>NC_072853.1:55869414-56175932 GCF_028858705.1 Grus americana
GTTTCAGTCTAAATTGTTAATATTTGGCAAAGGTACACAAAGAGTTGGTAAGAGACCGATAACGAAACGTATGTGACAGCTATGTGCACTGGTACCTGTAGGCGTATACTCGCTTGTGCTATTTTTCATGCAAAACACCAAATTTAAGGTTACCAAATGACTTCAGAAGATATTTAGTTGCTTTATTTTAGTATGCAGTGCCTCAATCCTGGCTGAAATAAAATACATTGAATATCATTTAAAGTAGTAGTGAATAGGTTGGATTTTATTCAGTATGAAATGTTAAAAGAGTATATGCTATTGAGATACTGTTTTTTTAAGAAACTTAAAGTGATGTCGTGTGTCTTGGATAGTACAAAATTGACCATGAATTCAAATCAGAATTTTGTCATGCTATACTAAAAGCACAGGGCACATCATGTAGAAGAAAAATAATTTTTGCCTATTTTCAGTTTCAAGTTTCCATGGATTGCAAAAACGTTTTGCTGTTTGGGAGAGGGAAGAAGGCTTCAGCAGTGTTGCAGTGGTATTAGATGTCGAGATTATGACTGGAATCGCTTTTCCCAGTGAAAACCAGAAGCTGAAATGTGCTGCAACTCAAGATTGCTCTAGAATGAGACAGCCTGCAGGAAGATACAGCAGCTGTCATGGGTCAGTAAGCCTTTACCTGCTCAGAGCTTAAGACTTGCAAAAGTTGACAGTCTTTCTGGCCGTATCCTAACTCTTCATACAGAGAAACAAAAAGGGCGAAAAGCAGAACAGCTTTTTCAGGTGGGTGGATGAACAGAAGTGCATGTGGAATCAGTCTCTTACTGAGGAGGGAAGAGGAGAAGGAGTAAGCTCTTTTAAGATAGAAGCTTTCTAGATGAGGATCAGGAGACTCTTTGAGTCCTTTGCTTTGGCAAAAATCAAACTTTTGCTTCGGCTGAAGCTCATTAATCCAGTCCAGCCTGGGCCCACATTTTTTGCTTATTTCCAGCATTTTCTTTTGCTTGTGTCCATGGAGAAAACATTTTACCTCCTTCTCATTACCCTTCCCATTTTATTCATCATATTGGACACCAGTTTTGGGTAGCATTTCATGTATAAGCCGTATTACACAATAGGTTATGTAGGCGTAGTCCTGAAAAGCACAGTTGATAAAGTAATAATTCAAATAACATTAGATTTTTTTATTTTTTTTTAAACTAATAATGATCTATTGCTGAAAAACAAATTCCGAGGCAAATCTGTGGTATTTATCAGGACTAATCAGAGATGCAAAGAAATGTTCATTTTCAAGGTACTAATAAGTAATCTGATTATGCCGTATAATTGTATTGCCATCACGCTGTTATTTCAAGTAATTTTATTTTGGGGAAAGTAAATATAAGCCAGTAAGACTAGACTAATTTTGCCTTCTGTGATCAAACTTGGAAAGGTTTTGTTGATATTTTTGTAATAAACTTTCTGCTGGCAAAGTCACCAGAATTGCTCTGAGTAATTTGAGGAAATACTGTGGTTCCTTAGACAGCTTAGGGCCTATGGAAACAATAAATGTTGCTCCCATAAAATTATTTTCTAAGATTTGGCAGAAGTAAGGGGTTGCTAATTGAGAATTACCTCCACCTTTTACATATGCTTTCAGGAACCGTGCTTGTGCTGCTCAGTGTGTATCTTTGGTAACTTCTGGGGTCAACATGGAAAGACAGGCTTTGCAAGAGGCTGATTCAGAACAGGATCCAAACAAAGTGTCCTTATTCATCTTTTAAATGAATCTTTTTTTTATTCATCTTTTAAATTCATCTTTTAAATTTTATCATCTTTCCACTGATGATAAAAAGCTTCTAGGGACACTAACCTCCTGTATCTTCGTAAATGCCCACAAGTCTCCTTGGGGATAAAGTTAAAACATTCTAGAATGAAGATAAGATTTGCTGCTTCTATAAAATATGTAAAGACCTGCCTGGGCTTTATACATGGCGATACTATCAGTCCTAATGTCCATTGATGAAGGACTAAAATCAGTTATTTTCTTAAAATAAGGTCAGGAACACCTTGTTTAAAGCCTTACTTTTAGGCCATTGTTGATTAAGTTCTGTGTTAGAACGTGAAATAGGGCTTTGACTTTCTGAATCTGAGCAGAATGTATTCTTACTCTGAATAGAGAAGACAAATGACTCCTTAATCTTCACGATTGTGTCCATTCATTTTTAGATGGGCCATTGCCAAGGTTAAAGTATAACACTTCAACTCTGCTTGCTCTCAATGGCTGTTTCAAGGATAATACTATTTATTATGTCAGTGGAGTTAGAAGTTGTCCAAACATCTAATATAAACAAGGAAATTTCCATACCAGAAAAAAAAGATGAATTCTGAAGTTAGTTGCTATGGATTTTATGCAACTGGTTTGAAATACTGTGAGAGATGCCAGGGAACTGTGCTGCTTAAGAATAAGCTGACAACAGTAGCATTACCGGCAGAGTTTCACGTTCTAGAAGAAAGGAAAAATAGTTCTATCATATTGTCAGAAAGATTTGCTATAGGTTTTTTTTAAACAGATGTTAATGGAAGGAAGAGGTTTTGGTGGTCGTTTTGGTCAAAACTAGTGAAAAAGACTATATTATATTCCTTTAAATATATGCAACACACTGCTGCAGCTAAATAACTTCCCAGATTACACTATGCCAATAGTTTACCTATATGTCCACATCGTTTTTTTAAGAAAACACCAATGTAGATTTTGAGTGTAGAGGTTTTGTGCACACTGCAGCTGAAGGGTGAAAATGCATCGCATGTACATACCACTAATAGCCACATTAGACTTGAAATTACAGTACATGTACTGAGATGACTTACTTTTTGTGTTCTCAGGATGTTTTGATAGGTCTAAACAAGATTTACTTTATACATAAGTGGCGGCTAGGAGAACAAATCTGTGATTTTTACCCACACACCCTCCAAACCTGATGGGAGAGACTGGAGAAGGCACTTGAACAGACTGTAGGGGACTGAAAAAAGGATGACACAACGGAAGAAAAATCATAGGCATGCCAGACCTCCCCCTTCCTTACCAAAATACATTCTAGGTTCAGTAGGTTCAAATCTGAGATGCTTGATTTTTTTAAAACATGTTGCAAATGTTTATCAAATTATTCTTAGAATGCTGTCCTGTGCTGCCTATTTCTTCACTTTGTTTCTTCTTGTACTTCTGCTTATTTTGTCTAGAATCTTTACTTTTTTCCTTTCCTTCCTCTGCTGCATATTTAGCTTCAGATTCAGACAACCCATTCCTCTTTAGCAAGGCATTTAGGATCACATTACACTTAAGTCCCACTGAAGCAAATATGCACACCTGAAAGAATGTGGTAAATTTTATGCTATTGCATTTTATTCTGTTTGCCGTGGTAATACTGAGCAGAGTGAAAGTACGAAAATATATCTTGTTTTAAGATGCAGAATGTATGTTTGCTTTACTCTTAGTATCCAATCCACCAGAAATGGAAATGCTAGAAGTAAAGCACCTAAGGGATGACGATCTAAGTGACAGGACCTTTATTTTTTTTTTCTTTTCCCCCTCAGCTTCATATAGGTAATGGTTTAACAAAAAAAATCTAGGCTAATACATATAGGATTTAAAAAATTTCAAATTACCAGAAATGTTCAAAAGAGTTCTTTAAAAATACAGGCTATTGAGGCATTATTTGAAATAAAACAAATATAATGCCTCATTTGTAGAATGATGAAACTTTTTTTTATAATGTTTTCAGAAAGCGATGTGAATTGTCACTGGATAGAAGAGGTTTGGCCATAGCAATAGCCACAAAAATGTTCCCAGCCTTAGACACCTAACAATGGTGCTGGGATTTTATAGATCATGTTATGACCACCTCCATTTCTCCTTAGTTCCACTTTTGGGGCTAGAAACTTGTGTGAAGCTTTGGCTAAGTGACTCTTTCAATTGCGGTCCATTGTCCTTCGCCAACCAAGGTCTGCTGAAGTCTCCAAAGGGAATGCCAACAAATAAGGGCGAAGCAGCTCTTTTCTGTCCTGTGGAGGAATTATATTTGGCATAGGCCCTCCTCAGGCACTTCAAGCGGAATTGCCCTGTGAAACAGATCAGAAGAACCCCAAAGGGAGTACTGTCAAAGGAATCAAAGAAATGTGAATGTCCTGCCTCATCTGGTTAATCTTCCTTGTAAAATAAAGAGCAGCTTCAGAGTTGAATTTGATCCAAGAAACTCTTGACAGTTTCTTTGATGTTTTTTCAAACCAGGGAGGGGTTTTTTTAACCTATAGTTTCAGCATTGAAAAGACATCTATTGTTGATACATATGTGCCATTTGGTTTCTCTATGATCCCAAGAATTTGTAAAGTGTTTTTGAAACTTGTGGTGATGAACTTTTTTCTTTAGTTGCATGACACATTCATCAAGCCATCATCCGAGTGCAAAGTCATTTAGAGTATAGCCAGGGTGAATTGTGAACTCAGCACACATTGATTTGCAATAAATCTAGACAAAAGCAATCTCATCTTCAGTAGAGCGCTGACTCCTCCAGGGATTCAGATAAACACCAAAAGAGACAGAGCTGCTCTTTCAGAAATGAGATTTAGAAAAATGAAAGCTGTATTTCCGCACAGATTTCCAGAGATGCATCATGTTTTGGATTATTCAGAGTTAACAATTTTTTTCCCCACAGAGATATTGCACCTGCTCAAATAGTGCTAACTTGAGCATGGAACCATTCCTGGGTGCAAAGGAGCAGCTGGGATCCGGTTAATTATATTCCAGTTGACCACAACCTTGTGTGACCCTGCGTACAAGGAGGGTCCGCTGGTAGACAGCATCATTCTGGAATTCAGAGCACATTCAGAAGAGGAGTAAGCTTAGGAATTTGGACATTAGCCAGAAGAAGGCACAGCCTCAGCATCTTGGAATATGAGAGTCTTAAATCGGCAAGGAAAGACCCTGGTAATGAGAATTCTTTTAGGAAATAGTTCCTGGACTAGCTTCAAATAGTATTTTTGCAGAAAAACATAAGGACAAGTATTGGCTTCCCAAAAGATTGGATTCTGGCCCCAGCACATATGCTTTCCCATAATTTTTTCACCAGTTCCATAGTTTCTCTAGAAATGTAGAGCTGAAAACTGTCATGCAGATAACAAACATCCAAGTAGATTTAGCCACAGATTTTTTCATTAGATAGACACAAGATATTTGCTTGGAGGTCTTTTCCTTTTTTTACAGACCAGTTTCATTCAGTCTTCCTACTTTTCTATTGAAAGTCAAATTTTGAGAGAACTCACATATTCAGAGAAAGCTATTTTTGGTGCCAGGTCTTCTAAGAATCATGAAATCAGTATTTCTAAAAGGGGATGATAAGAGATTTGCAGCCTATAGAAATCCTATTACCATGCAGATATATAGTGAAATTTGTCTTACGTCATGGATTGAAAGATCTTTTGAAAATACAGAATTGATACCTTATCCTTTCCTGGAAAAAGTTAGCAAATTTATTCAGCCACTTTTTATAGAACCAGATTGTGCTATAATAAATAACAGGATCACCATCAGGTAGGAACAGCACTTGCAAATCTTAAATGTCATGGATTATATCATAAACGGTGACTTGTGTAAAGATCTGCTGTCAAGATACAGTTATGCAGAATATAGCTACTGCTTGAAAAGTGTTAATAGCAAAAGGAAAAAATAAGAGGAAATATGTAATGATCCTTTTAACAATCTGCAAGTCATAATATTTCACATTGCAAAAGCAACTTGCTTTCACATGCATACAAGCAGCAAATAAAAACCTGGGCAGAGAAAAGTAGATGGAAAAAGTGTTTTCATTTTCTTTATGAACTTACTTTAATCTGGGGGAAGCTTGGCACATGAAAATGGCAGTTCCAGCTACAAAAACATCTGAAATATTTAATCCAAGTGTATTTTAACCACAAGAATTTTTTCCTCATCTTGGACTGATATCATTGCATTGGTACTAAGCTTTTCTGAAATCCATTTGTTGAGACGGAAGGAACATATGATTAAAATCAGATGTTAGGATGTTTTCCCTGATGGCTAGTCTGTGGTTTGTAGAGCTGCAAATGTTTCTGTCCTCATAAAAGAAGCAATTCCTTAACTTTAATGATACCTGTAGTTAAGTGTGGTTCCAAAACACATAGCGCTAATGATACAGAAACTAATTACACCATGTGACTTTCACCGTAATAACTTGTGTAAAATCAATATGCAACATGGTTGCGGACCGTAGTCTTCATGGTTTTTTTCATGCTTTTACTTAATTGTGCTCGATTCTGTTACCAGTTTGTGATTTCCTTTTAATAATTAGATATCTGAAAAATTCTTACTGCGTGTGTGGTCCTTTCCTGGCTTTTTCATGACTATACCAAGTTAGTGCTGAACTGGCTCTACTAGACTGCAGACAAAAAGTCCAGATTTTGGGGTCTTACCTTCTCTGCAGGAGCTTTGCTGTTACCAGAGTCGTTAGTATCACTGTGAACGTGAGAAGACTCAGGCCCTGACCTTTAGTGGGTGTCAGAACTGCCTGGTCTTGGGTGCAGATAGTGGTAACAAACACTCGTGTGTAAAGTTGCTGGCAGAGGGGTGATTTCACTAGAGCTTGGTTTGTAATTGATATTTGCCCCAGCAATGGCTAGTAACCTCATGCACTCTTTAATTTCAAAATTAGTCTTCAAGACAAAGTGGAGGTTACAGCTCTTAATTTGTACTTTCATTGTGTTGGTAAATCAGAGATGTTTAGAATTATTAAGTAATGATAAAAAAGCAAAAAAGTTTAATGATTCACTCATCTGTTTGGGTAAAGCACAGTTGATTTTTATTTCTTTTTTTTCCCCCAGTATCTTTGATTTGCAGACCTCCATAAAAATTTTAACAGCTGTACAGCTGTGCCATTACTGTGTACAGCACTCTGTGTAATGCCTATAAGCCTACTGACTAGAGGTCTGCTCAGTTACCTGCTGAGGATCACATAGAAGCAATTGATGGAGCCCCAGAAATCTCAGCTGAGAAACACCGATCCTGGTGATTTATAGAAGGGTTTATGGTAAACTGTGTAATCTAGACTAAATCGGATAGTGACATTTTGGGAATTACAAATTTTGTAAATCCACATGATTGTTACTCAGTAGCTTAGGGTGTGTTTTAGCGCAGATGGTTCAGACCTGTGCTAAATTCTGCATAAAAAGGAAGCAATACTGATACATCTCCAGGCTTGTAGCTTCTTATTAAAACGCAAGACTCCTTAAGACTTTTTTATTTGACCATCTCTGAATATTCGGTTCAGAATGGCATGGGTTAAAGACATGTGCTGACTAAAGAATAATGGGAGACACAGAAAATGGAATTACATTGTTCTAGGAGTAGGGGGATAGGTAAGACTTCTTTTAACTCAGATAAGGTCTGTGTAAGGGTTCCTAAGAGAAGGCGGCCTGTAGGCTGTGAGCTGGGCTAAAACTCGTCTTTGCCTTATTTCTCTTGCTGAGGTTAGAAAACACGGTGTGTTTTTTGGAAGAGTTACGTCGCAGTGCCGTGTTGTGCTCTCAGCGTAGCACCTCAGGTGAAGGTTAGGAGGTCTTAAAGCTCAGACAGCTCTGCTGATGCCTCACATCCAGTAAGGGGAAACCCAGCCCTGCCCGCAGAGGCACGCAACAAGAGATCAGGGGTTTTCATCTGAGGGCCTCAGTTTCAAGGCACTGTGATAAGATCAGAAATTTGCAGTAGTAGTGATACAAACGTTAGGCCTATTTACTCTATTTACTATAAAGCATTTATAATAGCAAATTTATGGTACCTAAAATAGCTCAACATAAAAAAGTTTCCTCATCTGAATGTCATAAGGGTTTTCTAAACTTCACATAAACAGCGTGTGCCATAATTGCTGATCATAATTGATATTCATTGTTCGGCACACAAAAAATACATTCCATATGGTAAAGCTTGATTAGCATTGTTTTCAAAGATGAAATATAATGTACATTTTGTTTCTAGGTATCAGTAAGGAATATCAGATAACTTACTGTGAGTGATTTTAAGAAACAAAAAAGAAACTGTAAAAATTTTAGTCATGGAAAAAGAGAAAACTACTTGTGAAAAACAGGTGAAAATTTAGAAAATGTACTTTTACTGTGTATGTGCTTCATAAAGTTTACCAGCTGAGTAATGTTTCTATAGTAGAAGAAATGGATCCTTCAAATGCTCAGTGGTTGCACAATACCCTTAGACATTAGACAGTAACTTTTGAATATTCAAGTTCTTGGAATACAGTCATCCCACAAACTTCTATAGCCAGCTTCTTCTAAAATACATATGTTCCTGAATAACGAACACAGGTAAAGCTTTGTTTATGCTTGTGTGCACTAGTGACTTACCATATTAATTTGTTCTTTCTAGACAAATCATTTATAGTTTAAAAGAACTTTTCTAATTAGGGATGTGGTATTCTATTGTAGTTTTTCAATAAACATCAAGCCTGTGCTGGCAGGGTTCAGAATCTTTTATGCAAGCCGAATCCTCTTGAGTTTGTACCCTCTTTATAGATATAGTACAACTTCAGAAATTCAGGTAGACAAAATGATCTGTGATGATTTCCTTATCTGTTTGTTTGTTTGCTTGCTTGCTTTTTCCCCTCTACCCTTCAAAAACAAAATCCCATACATATGCTATTAAACAATAACAAAGGCCAAGGAAGGAAACAAATTTCTAAAAGTAGTGTTATCCCTCAGCAGTAATTATTTGGGTTATAAAAGTAGTAGCTATATTATATTAAATATAGTATTTACTATAATACTATATTTTAGCTATATTGCTACCTAATACTATACTTTTATCCATATGTGATAGCTATATCACATAAAATGAGTAGCTATATTATATACGTTGAAGGAAATATATGATTCTATATGACATATAGACTAGGAAGAAATTCCAGGTGAAGCCCACAACGCTAAATATTTCTTCTTCATTCACTGCCTTGAGTTGCTTATTTCTCAGCTAGCATTTTTCTAGCAACAGCAATTCCCATTATAATGATCTGCCATCACAAAGTACATTTCTAGGAAATGGAGCCACACAGCCCATGGTTATCCATTGGTAGACTATCCAATTTCACCGTAGGTTGTGCCACAAATGCGAAGCTGGCTGCCAGTGAGCTAGCTGGGGTCTGGAAGCCACGTGGCTGTGTTTGCATGAGATAGCACATTGGAGCCCTTGGGCTGAATTGGCGTCGCCTCCTGAGCCTGGTCTCCACAATCTGTCTTTTCTCCATTACACCTGTATTGCACGTTCCTATTTCAACTTTGCAGTGGCCTGATTTCTACAAATGTTTTGTATCACTCAGAGAGTTTTTGTTCTGTCTTAGTTATCTCATCTTACCACTACTCTGAACAATAGATAATTCATTGTATCTTCATTTTAGTTGCTCACAGCCATGCAAACTTGACTAGCACTACAGTTTATGATATGCCTGTAAGGCTGTACTGGTTTAATTGGAGTTCTGGCCGTAGATTGGTTTTGACGCATGAGCTACACGTTGGCCAAATGCTAATCAGACAATGTCTAGATGGTGTGCAGCTTTGTTAACCTGGCATAATGTTTAGCATAAGTGTCTCAGAAGATGCTCTTATTCTAGTTTTGTATATAAGCCTGGTGTAGCCTTGAGTAAAATCTGTGTGCACACTCTTAATTTTCAGATAATGTTAATGTAACTAGAAACTGGTTCAGGCTAAATAAGCCATTCTGAAGCAAATTTGAACAAAGGGCTAGAGTGTTTTATCTGAAATGGTTAAGATTTGCATCTTGCCAGTCCTCTATTTATTGTAAGGATTTTTTTGTTCTCAGTAGTCGCAAGTATAACTGCTGCGGACTTTTTCAGTTGCTGGTGGGCATGCTTCTTGCCTTCTCAGCCAGCCGTGATGAGAAGAAAATCTAACCCGGGGTAGTTTCCACAACCTTAGTCTAGGGTGGTTTGGCGGAACGTTATGTCTGTGGACACTTGAATTATGGCCCATCTAACCTGAATTATAATTCCTTTAAACCTGTTATAATGTATATGTACGTATATATACATGTATATGTATAATGAACAAAATCTAGGGGTTTACGTGGTTTCATGTGAACTGTGGAATCCTACTCATCAGTTTGAAGGAAAGAAGTAACTAGTCCCCAGGGATGTTTAAAGCTTTAAAACATAAAAGAAGAGGCATATTCACACACTTTCTGTTCTCAAAAATGGTTTATTTGGTTAAACAAGAGCTTTGGCAAATCTCTCTCCTCCTGAGCGGTAGGCTCTAAGCGGTGACAGGAAGTCTGATGTATCAGGATTGCAGCTTCTGCTCTCGAGGTCTGACCAGAAGCTTTTGGATTGCCGGACTTGGTGACGTGCCATAGAACCAGACATGTACTGTTTAATTCTGTGTCTCTTCTGTACCTCTTGTAGCCAGATTTGACTTCAGTTTGGAGGTACTTGGTTAAGAAACGTATGAAATGGAAACAAAACTGATTTCTGTAATCATTATGACCTGCATACACAAACTACAGTAGTTTTGTTGAGGGGCAAAGTCAGATAATACTCGAAAGCATTTTAATTTTTATAGCTTCTGAACTAATAGGGGCATGCTGTGACTCTGGGGCATATTAACAAACTAAAATCCTTACTTGGATGAACCTTTATAATACTAACTCAAGTATGATGCAAATTTTGTAGGAAAATAAAGCATTTTAATTTTTAATGCTGTCAAACATCTTTGTAATGTTCAGAAAAGAGACAGAATTTCAGTACTGTTCTGGAATATTTTTGCAAAATTATCTACCATCCATGCCTGGTTATGCAGATTGCAAAAATTTTAGATGGCATATGCCCTGACAGGCCCCCTCAGAGGATCAGCATGTATTTTGGTATGGAGATGAACTGTTAAATGTAGGTGAATAGTTTTCAGCCTGTTATGATTTGAGTATGTGGTAAATTAGCAGAAAGAACATTAGCGAGAACATTACATAAGAAGTCTTCACCAGCTTAGTGAGGTGCTAATATTGCTGCCATGTTAACTACCAATATCAGATCGTCCTCCTACATATCATGGAAATTGCAGACTATCAGATGTGTACAGTAGGAGGTTGACAGTGAAGTCCCGTACAATGCAAAATAGATGTTAAAAAAAATCAATAAACAGCTGCTGACACACTATGGGAAAATTAATGGGTGAGGAAGAAAGGTGGTGAAATGTCTCATTGTTAAGCTTAAAATAAAACTTTTGAGGAAAAAAAAACCCCTCTTCTTTTTGTCTGTATGTATTGTTTTTAGAACAGATCCGTAAAGAAAAAGACAATCCTCTTCATACTGCACTGTGAATGTGTTAAGAAACAAATGGTTTTTTAACTATACTTTTACGAAGTGTTTAAGAAAGCACATGATTTTCTTTTCCCAAATGGATGGCTGTCTTTTCCATGGAGTAATAGTAACAGAAATAGCTTCTGGTTCTCTTCATAGCTTCACTCCTTTCTTCGGAACTGGGTGTTGCACTTAAAACAAACAAGGAAAACTATCCACTTGTTCCACCGTACAAAACTGCTAATGCACCTATCCATGGCTTTATGTTGCACAAAAGCTTAAAAAACGTGAATGTAGACATTAGTTTTGCCTGCATGAAGGTATATCGCTCTGAAAGCAGATGCTGCTCTCAGATTCATTTTGCAGAGCTTGACTCAGCTTATGTTACCCAGGCACATGGGGCCAAAGGAGGAACATCTCTGAGTCCTCCACGTTCAACTAGAGCAGCATTTCTAAGCTGGAAAGCTGAGAGCAGACTTTTGTCCTATGGCTTCATATTTGTGGTGGGTTGACCTTGGCTGGGGGCCAGGTGCCCACCAGAGCCGCTCTATCACTCCCCTCATTCACTAGACAGGGGAGAAAAGGCATAACGAAATGCTTGTAGGTCGAGATAAGGACAGGGAGAGATCACTCACTAACTGTTGTCACGAGCAAAACAGACCAAACTTAGAAAATTCATCTAATTTATTACTAAACAAAACAGAGTAGAGGAATGAGAAATAAAATCAAATCTTAAAACACCTCCCCCCACCCCTCCCATCTTCCCGGGCTCAACTTCACTCCCAGGTTCAACCTCCCCCCCCCGCCCCCAGCAGCACAGGGGGACAGGGAATGTGGGTTACGGTCAGTTCATCACACGGTGTTTCTGCCGCTTCTTCATCCCCAGGGGGAGGGTTCTTCTCATCGTTCCCCTGCTCCAGCATGGAGTTCCTCTCACGGGAGACAGTCCATGAACTTCTCCAATGTGAGTCTCTCCCACGGGCTACAGTCCTTCACGAACTTCTCCTACGTGGGTCTCTTCCACGGGGTGCAGACCTTCAGGAGCAGACTGCTCCAGCGTGGGTCCCCCACGGGGTCACAGGTCCTGCCAGCAAACTTGCTCTGGTGTGGGCTCCTCTCTCCACGGGTCTACAGGTCCTGCCAGGAGCTTGCTCCAGTGTGGGCTTCCCATGGGGTCACAGCCTCCTTCAGGTGCCTCCACCTGCTCTGGCGTGGGGTCCTCCACGGGCTGCAGGTGGAATCTCTACACCCCCTCATCCTTCCTCCATGGGCTGCAGGGGAACAGCCTGCTTCACCATGGCCTTCACCACGGGCTGCAGGGGGATCTCTGCTCCGGCACTTGGAGCACCTCCTCCCCCTCCTTCTGCACTGACCTTGGTGTCTGCAGAGTTTCTTACATCTTCCCACTCCTCTCTCCGGCTGCAAAAGCTCTCTCTCTGTTTTTTCTACTTCTTAAATATGTTATCCCAGAGGCGCTGATTGGCTTGGCCTTGGCCAGCGGCGGGCCCGTCTTGGAGCCGGCTGGCATTGGCTCTATCAGACACGGGGAGCTTCTAGCAGCTTCTCACAGAAGTCACCCCTGTAGACCCTCCCCGCTACCAAAACCTTGCCATGCAAACCCAACACAATATCATATCAACATCAGCGTCCAAAAAGCAAAATTAAGAGGCGATTGGTTCTTTTTAAATGCTGTTGGAAATGGCTAAAGGGATGATGATGAAAAAACCCACAGTTAGAGCAGCAAGGTATGTTTTGGTAATACATTCTAGCACTGCTTTTCAAGCAGGCAAGCACATTAATAACCTGCAAAGGGCAATATGCATGTTCCCTAATTCATTTCCTCCAGCAGTGTGGAATTGCATATTGTGATTGGAATAAAAATTCTTCTTTGCTTGCGAAGCTTAACCTTGATGATATCAGTGTAAAATGCAGTTGTAATTGCACAGAAGATTGAGAAAGAGCCACATAATTTGTTTACTTCGAAGTCTTTCACTTGTCTTAATCTGCTGCCACTTTTGAAACATAAAGCTAATTTTTGCTGGTGTGTGCCTCCATTCATGTGCATTCATTTCACATTCACACCTTGAATTTTTTCCTAGCCACAGACATGTAACGTTGTACTTTGCTGAAACAAAACTAACACTTAAAGGAATTCTTTTCCATTGTTGTGTAGTTAGTTTTGTTAGTTTACCTTCATGGCTTTATGAAGAATGGAAGAAAGAAATAAAGCAGTAGTGGATATGGAAGGAAATCACAAACCAAGGAATAAACCTGGATTCTCTTGTTGCTTCATCCGAGTTACTTCCCTGAGTCTGTTGCTTCATTTTGTCTACTCCTTTCAGTCCACTTAGTCAAGCTAGACCACAGATATATTTGCTGAAGTAAACCTAATGTTATTCAAATGACAATGTGTTAGGTTGGTGTGTGCAGTTGGTATAATAATTTCCTACTTTTTATTTTTTTATTCTCATTATACCTGTAATATTAAAGAAGAAAAGAGAATATATTGATTTATAATAGAAATAGCAGTCTGGGGCAGTCAAACCTATAATTGAGTATTTTTCTTGTTGCTTTCAGTTCTTTTCATGCATGATTCTGATAGTCTGGACCCTGTGTATGATAAAACTTTATTTAAGAAGTACTAACTAATGATGTTTACTTTGTTTGCCCTTTGTCACAAGGCTCAGTTCAGTTCCCTAAACACAAGCAGCTAGTGAGTATCTTTGGAGATTCCTTGTAGTGTCCCTTCTGGTCTGTCTGCCAGATAGTAAATGCAGTAGCATCTTGATCCTTATATTGTTTCTGCAGAAGGCAAACATTTGTATTCTATTACTCTAAAGTGCAGAAGTATGACATAGAAATTACAACTGTGAGGATAATTGCCTCTTACGGGTACATTATGCTTCAGTTGTTTACTGCTAAGTGAAATGTGAAAAGTTGATATCAAAGTAGGTAATAATAAAGGCAAGAGCTTCACAGAAGGGAACCTGTTCCTTGCTTGTAGGTTCTGAATGAGGAACTTTTTCGATGTATGAGTGTGAGTCTACAGTCAGGCAAGTCTGCAAATCTTGTCAAAAAAACCTCCTACTGTGGAAAATATACACCATGCCCTGCGACTGTTCAGCATTTATGTTGCATCCCGGTAATGTATTGCTATGAATCCAGAGAAAAATTGTCAATTACAAATATCCACTTGCATGCTCTGGTAGCCAGCCAGAGCCTTGAAGAAAAGGGTTTTGCTCATCTCTGTCCCTCACATTTCATTTCTAAGTATGCTGTGCAGTTTCATCTGCAAAACTCGTTCTGATAAGCTCACTGAACTGCTGAAATTGTCTCCTTTCAATAAATCTACAATTACACATGTTATTTAGAGCATCCTCTGCTGACCAAATCACAGTATGGAAGGGCATGAAATGCGTATGTAATAACGAGTACAATGTGTACAGTTCTTTCTATGCTGACCCCAATCACTGCTTTGACAGAATGCCTTACACAACATTCGCAACACATACTAGTCAAAATAACGTCGGGTTATTCACAAATCCTACTACTATTTTACTTATTTCATTCTTAACAGCGAAAAGAGAGTAAACTTACTTCTTAAAGCTTCTTCTGGAGCATCCTAAATTAAGATCTCACCTTTTCTGCGTTGCTCTGCAAAGGGACTTTTAGAGTTCAGACTAGACTGAATTTTTGTGAAATGTAAAAACATGCCAAGATTTGAGCAGTGAAAGACAAATTTTGTTTCTGTGCCCAAGACTTTTGGTGAAAAATAGAAGAAACACATTTAGGTTTGTTAAATGTTATATGCCGTGAAAAGGGACAGGTAGGAACGTAGCCTACACGTGGGCTGTGGAGGACAGGGTTTGGTGCTGAGGGTTGTCCCTTCCAGGCCTGTGCTGTCGTCCCGTTCCCCTCTGTTGTTCTGAGATCACAGCATATGCTAGAGCCCTGCATAAATACTGTAGCGAATTTTTTGGATCAAGTGAATTAAAGAATCCAGTCAGCCATACTAGCAAATTTTTATTCAAAAAACCATAATATCTATAACTGTATTCTTTATAACACTAAGTATTTTTAATGGACTATCCAGAATGAAAAACAAGATGATCAGAATCTCTCCATATCTAAATCTGTATGGCCTTTATCCACTATGTGAAAAGAAATGAGTTCCAGATAAGATACAGCTACCCGAGAGATTTGTCAGAGATATGTAGAGCAATATTCCAAGTTTAAAAATATAGACTGTAGGAATTTTTCCTTCCTGGCATGGAGTACATGTTGTATATGTAATTAACATTATCTGATTTTTCACTTGTTCTCTTCCATCCCTGTATCTGAATCTGTTCTGCAGTCTCTGATTTTATCTTCCATTTTACTGAGATTGTAAACAAGGGACAGGTGCCATCATTTAATTTTGTATGTATTTAGCTCCTAGGTCAATGGAATATTGAATAATTATATATTCTAGGCCCACTGGTAGTATAAGTGATTATTATTTTTGGTGTTAGATTAGGCACTACTGGGAGAATATTGTCTGCTTTGTTGATCATTTAATGATAGAACATATTATTTTTAATATATTTAAAGTGTCATGTTTTTGTTAGTAGGCTGCTGTTGAAAAATATATAGTATCTAAAGTGTCTGTTCCCTTTCAAAAGATGATTTTTTTTTTCCCCCGAAAGGTTTCTATCACTTGTGTTGCCTTGTTGCTTTTTTTTTATTTATTTATTTCTGTTTATACACTAGTCCATTATCCTCTCTGGGAAACCAGTGTTGCATTTTAAACCAGTCAAGTGAGTCGACTGGATTTGGCAAAGTATGTGTGTGAAGGGCTTGACAGGAATGATACAATTGATTCCTTGTATTTATCTCCATAATCCTCCTTCACTTTTGATAGATGGCCATTCAAGAGATGCGTGGTGGGTCAAGACTTTAATAAAATCGAGAGATAACTGTTAAGTGTATTAAAGGTTGCTGTGGTGATTTTTAATACCCAGTCTTGAATGAGAAATTATGACTGTCATTCTAATGCAACATAAGTAGGGATGTACAACCTAAATAATAAAGCAACGTTTTTAAAGTAAGTAGTATTGAAAAAATGTTGCTTGGTTTTTTTTTTTTTTTATTTCTTCTTATTTGTCACACACCATTAAACGTCTTTTCCTCTAGGCTAAACTAGACACCTGCTACTTTGGCCTACTTATGGGAAGAAATGAAACATTTATTGGCATGACATCATTACATTTAAGCTTCTTGAGAAGATGAAGAAAATGCCAACTTGAAGAAACTAGGATGCCATTTCATATCTAGGTGAACTACCTCCTTTTAGCAGAGAGAAGTGCTAATTTGTAAATGATCACTCAAGTTCATGGACCTCTGTGTGCATTCTCCTGCACACACACAAGACCTCAGAAAGATTATATCCCAAATTTTGACATCAGAGTGGCCACCAACCTCACCTTAGGAAAGATGGGAGAATATCTAGTCAGCAAGAGCAAGGAGTTAATAATGTTCATGTGTAGATAGGTTTTAGAATTAAGGATTTGTTGACATCAGAGTTGGAATTTAAGTGTCCTAAAGCTATTGTTTTAAATTACTGGCAGATTAAAGAAGAATGTGTAGTGTACAGGCTATTGTCATCATCGTGATTGTTTTAAAAACTTCAAATGTAAGATGGTTTGAGTTTTTTGGTGGTGGGGTTTTTTTTAAAAGCTAAAATTAAAACTGGAGCACAGTACTATAGGTAGAATTCTGAAGCTACAATCACAAAATATAGAAGAGGCTGACTGCTGCATTCCACCTGTCAGCCTGGAGCTCTCAGTTTTCTCTGTTCATCACATACTGCAGTCTCAAAGGAGTCCGTAACATTTTCTTTCTAATGCTGATGTCAGGTATTGCCAATGGGCAAGCTACATTTTCCTTTGTCTGGATTTTTGGAAGCTCTAGGTACTTAGTCCATACATAGCACTGCATTTCAAAAGGTAAGCAGGGGAGGGGACAATTAATGGCAAACTTCTGCATAGAAAGAAAGCCACTATCTCTGTTTTCTTTTTTGAATTGCTCATGTTCTTGGCTAAGAAACTTTCTTCAAGGAAACAGTGTCGAATCGAGTTTCCTAGGGGCTCGCCCAAAGCAAACAACGTTAGTAACTGAGAGCTGTGTTTCAAAATAATGGCGCAATACTAATATTTGAATATTTCTTAGTAAAAGCTATGACAAAAAAAGCCCTAAATAAATTTTTAAGTATTTTTTTCCATTTCTGTGTGTCACCATGGTTTGGTTTTCATAGGGTCCTACAATGGAAAGACTTACTAGAGGCCTTCTGTTCCTTCCCTGTCCTGAAATATGCTGTATAACATGTCAGCTATATTACTGTTGGTTTTGACATCTTTTTGTTTAGCTCTCTGAAAGATTTCAAAGGAATTAAATTCTTCATCCCACCTATTCTAGCAGTTCTTGCTGTTAGGTGTTTTCCTAATCTCTAAGCCAGTCATCTTTGCTGCAGTACAAACCTGTTATTTTTCAGCTGTAGACACAGAGAAAAGGTCATTCCGTTCCTGAACATGGCATTCTAGTTGAGTCCTAAGTAGTCCTAGCAGTGTTGCTTTTTTTTCACATGTGATATTGCTAAAACGTAAAATCAAAGAATCATCACAGAGTTTTGTCTGGGGAGATCATCCAGTCCAATCTCCATCTTCAAGCAGTCCTTAAAAGGCTGCGTCAGCTTGCTCAGAGCTTTTTCAGTCATGTTTTGAGTATTTCCAAAGACAGAGATTCCACAGCCTCTCTGGGCAGCCTGTTACAGTGCTTGACCACTGTGAAGAATTTTTTTCTTCATAGCGAGCTGGAATTTCCAAGGTGAGAGTTGTCTCTCATCCTTTTGTTTTGCACATCCAAGAGTCTGACACTTTGTTCTCTGCAATTCTCTTTCATGTACTGGAATACAGCAATTAGAAATGCCTCTCTGACTGAGCAAGCCCAGTTCCCTCAGCTTCTCCTCATTATTTGATGCATCCCAGCCACTTTATTCACCCTCTGAGCCATTCCAGTTTATTGTCAGATCTCATGTACTGAGGAAGCAAGACATGTGCACATACCTACAGCCTCACCAGTGCCTTATACAGAGGAATAATTGCTGTCCTTCACCTACTTGCTGTGGGCTTCCTAATGCAGTCCCGTATGTAGTTAGCAAGAGCACATTTCCTGTCTCACGTTTGACTTGCCATCCAGCAGGCTCTCTAGGTTTGAAGAGCTGCCACCTAGCTCATTGGTCCCCAGCTGGTCCTGACACATGGGGTTGTTCCATCCTCGGTGCAAGACTTTGCATCTCTCTCTGTTCACCCTAATGAGGCTGGGCAATTCCTCCAGGTTCAGCTGGTTGAGATCCCTCTGATCAGTAGTCATACCTTCCCACACAGCAAGTGGTCCCCTAATTTTGTCATCTCTAAGCTTGGAGGTACATTCCTTTCTTCAGATCTTCAGATACTGGACAATGTCAGCTCCAGTATCATCTCCCAAGGAGTACCACTTCTAACAAGCTATCGGTTAGACTTCAAACTGGTGAACAATACCCTTTGACCCTAACGGTGCAGACTTCATACTAACTCCAAGATCATCTTCTATAGAAATGCAGCTGAAGTGGTTGTTCCCTCTGTCAAGTTTGTGCAATTTGTTGTTCCTACCTTGTAGCATCTTGCAATTTTAACTTATGAATAGTATCCTGATGGTTGGTGGTGGGGTGGAGTTGTTTTTGGTGGGGTTTTTTCAGATTTGGTGACCAGGATCTTCTCAACTTTGCTGTTGCACACACCATTAGTGAAAATTTTGAATAGCACTAGATCTTAGACAGATCCCTGTTAGCCACATTTCACTTTGGCAGGGTACCAGACCACTAAATTTTCAGTGTAGTTTTTCCAATGGGTTCTTTCTTTGAGTCCACAATGTAGTATCTTCATTTAGTCTAACCCTCCTTAGCTTCTTCGGGTTACAGAAAAGTTACCTGATATAGTATCAAAAGCCTTAGTAAAGTCAAGACATAGGTATCTACTACTTTGTTTCCAAACTCAGGACCTGTTGCCTTGTCACAGAAATAAACATTTGTAATTTTCTATGTGATCTGTTCTTAGCAAGTCTATGTTGTCTTCTACTAATTTGTCAGGGATGAGTTCTGTCTTGCATGTAGTCTGGTTAGTTGTTCTGTAATTGTTAGTTGGCCTGTGATTCTTCCTTTATGGTTTTTAGAAATAGCCTTTAAAAATACCAAACAGCATTATTTTTGCCTTTTTGAGACCTTACACACAAGTTTTCCAGAATAAATGCTAATAAATTGTAGATACCACCAGTCAATTTTGAAGTAAACAGGATGAGCAACAGGCTTAGAGGTTTGAAAATACCTAACTTATCTGAGTACCCCTCAGCACACCTGTGTCTTCCCTACTGTAGATACTTGAATTTGTATTTTTGATAAGCAGTAGGTCATAGTTGATTTTTTTAGAGGAGACTGATACAAAAAGGACATTAGATACTTCAGTTGCCTTGATGTCCATACTGAATACTTTTTCTTTTTGTTCAATAGCAAACCAGTTTTCTCTTTGGTATTCTTTTTACCATTGTTTCTGTGCTAGTTACACAGTTCTGCTGCACCCTACTGATGCTGTCTTTGTGGCCAGGCATCTGTACTTAGTGATTTGACCAACTTTGTCACATGCTTCCTTCTTACATATAAGGTTTGAAAGTACAGAAAAGTTTCCACTTGAGTTTCTCAAGTTTTCCAATGGACAGAATTAAGGTTCAGCAACAACTTGAATAACTCCTTAACCGTCATCTTCTTTGCTCCAAAGAAGATGAAATCTTCTTTTCAAGATTTAGAGGTCTATGAGAATTTCATAGGTTATAAAGAAAGAAATGTAAAAAAACCTCCGGTCTCCGTATAGAGAAGTTTATAGCAGATTTGGACCTCGTTGCTTAGGTATCCGTATTACTCTGTGGACTCTTGGGACTTGTTTAAGACACACAGTTCACGTACAGTTTTCCTGCAAGTCCCCCACTGCATTCTTTCTTCTCTCCCCTTCTGTGTTAGAGTATTGATTCTCTGCATTATTCAAAAGAAAAATGTCAGTCTGACCAACCATAAGCTACTTTACCAGCACAGCAGAATAGAACAGAGTGTAATGTTTTTACAGGTTGCAAAATTTGTATTATGCACTGTAAATTGAAGGAGTGATGACCTGCCGCTCTGGTTTTAGGCACGACTCTGTCAGTCACAACGAACACTGTGCATTTTTCTCTCACTGAAATGCATATCAACATTAGCAGTGTAAATGACTTGCATATCATTTGAAAAAGGTACATATATTTGTTTCCTGACGAACCTGTATAGTACCATCCTGAATTTTATGCTGTTTGCTGTTTCAGCAGGTAAATCTCATTTATTATCTGTTGATTTCCAGAGAATTTTGAGTCTGTTCATATGAAAGAGCTCCAGAATATTATAGAGCTAGACAAAAATGAATAGCCAAGATTTAGCATTTTTTCTTATGGTTATTTTGTCTCTTTCAAATTTGTGACTTATAATCTGTGGTTAATGAATGAAAGGTGTGTTATTCTATTTACAATATGAAAAGTGCAGTGTGAATACATAGGATTTTCATTCCTAGCTGTAGCAGTATTAGTGCAGCTGGAAACAACACAAGTTTGTTAAATAAGTTGCATAAATTTATTTTAGATTGATATCTTCAATATAAAAATGATAAGTGTTTTTGTCTTTTGAGTAAGTAAAATAACTTCTTAAGGAATAATTGAAAAGAAATAGAGGAATTAGATGTTATAGGGAGGGACAGAGAAAGAGGTTTCTGGGATTACTTTATCAGAAATGTATTTCTGTAAGTTAATGGAGCCCTTGTTAGTATATATGAGGCACTGAGACTTCAAATTCTTCTGGAATATATGTTTCATGAAAATAACCTCACGCATCATTATAAATTGCCACTTATAATTGCACTTGTCCATGTTTACAATTGACAAGGTTCACGACTAATATGTACATTCACGTGCATTTCTTTGTTCAGCTATAATGAGCAAAACCAGAGGTTTGTGTGAAAAAGAAGTCAAGCTTCTGATCTTTAGTTCAGTCGCTTAAATGCATTTTGAGTCAATTAAATCAGCACAGTGTAATTTCTAGAAATACAGTTTACTTTTTGCTCCTGTTGAAAATGCCCTGTTTTTTCTTCAGATGTACACTGGCCTGATGGTGATGATCTGTAACTGAAGGAGCAAAAAAGGATTTTTTTTTTAAGGGTAGTGAGAAAACAAGAGTACCCTTGATCTCCCAGAGGTCTTGTTCATCTCAGAGGTGCACTGTATGGTGGAAAGTGTTCTCGTGCGTGTCTAAGACTCAGAAGAGCTTTTATTCATAGGCTGCTTTGGCAAAGCGCTCTGCATTTTAAGAAGCTAATTCTGACCTGCTCTTCAATGATCATAAGGTTACAGGTCCAAGTTTTCAACTTGCACATACAAAATAAGGCACCTGCCGAAATGATAAAGCACAATGATTGTTGCAATACCTTTTACAAGCAGGTGTTGTAAAGTGTTTCTACAGTAGCAAACTAGCATCATGGCCCTGAAGAATAACAGGAAAAAGAGCTGGAGGCAGAATGTGAAAACGGTGGCAAAAAAGACGCAGGAAAGAGAGAACATTGATCCACACAAAGAGCAGTCAAGGGCCAAGGGTGAGGAATTGAGATGAAGAAAATAATTAGTACAAGCTTAGTGAATGAGGAGAGAATTAGGAGGATCTTGACTGTGGAAAAAAGTAGGGAAAATTAATATCTCCCCATGATGAGGAGGTTACATATAATAAAACAGTGCATGGGAAACTGAAAATAGCATATATCAGGGTAAAGCGACAAATGGCAAAGGTGGTTCTGCTATTTCAGGTGGAATATGAGAAATGTGGAGGCCAGAGAGGACTTCATTTATCCAGGATAACTCAGGCATGGAGGCTTTCAGAAACCCAGGGGCTGAAGTCAAGTTGGGTTTTGATAATACCACAGGGACAGAGAGAACTGGCCTTGGTAACAGGCTGAGTGTACAAGGACTTAGAGGAGGTTGATGTTGATGTTGATGTGGGGGAGCATTGACATCTTGCTCTGCAACTAGAAGAGTTCTACTCTTTCCTTGTAGGCTTCTGCCCACGTTATTATTTAGCTATAAGGTCCATGGTAATTCTGAGTTTCTGTTGTCTGACCCTAAACAGGTGTGTGTTCATTTTTTTCTCTCCAATTATATAGAAGTAATTATTTATTCATTGTTTTTGTTAAACTTTAATAAATACATGAGAGACTAGCTAATATTTTGCTTGACACGTGTTAATGACTCCCTTACATCTTCATCTGCTTGAAGATAACTGATGAAACCTACTGGAAATTAAGGCTATAAATTTACAGGTAGGGATTTCAGTCTAATCAATATTTTGCTGGTAATGATAACAGTTTATTCTTACGAAATACACTGGCTATAAGGTGGAGAATCAATGTCTGGAAATGAAAAACAAGTGTCAGGTTTGACAGGGACATTACTGTCATGACGTCCGGAGGCCAGTGGATTGTGTCGGGGAGCATTGCAGTAATTCTGTCAAATTCAGTATGTGAGGAACTGATGAAAAAGTTAGAAACACTAGTTCTCGCTTGTGAGCTTGAGTCCTTCAATAATATGTTCATCTATTCTTGTTTATTCCCTTCTCCCTCTCTTTTCTTTAAAGCTGCAGTTCATAATACAAAATATATGCTCTCTGCCTCAGTCAGTCTCTTTTGTATTATGTTCTAAGAGCTGACTTTGTTTAATTATGTCATGAGGAAAGCAGTGTGTTTCAGTGTTCCTAACAGTTCCTATTCAGAAGACAACCAGAGCTGTGTGATCATGCAAACTCTAAGCAGGTATTGTAGGATTTAAAAAAACATTGAGGACAGAGAAAGAGAAAATAGAGGATAAATGTAAACACATTTCTTCACCAGATCCACAAGCACTAACAGAAAAATAAAAGTTCTTCTAAAAATGTGATTTATAATCAAAGGTAGAAACAAGCACCATATTAAAGTAAGAGATAGCAAGCTTTTCTCCAGTGTATCAGAAAGCACTGATTCTGCAGTCTGTTGTACTGGTTCAAGTTTACCTATCTACCAACAGGCATTTTAACAGAAAGGAAGAGGCGGAACAGAACAGGTCTTTGCTATTAGTTATACTTCCTAAGCTTAGGAAACACTTTAGATAATGTGTGCTGAAAGCACACTGGCTGATGAAAAATACTGTTTATAGTTATGCTAATATAGAAATAATGGCATCATTTTGGAAAAGGGTCTTTCCAAACTCTAGGGCTTTGCAGCTCTAGTAGTGTGGAGAGTTCAGGTCTGGCACCGGGTAACAGTGGTCATTTTAGATCAGCTGCTCACATTACGCTGGGAAGGTATCTTTCCATCACTTGCCAAGTTGCAGTTCCTCTCTCCTCTAGTGATAACTGGAGGTACCCTAGCCACTCCATCACTACCAGGTCCCAGTATCGCCAAATGCATCAGCAGCTGCTACAACTCTCATCTACAAATTGTGGGAAATACATGATACTGTGGTGGGTTGACTTTGGCTGGAGGCCAGGTGCCCACCCAAGCTGCCCTATCACTCCCCTCCTCAACTGGACAGGGGAGAGAAAATATAATGAAAGGCTCGTGGGTTGAGATAAGGACAGGGAGAGATCGCTCACCAATTACCGTCACGGGCAAAATAGACTCAACTTTGGGAAAATTACTTTAATTTATTGCCAATAAAATCAGAGTTGAGAAATGAGAAATAAACCCAAATCTTAAGAACACCCTCCCTCAACCCCATCTTCTTCCCAGGCTTAACTTCATTCCCGATTTCTCTACCTCCTCCCCCAGCAGCACAGGGGGACAGGGAATGGGGGTTGGGGTCAGTTCATCACACGTTGTCTCTGCCGCTCCTTCCTCCTCAGGGGGAGGACTCCTCACATTCTGCCCCTGCTCCAACATGGGGTCCCTCCCACGGGAGACAGTCCTCCATGAACTTCTCCAACGTGAGTCTCTCCCACGGGCTACAGTCCTTCACAAACTGCTCCAGCGTGGGTCCCTTCCATGGGGTGCAGACCTTCAGGAGCAAACTGCTCCAGCATGGGTCCCCCATGGGGTCACAAGTCCTGCCAGCAAACCTGCTCTGGCGTGGGCTCCTCTCTCCACGGGTCCACAGGTCCTGCCAGGACCCTGCTCCAGCGTGGGCTTCCCATGGGGTCACAGCCTCCTTCAGGTGCCTCCACCTGCTCTGGTGTGGGGTCCTCCATGGGCTGCAGGTGGATATCTGCTCCCCCATCATCCTCCATGGGCTACAGGGGGACAGCCTGCCTCACTATGGTCTTCACCACGGGCTGCAGGGGGATCTCTGCTCCGGTGCCTGGAGCACCTCCTTCCCCTCCTTCTGCACTGACCTTGGTGTCTGCAGGGCTGTTTCTCTCACATATTCTCACTCCCCTCTCTGGCTGCAATTGCTCGTGGTGGCTTTTTCCCCTTCTTCAATATGCTACCACTGTCACTGATGGGCTTGGCCTTGGCCAGCGGTGAGTCTGTCTTGGAGCTGGCTGGCATTGGCTCTATTGGACATGGGGGAAGCTTCTAGAGCAGCATCTCACAGAAGCCACCTCTGTCGCCCCCCTGCTACCAAAACCTTGCCACGGAAACCCAATACAGAAGCTCTGCTGTTTCTCTATGAACAGTTAGAAGATGTCAGTCACATGCTCCCAGCTTACAACTGACATGTCTGTACACTTGCAGTGTTTTGCAGTAGACATACTTGACCTTTAATTCCAATTATACCTTTATAGTGACTAAACCACAAAGTCTGGATATTTTAGCACAATTCTTCTTGCAAAAGAAAGCAAGACATGAAATATGTGCAGGGCTGCTCTCTCCCTGAGACTCCATATGTCACCTGAGAAAAAGAATCGGCATGGGACCAGGAATTATGGTATGCCTGTCTTTTAAATGAATCTGAAATTATTGCCTGCTTTCGTTATCAAAACTGCTAATAAATGAGGAGGTTTTGCTAAAGATGCCACGTCTTTGGTACAGACCTCCAATTAGGCACCTTAGGCCTAATAGAACCTTAGGCATCTGAAAACACAGCCATGAGGCTTTTAGGCAATTCTCACCTTATACGTCTCGATATCATGAGCTAGTCAGTGGACTGCTGAGGGAAACTTTACAATCAAAAGCGAGAATATACTCCTATTTCCATGCCTTCTAGAAGGAGAAATAAGTGTATTCCAGAAATGGTATTTTCCTGATATATCTGTATTCCTGCAAAGCAGAGCAAAGATTGCACATAGGGAATGAATACTCCATTCAATTATTGTGGCTTTATGGCATTAGCTTCAAGCGGTGATAATGCCCTTTCGATACTCCAGTTAGGGTCTTAGACTCCCTGGAGAACCTTGACATTCATCATGAAATCTCAGGCTTCAACATTCTTTGTTCCTTGCTGTTTCATTTTCCAGTAGGGTGATCTGTAAACTTAACGTTTTGCCTTTTATCACATGTGGAAGCCATATGATTCACACAGATTAAATCTTTTGCCCAGTGGATAAACGTGGATCTGATATTTCATCTCAGAGCGGATATTAAGAGCCGAACAAACGTGCTCCTCTTTGGTAAAGGAAGTTGCCAGCCTTCTACCTTGCAGGAAAATGACCAAGCAAATCTGGCTTGTTGACAAAAATTGAATTGCTCTAGGAAAGTGTCATGACAGATTGCAAGACTAAATTTGTCATCAGTCCAGTAGGACAGCCTCATTGCTTGGCAATCACAACAATCTAGTTGTCCTATGGACTTTTGAGGTGTGTGCTGCACCCTTTCCAAACCCTAAGGTTACAGTGGTTTCCTGAAGAACTTATCAGAACATTACAGGGGAGCATATGCAAGATAAGAATATCATTAGCACCAAACCTACTACGAATCCATTTGCTGGGGAGTCGCAAACTTGCAGGGCTGTGTTGCCAAACAAGCAAAGACAACAAAGCTTGTGAGGACTGGAGAGAATGTTTTCCCAGGCAGAGATGTCTCCAGATTGAGTTTACAGACTAAATCAACTTCCAACATTATTTCTTTAATAAAGGGAAGGTAGATTCATGGAGTCTTCTCACTATTCCTAGAGATAGGCACTATAGTAAATGCTTTCATTTGATAGGCAACACCTTCATAACTTTTGTTAGTAAAATAAACCAATGATGCGTAATAACAAGACAAGGTGTATTGCTCTGGTAGACGTTGAAATGAATGGGTAAAACAAAAGCTGTATTCTCAAGTGTTTGGTTGCCACATATTAAATGCTCGTGTATTATTTTGAATGAACGCAGTTCTCAGATACAATGCACACTAGCTGTTCTGTATCACAGTGTATACCTAGCTAAGTTTTAAAGGATAAACTCTTCTTGGTGTACTTTTAGGATTTTACAGAACATCTGAAACCTACAATAAAAATCATAGAAACTTTTCACCTTGTGAGAGCTAAGTAATCATCAAATATTTAATGAAAGTGGATGCTGACTATGTTTTATCATGCTAGAAATTGGCATGAAAGATTAAAGAACCATCATGTAGAGTAAGGGAAAACCATTAAGTGAAAATACGCACTTAACAAAAATGAGAAATGAATTGAAAACTATTTCAAATGTACTGCTTTTTTTGAAGATTCAAGGGCCTCAGGTCTGCTGTACTACCATAGATACAAGGGCCTCTAGTCCTTTGTCTTCTTACTCTACAACTAGTAGGTGAACAGTTTGCAAGCAGTTTGCAGATACCGTAGGCAATATACTTGGCTTAGCTTGGTAACATTGTAATTTGTCTTTTCCTGAAAGGATAGATTTATTTTTTTTGCACTCACATGGCCAAATTCTGCCCCTGGATGTGTACATGAGGTATCAGGTTGCCTGAACCAAAATGACGGAGTGTGTTTTACTATAGGCAATGTTTTACTATAATACAAGATTGAGATGTTAGCCTGTGGTCATAAGGTGAGCCATTTGCCATCTGATTAAGTTGTTTGTGTTTTGGATGAAAGTGAAACACACACATTTTAGAAAGTAGAGTCAGTTGCAAAAAGAAAGGAAACCTTAAAAATGACCAGCTTTATTTTGCCGTATGCCTCAAGCCATAAATGTGTGATTTATACGAAGCACTTCTGCTCTTCTTCAACCTCAGGTACTGTATTATAAAAGTTAAATTTTCTATTTCCACAACAGTACTGAAAAAAATATTTTATTTACAGAAACAATCTCAAACTGAAAAGCAATGACTATTCACACCCTAACAAGTGTATGGATTGTGCTGTCCATATACTTCTCTGGCTGGAACAATTGCTAAGTAAAGTTGCTAATTAAAGATTTTTTTCCTTTCCTTTTTCTTCTCTGTTTTAATGGTTGTCTCTTACAAGTCCTTCTGTAAAGAAAATGTTTCTTTTCTTTTCCTCCGGAATCTGACTGGCAGCTTCCATTCCTTAAAATTCAGTCTTGTCTGAAGTACTCAGACAAGAGTACTCAGTGTAAGTACTCAGTGTAGCATAAGCTCAGTGTTCCTCCCTAGCCTTTGGGAACGTCTCTTCCTGCTCTTGCAGCTTGTCTGAGCAGTCGTGCCTGGACTGCCTGGCTGTGACCTGCAGTCTGCAATGGCTTAGGACAGTTCTGCACATCAGCTGTCACGGGAATAGCCCAATTTTTTTCACCGCACATGCTTATCAATGTACATCTCATATGAGAAGGAGATCGCAGCCATAAACTTGACAGGAGTCAAGAACCCAAATCCTGTCTTTTGCAAAATTGTGCTTCTAATAAAAAGAGACTTTTGCTTGCTACCCTAAGTCTTGATAGTAGTCCCTCTTTGCTCTTCTTCAGTTTGCATCTTCATGCAGTGTGTGAATTTTCTTTACTTTCTATACGAAACTTTTATAATGATCCAATTCTATTTCAGCTACAGAGCAAGTATTTATGAGCTATTTTGTCTATTTTCAAGAACGTAGCCAATGATACTAAATTACTAAATATGGCATTTTTATATTACTTAACAATAGAGTTCAAGATAAAAAATAACGTACTGACATTGCCTTACTTAAATTTTGGATATGTAGATGTCTTTTAAATTGAAACAGCAATCATTAGTGTTGCCATATGGACTGCCAGACTTAAATGCATATAAAAATATATTTACACAGGAGTGAAATATCTGCAGATCACTGCTAAATTTCTCTCCTGGTAAGACAAACAGCTACACCTACCTCTAAATATAATACTAAAGGCATGCACAAGATAAGCACAAGAGCACTCAGATTGATACCAGCATTGTTTGTGCACTTCTGTAGCTTTATTGAGAAACAATAAAATTCTGTAATTTTTGTAAATAAACAAACTCAGGATTTTCAGTGATGTCTGTCTAGCATTTTTCTGACTGTTGATTATGTTTTTGTAATGGCATTTTTGTATGTACTGTGATCTTTATAATTGTTACTGGGTGTTTTACAGGGAGCACTGTATTAGTCTGGTTTTGGTAGATTGCCTTCAGAATGTTTCAGATGCTCTTTTTCATTCTTCATTAAAGGAAATGGAGAAAGCTCAAACAAGCTATTAGGAATTTTCTTCCAGGACATTCCAGACAGTGCCTTAGGCAAGAATAAAGTATTTTCATGCCCCTACTTCTTTTGTCTCCATACTATTGCTATATTCATTTTGTTGTCCATATGTTTCCCTCTTGACTTAAGAGATAGCTCTACATTAAGATCAGGATAATTGAAATAATATTTAAAATTTGAAATGAGTTGCAAATTCTGCTGAAGCAAATGGGTTTATTTATTGTAGTTTTAAATAGTTTTTCAGTTGTACCAAGAGTAAAACTGTTTCAACAACATACAGTCATTTACGTAATCCCATGGTCTGCTGAACATACTGTAAAGAATAAAGTGTCTATAGTTATAAACATTAGGCTTTACTTTTATCAAGAGATTCTAGCAACATCATAAACAACAGGATTGCATCTTGAGTCATTTGTTCATGTCATTGGAAACTGTAGATGGAATTACTGCCTTATTTTATGTGAATTCACAGGGAGTACTTTTATATATGGATCATGATTAATGCCTATGAAGCTGCCAGAAGCCTCCTAGGGTTTGTTCTGCCATTTGTAACTAACTTCTTCTATGTGTTTTTAAAGTCATTACTGCAAATTTTTCTAGTGAAAATTTGGATAGGTGATTTGGCATAAACTTGTAAAAATAGGTGCCATAACCATGCTTTAGACTTCCCTCTGCTAGAAGGCAGAAACTCCTTAATAATAGGTTCAGCTTTTTAAGCTTTTAGTTTGTCTTACAAATATGTAATGTGACATTGCACAGCACACAGAAACACTGCCTGTTTCGGTCTTTCACCTATAGCATTGACATATAGAGCTTCCCTGTAGTGGCAGGTGACATTCTGAGCCAAAGCCTAATTTAAATAAAGAGCCTTTGTCTTTATTCAGCTGGTTTTTTCACATGCCCTGAATCTGCTAAATTAAACTATCAGCTAGTACTGAGAATAGGCTTTCTGATGAGACGTTTGGCACTTCTGCTTCTTAGCCGACAGTCTGGTTAACTTGAAGCTTTCACTAAGCATCTCTGCATGGCCGTAGGAATAACCAAAGGTTTCCAGCATCCTTGAGCTCCCTCATTATCCGATTACATGTCTGTCTGTGGTGGGTCCCCCGCGCTTCCCAGAGGCAGCTGAGAATAGCTGAAGCCTTTGTTCTGCTCTCCACTTCTTGCTGCATTTTGCCAAGGGCAATGGAGAGAAATGAAGAAAACTGAAAGTGTGTTTTCCTGTTTGTGTGAGCCAGTGGCTTTTACTACACCTGTCACTCAGGAAACAAGACAGGAAGGATGGAAATTCTTGGGATGCCTTCAAAGCATAGGACTTCATGTCAATCATGGTACTGGGCACATGCCCAGGGGTACAGCATAGTCCTGTGGTAACCATCTCTCCTAGCGCATTTGCATGTTCAAACACAACCCTAAGCGTGAAGGATGAAAAGTTCCCTGAATGTGGTAGGAGGTTAACCTTCCATGCCCCAGTTTTCTGGTGTTAGTAACAGTATTGTAATTTGACTTTTGGTAATGATTTCTTATTTGATGGGAAACTTGAGAGTGCTTAAGACTTGTCTGTCTTATCTCTTTCACCTACAGTGGTATTTTGTCCGCATTCCTGTTCCATTAAGGCAAAACTTGCCTTTCCTAGCCTGCTATCACTAATGCCTTTCAGGTGGGGCTTGGAGCTTTTAAAGTCCCATTGCTGTAGGTGGAAAACCACTACAGGGATCCTATGCACCATTGGACTCTGTGGGGAATTTCTGTGCTGTGGCATGCTTGAGAGGGCAAAGGACTCGAGTCTTCTGAACTTGTAAATCTTCCCTCAGCGTACTGGGCTACAGAAGATTTGCTATGACAGCGACACATAAGGCTGTGCAGTGGTTGAATTCACCCATGAATTCAGAGAAAGAACTACATTTATGCTTGTAGAAGGATATTTCTTCTCTTATTTTAGCTCGTAATTGAAACCAGATTTTCTCCAGGGATAGTTTTGTGGCCATACTGAACAACTGTAACACATCCAAGAATGGTATTTTTTGTTTCTGACACAAGCTGGTGTTGGAAGAATCCTAGAATCATAGAATGGTTTGGGTTGGAAATGACCTTAAAGATCATCTAGTTCCAACCCCCTGCTGCGGGCAGGGACACCCTCCACTAGACCATGTTGCCCAAAGCCTCATCCAACCTGGCCTTAAACATTTCCAGGGATGGGGCATCCACAACCTCTCTGGGCAACCTGTTCCAGTACCGTACCTCACCACTCTAACAGTAAAGAATTTCTTCCTAACATCTAATCAAAATCGACCCTCCTTCAGCTTAAAGCCATTACCCCTTTGTCCTGTCACTACACTCCCTGATAAACAGTCCCTCACCAGCTTTCCTGTAGGCCCCTTCAGGTACTGGAAGGCCACAATTAGATCTCCCCAGAGCCTTCTTTTCTCCAGGCTGAACAACCCCAACTCTCTCAGCCTGTCCTCACAGGAGAGGTGCTCCAGCCCTCTGATCAGCTTCATGACCCTCCTCTGGACTCACTCCAACAGCTCCATGTCTCTCCTGTACTGGGGCCCCCAGAGCTGGACACAGTACTCACTCCAGGTGGGGTCTCACAAGAGCCGAGTAGAGGGGCAGGATCACCTCCCTCGACCTGCTGGTCACGCCTCTTTTGATGCAGCCCAGGACACGGTTGGCTTTCTGGGCTGCAAGCGCACGCTGCTGGCTCATGTTGAGCTTCTCATCAATCAACACCCCCAAGTCCTTCTCCTCGGGGCTGCTTTCAATCCATTCCTCGCCCAGCCTGTAGTTGTGCTTGGGATTGCGCTGACCCACGTGCAGGACCTTGCACTTGGCCTTGTTGAACTTCATGCGGTTCGCACGGGCCCACCTCTCCAGCCTGTCAAGGTCCCTCTGGATGGCATCCCTTCCCTCCAGCGTGTCAACCACACCACACAGCTTGGTGTCGTCAGCAAACTTGCTGAGGGTGCACTCCATCCCACTGTCCGTGTCGCCGACAAAGATGTTGAACAGTGCTGGTCCCAGTACCGACCCCTGAGGAACGCCACTCATCACCGTTCTCCACTTGGACATTGAACCGTTGACCACAACTCTTTGAGTGCAACCATCCAGGCAATTCCTTATCCACCGAGTGGTCCGTCCATCGAATCCATGTCTCTCCAATTTAGAGACAATGATGTCATGCAGGACAGTGTCAAATGCCTTGCACAAGTCCAGGTAGATGATGTCAGTTGCCCTTGCCTTATCCACCAACGCTGTAACCCCATCATAGAAGGCCACCAAGTTTGTCAGGCACGATTTGCCCCTAGTGAAGCCGTGTTGGCTGTCACCAAACACCTCCGTATTTTCCATGTGCCTGAGCATAGTCTCCAGGAGGGTCTGCTCCATAATCTTGCCAGGCACGGAGGTGAGACTGATTGGCCTGTAGTTCCCTGGGTCTTCCTTTTTACCCTTCTTAAAAATGGGGGTTACGTTCCCCCTCTTCCAGTCGACGGGAACTTCACCAGACTGCCAGGACTTCTCAAATATGGTGGTGAGTGGCCTGGCCACTTCATCCGCCAGTTCCCTCAGAACCAGTGGATGCATCTCATCAGGTCCCATGGACTTGTGCACCTTCAGGTTCCTTAGATATTCTCAAACCTGATCTTCTCCTACAGTGGGCGGTTCTGCATTCTCCCAGTCCCTGCCTTCTGTGACCTGGGCAGGGTGGCTCAAGCATTTGCCAGTGAAGACTGAGGCAAAGAAGTCATTGAGTACCTCAGCCTTCTCCGTATCCTGGGTAACCAGGTCACCTGTTTCATTCCGGAGGGGACCCACATTTTCCCTCGTCCTCCTTTTATCACTGACATGCCTATAGAAGCTTTTCTTGTTGTCCTTGACATCCCTGGCCAGACTAATTTCTGTCAGGGCTTTGGCTTTCCTAACCTGCTCCCTGGCTGCTCGGACAGTTTCTCTGTATTCCTCCCAGGCTACCTGTCCTTGCTTCCACCCTCTCCTTGTTTTGTTTGACTTTGCCCAGGAGCTCCTTGTTCATCCACGGGGGCCTCTTGGTGGATTTGCTTGACTTCCTCTTTGTTGAGATGCATCGCTCCTGAGCTTGGAGGAGGTGACCCTTGAATATTAGCCAGCTGTCTTGGACCCCTCTTCCTTCCAGGGCTTTGTCCCATGGTATTCTACCAAGCAGATCCCTGAAGAGTCCAAAGTCTGCTCTGCTGAAGTCCAGAGTAGTGAGTTTGCTGCGTGCCCTCCTCGCTGCCCTGAGGGTCCTGCATTCCACCATTTTGTGGTCACTGCAGCCAAGGCTGCCCTTGAGCTTGACGTCCCCTACCAGGCCCTCCTTATTGGTGAGAATAAGGTCCAGCATGGCACCTCTCCTCATGGGCTCAAGAAGCCTCAGATTAGTGAAGTTAAATCAAGAATACATTTGTACCAGGCTAAACTTCATTATATAAACGACCCCTTAAGCAGTTCCATAGTGTTGTCTGCCGAGTTTTTTCTCTTGTCCTAAGCAAGGACTGCACCATGAGGAACCAGTCCCTCCAACCCCTGTTCCCCTATATTCTTAATGGTAGTATTAGATGCAGTGTTCAGTGAAAGGGCTAGGAAGGACTTAAATGCTTCTAAGCTGTCATGTGAGCACCTTCTGCTTTAACTCTTAAAAGGCCTTATTTTTATGGGGTTTGTTTTGTTTTTCAATTGGGAACTGCTGTTGTATTAGAATACTTGTAAATAGGCATTAAGGTAGTGAAATCCATATAAATAAGGAGTAGAAAAATCCTGGTCAAAATATTCTGTCAGAGATCTAACGGTAATGTGCTTTAAGGCTTCTTGAAAGTTCTGTCCATGCAAACTCTGTTTAATTTAATTCTTAATTAAAATCATTATTCTGTAGCATATCTAACTAACTATTTAGCAGGAGTAAAAAATGTCTGTCTTTAATAATTTTGCAGACTTACAGAAATGTAGTTATCAGAAGAAAGATGTTCTTTCTTGAATACTTCCTTTTTATATGTCTTGAGTGGTCTTTTGTAATTTTTAAAAATAATATTGTTTTAATTACCATGGTTACATGCTGCTAGTGCTGATACAATTTAAAATGATTGCTTTCTGCTCCAATACTTAATACACTGTGAATTCATCAAAAGTTAAACAAAAAAATTTGTACAGTGCAAAATTTCTTGTCTATTTTTGTCTGCTCTTTACTGAGGTCTTCATAACTGTATTCTTCATTCGAGGAACGCTCACTTGTACCCGGATCCGACCTAAATATTCAAAATACCAAACCCATCTGCGGTGGGTGACCACAGCTGGCCACCAGACACCTTCCCAGTTGCTCCCTCGCTCCCCATCCTCGGTGGGACGGGACAAAATAAGATGGAAAAGCTCCTAGGTCAAAGTAAAGAGAGGGAGGTCGCTTACCAATTGCTGTTGCAGGCACAACAGACTCAACTTGGTGAAAATTAATTTAATTTGTTGCCAGTTGAAATGGATTTGGGTAGTGAGAATCAAAGACAAGTCGAAGCAACAAAATCCCCCCCCCCCTCCTCACAGCCGTGTGCTGCGGCGGGTGGGTTGGAGCCGGCTGGAACCGGCTGTGTCTGGCACCGGGCAGCCCCACCCACTCCTCACAGGGGCCGGCCTGCAGCCCCCCTGCCAGCGCCTGGGCACCTGCACCCCGTACACCATCCTAACGCACCTGGTTGTCTTGAATTCAGCTCTTGCCTTCCCTGGCATCGGTTTGTCAGCGTTTCTGAAGTCGTGTGTTAGTGAAGCAGACTACCGCATACCTTTAGCTGCGGCGCGGTTGTATGAATTGGTGAGCGTCCTCAGCAGTGGAATAGCTAGAGATGCCCTGACTTTCATGTTGCTTTCCTTTCAACTTTCAGAGCATACTGAAAATATCTTCTTCCAGTGTAACACCTCTGAGCCATAAATATCAAAGTGCTTTACAAACAGAGGATTTAGTTATTCAAATCGAAGTGTTGAGTGGGATTTTTACGATCTTCCAGTGATGAGTGCCTAATCCAGAAACCGAGCCAAGGTTTCAAAATCCCCAGTACAGGGATATTTCCACTAAGCCCTATCACCTGTGTGAATAATACTGATCCACACAGACCTCAGCTGATGGGTTGGATGGGGCAAGTGAGCAAATGAGCTTTTGTTGACTTCAAGTCTCTTTCATATAGTCTTTCTGTCAGGTTTTTTTTTTCCCAATTTGTCTCTGTTGTTGACCTTTGAGATCCAGTCAGGAAGACCTCACATGAGTGTTTGCACCATCTAGTACAAGAGCAATTAATGTTTGTAACATCTTATTCCATGTTTTCAGATTAACTATTTGAAATGGAGTTCTGAATATCACAATCATCTCATTTACAAATCAATGAAATTATTTTTACCTACAGATATAATGTAATTTAAAATGCAGTTGTGCAGACTTACATAAGCACAAAGCAGATGCTCAGTTATGGAGAAACTTCTAGCTTAAATTGGTTATACATTGTATGAATATTTCTGGATTTTGTGTGCCTACGTATACTCAATCCAGCAAACCATTTTTATGCCCATGTTGATTACTGACAAAAAAACAAGCATCATCATAATTCAAGAGTATAACAGACAACCCCTAAACCATTCTGCAAATGCAAAAGCAGCAGCTCTTCTAAGGTCGCTTTCTCCTTTGGTTCGATTCTGAGTTACAAATAAGAGCTTACATTTCCTATCATGCAAATGCAAATTTTGATACTTAAAATGTGTGTTTTATATCTTTCTGAATATTTCCTATTTTCTAAAATTAAACTAGTTTAAAACTTTATTTTATTTTTTAAATAGGACACCTCTGTGGCTATTCTATGACCAGAAGCTTTGGGAGCTGCTGATTTTAAGCTGTTGCTTTTTATGCCTTGAGTTTTGGGGTTTCTTTGATTCCTTTTTACTCTCTTCCCAGTTTTGTTAGTGAAAAGCACCCTTAAAGATGAACACTTGAGTAGTCCACAAACTCCATGTAAATTATTATCCTGAATTTTTTTACTTTCATAATTGTGATACAGACAGGACAAAGCCTGTGATGAGAAACTTCTGTGCTTGGAAGAAAACTGCATGATTTATAACAGATGTCAGCAATTTATAAATTCCAATTAGAGTAACATATAAATAGTGACTGTATAGCACTTGCTTTTTTATTACTTTGTGTATGACCTTTTTCAGACTAGCAATTATTTTCCATTAGTTCAGTTCAATTGGAAAAAACAATGCTTAATGGACTTTGAGTCCTAGGTCACGGGTGATAGAATTAGACAGTTTTCAGATTTATGTAATTGCTGTCATATGCAGCTCCGTAATTTGTCACACCAGCTTATTTCTGGTGGACTTTCACCAGTCACCTCTTCTGTGTTTTCCTTGAGCTGTGTGGGAAAATTGTGGTCCAGGGCTCCTGAGCGACCAGCGGAGCTGGCTTATGTCTCGACGGTAAAGTAAATGCCTGTCTTTGACCAGTGAAACTGTAATCTAGTCCTGGCCCCTCTCCTTCACTTAGTATCGCAGGTACTTTAGCAACCTCCCATAACCTCCACTTTCCTGAATATTTGATGGATGCTTTGTGTTCTTCCATGTCAGTTATGGTTCTGGCATAAATGCACACATTCTTTAATCCATTTGACAGGGCCAAATTTAGAAGAGGGGAGGGAAGCAGAAGGACATAACCAAATGCAAAGTGACCTGTGGTGATTAAAGCAGGGAATGCTGCAGGCAATGTAGGGAAATGTAGTCCTGATAAATGATTAATCTTTATGACTAGAGAAGGGAAATAAACAACACAGGCTCAAGACCATGTGTGGAAATAAAGCATGGCTTAAAGGAAATAAACAACACAGGCTTAACTAACCTGTGATACATGTTACACAAAAGCATGGGGTTTTTTTCCTATTTTCTTCTTTATTCCATGGTTGTATTCCTTTGTCTATTCTTTTTGTCAGTAGTATCATGTATATCTGTATCTGAAGCAGACTTCAAAGTCCTAAGTATATGCATTTCTGTGGGAATGTTAGGACTGTGCTAAATCTTATGAGGAAAAAGAGAATGAACTTTGAAGCAGTTTACCATCCACTCTATCCCTTTTTCCCAGCTCTTCTCCTTCCTCTTCCAATGAAAGTTTCTTTCCTTGTTACAAATGTGCCAGAAGCAAGGATGGGCTGGTCTCCTCTGTATTTCATAGTACAGTGTAACACTATAAATTCTCTTCATCAGCAAGCATATTTTCTTATGTTTGCTTTTTACAGGAAATGGTATAGCAGAGAGTGCTGGTGACAAATAATTTCTTCAGCTGTCACAGGAAAGTTCAGAGAAATCTGCCAGAGAGGGAACAATTTGGGGGAGTTCTTCAAGACATTTTCTAGATATTTTGATATAGCAGGAAAAAAAAGGCTGAATATATTCAACCAACAGAATCAACAGTGTATACTCTTAATGTAGGTACTTTTCTATAAAGACATTACGTATAGTTATTGAATGGGAAAGATAATCAGCAAGAAATTCCTTTCATACAAGGTGTCCTGATAAACAGAAAAACAAAATTTACCTTACCGATATCATTTATGTCAGGTCTTGTATCATTCTAAATTAAAACATCCAAAACTTGAAGGATAGCATAGGAGAAGTTTGTGTTTTGCTTCTTTTAACAAAGTCTGAGTAAAGTACTGTTCTCATTTGCGCTAGCTTGAGAAAGGAATCAGAGTTCAATGTTGCAGCTGATATTGAAGCCCAATTTATTAGTTACTGACAGCATACAGAGACAAAGACGGTAGTTTGTATTGATGGTTGTAAAAGCACCTTCATTTACTCAGTAGGTAGTAACTCCTCAGGCTTGTGTGAAGCTCCTGGAAAAGTCCTGAGAATGGGCCTAACCTGAGGAAAGTTAAAGGCTGTATTCAGACTGACTGAGAATTACGTAGCAGGTTCTTTTGGGAAAAGAGTCTCATCACAAATTAAACAGATGATCTTCTCAACTTTACAGTACTTACCTCTCATTTAATATTGTGCTTACATGTTAGTAAGTAGTTAGCACATAATAGTGTAGTAGGAGAACAGAATATTCTGTTCCCTTTTGACATGTATGTAAGTTCAAAGTTTCTTTTACCAGTTGTTACAAAGAATTTGATTCATTTATCAGGTTTATGCATTTGAGAGTTATTTGTCAAAACTGATCTCACTCTACATCATTTGGTTAAGGTTGATTGCACATGTCAGATTAGAAAGAATGGTAAATATTCTTTTTAGACGAGTAACATTGATTGGTGGCATTTTCTCTTTTACGTAGATTTATATGACCATGTTGTCCTGTCATCTAGGTTCAATAAAGGCTTGTTTTCAATCCCCAATTTAGCTAACACCACTGTACATAACAGCTCTGAATTAATGCGATTTGTCAGTAGCAATAGGCCACAGTGATAACCAGAACACGCTGCTACATCTTACTCTGACTGATCTGTGAAACAGCGTTGCCCATTTATTCTTTTGTGCAACATAATAGACAGTCTCTGGGCTTCTACTTTAATGGCAGGTATTGAGCAGCTGAAACCTTCACTAATTTACACAATGGTTTATCTTTGCTCCAGTTGACTTCAGGGGCAACTCAGGAAGCTATACCATAAAACTTAATGAGTTTAAACATGCTAATGTGTCACACTACAGAGCAAACAGTGCATGCTTTGCCATTAATATTAGTCACAATTAGAAGGTGATTGTGGCACTTTCTGTACAAAAATACATGTACAGTATTAGTGTATAAAGAGAACGGTTTGCCATACTACATTGTCATAGATGTATTCCAGCCATTTCCAGGAAAAAGGTATTTCCCTCACACCAGAACTTCTAAATGTTTATACTGTTCTCCTGGGTTCCCATTTTTTGACAACTGAGTAGAAGAGTGTATGCTACATTAATGCCATTTCCCCTGTTCATGGTGCATGGTCAAATTCCATCTGTTGTTCTCATGAATGGACTTAATTATGAGCCAGCCACCTGCACCATCTTTCAGTGTATCTGAAAGTTTCTGTATTGACCCTGTATTACCAGATGGTTTCATGTTCAGTGAAGACAGTACTGTTGTGTGCTAACTACATGAAGGAGGTATTTCAGGTGGCCACAAGAGCAATTCCTCAGACCTTCAGCTTCCTTTGTGTTGCCTGTGGCTTCTCAAATATGAGCAGCATGTGGGCTGCTCGCTGTATAAATTGGTCTGGAAGTCTGCTACCTGTGCCGACTTCTGAAGGTGTCACGAGTGTGGAGGTACATGTCTGGTTAAATGTGTCTGTGTGTCAGATCAGGAGATAATGACATCTGCTTTGTTAACATATGATGTTAACATACGATGGACATGGGATAGGAAGGGACTATAATGACACTGTAAACCAGCCATGTGATCAACTCAGAAAAAGGGTTAAATGCCTGTGATTCAATCAAGAGGGACAATATATGCAACATAGGTCATTTGACTTTAATTTTCCTCAGAGATCGTTCTGAACCAAGTATCTACCAAAGGTAGATCTACCAAAGGTAGCATCTACCAGAAATAGGCACTTTATTTGCCATCTTACTATAGTAATTCTTCTGAGAGCTATTTGTCGCAACCTTTTATTTCTTGTTGATTTACATATTCACGGAGGTTCCTGGGGTGAGGTTGGGATAAATTGTCACTGCCATATGTGTGAAGTGAAAAGTATATGTCTGTGCTCTTTATTTTTCATTTCTCAGTTAGATGTGTGCTTCCTTCATGCAAAAGAAAGAAAACCTTGAGAACACATGCTTGTCTGTCTTTCGAACTCTCTAGAATTAGCTTGTCATGAAATGTAAAACTAATGTGTAGTTGTAAAAACCACTGCCAGCATTTTCCTTACTGGTGGCTGATGGCTAAGTAGATTTAGAAATGAAAGGGGTTATTATAAAGTGATTACTGAATAGCTAGGTATGTCATTTTAAACAAGCAACTAAAATCTCTGTTGCAGATTCAGAATGTAATCTTGTTTGTATCATTCATACTTAAAATCTGATTTTGATTGTGGAGGAGTAATCATGTAATGTAGGTAATTTGACAAAAATATACAGAATGATATTTTTCTTTCATTCCTTACCTAAATGTATTAGAATTTAAATGACTCACCATTCAGAGTATACCTATAAAATGACAACATAAAGAAATATTGGATTCAATTTGCATTGGTTCATATTTAAATTTTACTATAAAGTAAAAAGTTCATATCAGCTTTCTCATGAAAGAAAACATTGTATAGAAACTAACACTTAAAAAATACTGCTAACTTTAAAAGGGTGTTATTGATGATTAGACCAATATATTTTGCAACTGTGAATGTCAGCCTGAAGATATAGACCTCATGGGACATGTGTAGCCATGCATTGGAGAACAAGAGATGAAAAAGTTAAGGACACCATCTCAGGCAGGATTACATCACTCGTTCATGTTTCTGTATCCAGTGCTTGTAATAATACATTACTAAAAGCTTAAATCAAATGTCTCATCTGGTTTCAAGCAAGAGCTACACTTACTTTTTGTAAGCAGTGAGCTGATGTCTTGGATGCTTATTAGAATGTGCTTTCAATGAATCTTTGATAATTGGCTAAATATCATGGTTCTCTCCCAAGAATTCCTGTAATTTTAGCTTGTGTTTGAGCTAGAAATATCACAAAAGAATTCTCCTAGTGATAAGCTGTCCTGGCTTCTTCAGCTGAGATAGAGTTAATTTTCTTTCTAGCAGCTGGTATAGCGCTGTGTTTTGGATTTAGGATGAGAATAATGTTGATAACACACTGATTTTTTAGTTGTTGCCAAGCAGTCAAGGACTTTTCAGCTTCTCATACTGCCCTGCGAACGAGAAGGTGGGGGGCACCCAAAAAGCTGGGAGGGGACACGGCCAGGACAGCTGACCCAAACTGGTCAAAGGGATATTCCGTACCATATGACGTCACATTCCATATATAACTGGGGGTGGGCCGGGAGGTAGTTTGGCTCAAGAACTAACTGAGCATCAGCTTTGGGTGGTAAGCAATTGTGCTGTTCATCACTTATTTTGTATATTCTTTATTATTTTTATTATTGTTGTTGTTGTTTTCTTTTTCTGTCCTATTAAACTGTCTTGATCTCAACCCATAAATTTTACCTTTTTTTATTCTTTTTGATTCTCTCCCCCATCCTACTGGGGGGTGGGGAGTAAGTGAATGGCTGTGTGGTTGTTTTAGCTGCTTGACAGGTTAAACCATGACAGAAGCTGTTATTAGTAATTATGATCCTTTCTGGAAAAAGTAGAACTCTACTATATCTCACATTTGAATTTGAGGAGAAGTGAATGAGGATTCAAGTGGACTCATTTTAAAAACTTGCCCTGCTCATTTTATTGCTGTGAGCACTATATTGTTTTCTGAGCTCGCACATTGTTGAACTAACCAATTCTGGCCACAAAGTACAGAAAAACCTGTTGAGTTTCTTACCTGTTGGGTAAGAAACGAGACTGAGAATTAAGATTCCACAGCTTTTGGTGATGCTTTGTAGCCTTCAGCAGATAATTTATTTCTTTTGAACTTCAGTTTCTTTGTATATAAACTAGGAGAAATGCTATTGTCGTACCTCATACAGATACCTAAGGTTTAACTACACAATACTCCCAAAATATATGATGAAACAAAATCAGTGGAAGCACAGTCTTGCATCTCGTTCCATGCTGAAGAAGAATGGTGTTAGCTATAATCTTACTGACAGCAGGATAGTTTGGGAGATGCTGGCTTTTCTCTTTTGCCCAGTAGAATGCTGGCATGCCTGGCAGGAAAAAGAGGCTGCGTATGAGCACATGCTGTGAACGAGAATCTTCCAGTTCTCAAATGCTGTGAAGTGGTTAGTCCAGAGATAGAAAATTATCTGTAGTGGGGTTGCCCTGAGATGTGGTTTTTTATACTTAAGTCTTGTCTTATTGACACCTTCTCTCCATTGTGACACTGTGGATGCTGATCTCATTCACAGAGGTGCAGGAAGCTTGTTCCTGCCTCTCAGTGCTCTTAATCTGCAATAACTTGGAAGTGTGCAGAAGGGATACCCATAGGCTGCTGCTCAAAGTTAGCATCCTGATAACTTTACGGTACATACACCCTTGTGTTCATCTTCCTTCACTGGCACTTTGACTGTGGAAGATAAATGAATAATAATTAAAAAGAAGAAAATTAGAAAAAAAAATAAAGATAAGCTTTTTTTTTTCTCCAGAATTTGCTTGAAGAAAACCAGGCATAGTCCAGTTTTCAGCATCTTATATATATATACATATAACTGATTATTTCTTCCTCTTCTGGATTGCAGGTGACTATCATTTCAGTTTTGCTGTCTCATAGTTCTTTCTCTGGTTAGCGCTGAAGCTCTGCAGGGCTTGGATCCTAACATTTTTTAAAGTGTCAGGGAGTACGTTTAGAAGACTGATAGAAGTGCTGCTTTTCTGTGGGAGGCATCTATTTTTGCAGAAGGAGGGACGTGTGCTTTTGGAAATGCTATTAGCAAGTAACAGTGAAAGACTGGTAAGAATTTTAAATACCATAAGTTGAAATCTTTCCAGGAGATGCTAGGTATCTTCTGTGGTCATTTACTCTTACCTAAATAATCTTGGTAACTATTGCTATCAATTTCCATGGCTGCTCGGTAAAAGGAGGTAGAGATATACCAGATGAAACCAGTGTTTTAAGTTTTTTTACAAATTTATGATTGTTCTTTTCTGCTTTTAACGTTTTTGCTTGTTGCCACAACGCACTGTGGTCTTAGATAAGATGACCAACCTATAAGGTGCCCCTCTTTACTCCAAGGGTTGTTTCTGGATCTTTCACAGCTTTGTGTAGCTTAGTCTTTTGTTTTACTTTAAAATGATTGGACTCAGCAGGACAGTGACATCAGCAACATAATATTAGGATTTTGATTTTGCTCATTTTATGAGTCATCTGTCACTTTGTTTCTTCGTTTGCCTCCTCTTTATTTGATTCCTTTCTTTTGTAACCCAAATAAGGGACAGTATGAAAAATCATCAAGAAAAGTGCCCCTTTTCTTCCTCTAGTTGTAACCACAAAGCAGTTCTTTATATTAACAAATTTAACTGCTCCTTTGGATTTGAGATGCAACCGAGTAAACCAATGTGTTTTGATTGACCTAAATAAAAATTTGTTACAAAGCTGTTAAATTACACAACCCAAAATCTTGCCCACTGTTTTTTTCCTCACTGCGCTCTGCAGATTTTGGTAAATTGGAATTTGAAAAACCGTGATCTATTACCAGATTTGATAAAACGTGATATTTTGAGCAAAGCAAAGCTCTTTTTGAACTTCAATCTGTTGTTGAAGAACTCAGAGGAAGAATAATTACAGTACAAAAATCACTCCATCGCGGCTGAATGTGATCTTTCACAAAACTGACTGATCAAGTTTGCAAACAACCTCAAATTGTTTGCAGTCATGTGTAGATTGGATATCAAATCAAATCAAACACAAGTAAAATATTTTACCTACTTTCTTGTTTGTTGTTGACTATAGATGTACAAATCTTGAGGTTTGTCTTCTGAAAACAAAGCAAACATTGTTACTTTGATAGCAGCTGGCTCAGGAGGCATATAGTCTGTTGTCCAATAGATGAAATGATATTTCACCCATATAGATGAAATGGTGTTTCATTACCTCATGATTTGTGCCCCTGAGGCATAACATAATATATAGACTATTGAGGAGCAGCAGACCATCTGTTTATCTGGAGAAATGTAGAATGAGTAGAGAAGTTTGGCTTTATAACCTCTGCAGGTGTGGTTTTACCAAGTAAGGAGAAGCAAGGATGAAATATGGTGTGCATAAATATATATAAAGTAAGAGTTGTAATCTCCATTTTTAAAAAATGTTTAAGCATTTAATGGTGTAGTTTCTCTGCAAGGAAAAGTTATCTTCCCATGTCTCCTCCTCAGCTGTTCTGTTTCGTTCTTCCCTGGAAGGTAGTTCTGATTCAGTAAAGTGCACTGGCAGCCTGATCACTTTTACCAGCGCTGGTGAACTCTTAAAGCATGTGTTTGACTTAAAACACATGTAGCCTTGTCTGAAACAAAGCATGTGTCTTAAATTGACTGCTGAATAAGATGTGGCCCTGATTTAGTGTGTGGAATCAAGTCTAGAGTTTGTATGTGCCTATGGTCTCTATAACTATAGTATGCAAGTTCCTTGCAGGTGTTCATGAAGTTACATGCGACATCCTGTGATACTGATGCTAGAGTACTATGACTCCCACTTTATGCAGAGGGAATTGATGTGAAAAGATGTTAATTAATTTGAACAAGACTGCATAGGCAATCTGTGACAAAGCCCGTACATTTAATTATCATTAGTTAAATTTTGTGTTTAAAAGAGCTGTAGTGGATAATATCTTAAATTTCACATGATTCTGATTTCATGTTAAACTTCTACATTTTCTTGTTCTGTTCATCCTTTACTTCCTGTTGAAGAACAATAGAGTCCAATCTGGAATTTAAATCACATGTGATTACAGAGCTAAACCGCCCTAAATAGTTTTCCTAGATAAGAAGTAAATTCTTCATTCCTATTGCTCAGATGTCTTTCAAATGGTATCTAACATGTACCAGATGTCTGCAGCTACTGGAGTATCATGGAGTTGCAGAAAATCACCATGCCCTTCCTTTCTTCTTCTTGTATTTCAGTAGGTCTGTGCAGTCTGTGGTGAAAAGACAAAACTTCCAGTCTGAGTTTTCGTTCTAAACCCAAGTTTTGATGATCAATGATAGGATGCTAAAAATAAACCTAAATGTCTCTGTGATTCTGAAATTGAGTTTCTGAAAAAGCATTGTACTTGTGGTAAGAGGTAAAGTGTGAAGTTCCAGAGAAATGAGCTGTGAATTGCAGCTGCAATGGAAATTGATCCTGCCTGTCATTCTCTGCTCCATATTCTCAGGAAAACAGAAGGGACCAGAGAAGGAGCCAAGATCACCGATTAAATGGGATGCTAAAGTGCCAGGGCTAGAACCGGGCTTGCTGATCCCTCAGGTCAGAGCTGCAACTGTCAGACTTCACTGCGTGATACCCTGCTGAAGGTGGCAGAAGGAGAGCAGTATGAAAAATGCTGCAGGCGCCAGCAGGGGAATTAGTAAGAGCTACCTGGCTAAGCTTCAGGCATGACAGGCAGTGCAGTCCTTTGGGAGGAAAACCTCTTCTCATGTGAATTGGTAGGCCTTATTTTCCCCATTCGCCTCCTGATTTGTACCAGTGAGGCATAAGAAAATAGCTGGAATACTGAGGAACAACAGAGGCTCAGTTCATCTAGAGAACAGCAGAGTGAATGGAGAGGTCTGGCTGTATAACCTCTCTGCGGGTGGGCCTCTACCAAGGAAGGCAAAAGCAAAAGGTCAGCAAATAGCTGTTGTGGTATGAGGTGTCTATGTTGCATGTAATATAATCAGTATGTCATATTAATCTCCTTATTCATCTTCTACTCTAAAAAAATGTGATTTCAATTGTGATTAGCACTGTGAAATGACACTTCTTTATGTAGCTATCCCTTTTCTTACCTGATGCAAGGTCACAACAGTAGACCATTGCTAGGATGACAACTTTCAAGTCCTACATGAATAGTTAGTCCAAGTCTCATGAGCACAGCAGTAGCATCTCTATAGAATGCTTACTTTTTCACTTAAAGTTGGGAACTTACCATGGGAAAGTGATAAAAAGATCCTGCAGAAAATAAAATCAACTAAATGAAATCATCATGCTGTGGTAATTAATTCAGCTTTCCCTTTTAAACCACAGTCATTAGCTGTCATTCTTTTTGTGTTGCTCAACAGTTTTCTTTCCCCAAGTATCCTACGTCCTTCATGATGAAGAGCATCTACTTTCCAGTGTATTGGAAGCGATGTACTATGCTCTCAGAACCATATCACATTAAATGTTTCCTCTGGGGTACACAACAATACCTCCAGAGAAGCTCAGTGCTAACTTGATAAAAGGAATCTTCTTTATCTATTTTTTGTTGCAATAACTGTTATTTTTCATGGCTGTTTTTTGAGCCACATGTTTTTTAATCTCAAAATTCCATTGTTACCTTAGCCTTTTTTTCTGGTTAAAAGTAGACATGTTTAACTTCTTTTCTGCTTACTGTATGAATTAACTGAATTTAACCAAAAATTGTCATGTACTTGAAGCGTATGGATCTGTTGTGACTGAAAACTCAACTATATAGAGCAGATGAGAACTGATATCCTCAGGTCTGTAATGAAGTCATGTCTGATAAATGAAAGTAGTGTGGTATTGGAGTGAAAAATCTAATAAAGCAAATGAAGTAGTGGTAGTCCAGGAATTAGGTTTATTTAATGAAAGAAACAATAAAGCATCATCTATTCCACTAACCATGTCCATTTTGAGAATTTAAGAGTGAGAGGACACAAAGTGGGTAAATTCTTTGGAGTACAGGCCTGTATCTTCAGAGGCTCTTTCATGGACAAACCTCTTTGGAATATTCAACCTCACTTTCTCATTGGACATCCCCCATAAACCAGCAGTTATCCCACCTGATGCATCATATAAGGTCTTGCTTTATTTTTGCTTAAATGTCTTTCTCTGCTGTGTCCTGGATTTTTTCAATATCCTACCTTTCCCTTTCTTTCCACCAAGTTCAGTCATTGACTGGTTGACACATTGACTGGTTGACACACTAGGCTTAGCCCACGAAGGGATCATTAGGGCCCTATCAGTTGCATAATCTCTGAATGAATGGTAAGAAAAAGATATGAGCTGTGTACCTGTCTGATACTGTAGATTACAGAAGCAAGTCAGGAACCAAAGCAACCAGGGCATTTGCCTTCTCTGATGAGCTTTATCCTGTGAATATCAACAAAAGCTTGTATTGTCTCCATCTTTTACAATTTAATCTCCTTTTTCCCTTGTCTGTTTTGTTAGAAGTGAAAATGTATCTGTCATTCTCATAGCAATGACTTCAAGATTTAACTAGAGGGCTAACTTGTACTTTTTACTAAGATAACGTGACATAAGAATATCTTCCCCCTGAGCAGAAATCGTGCATAGATTTTGATCCAGTTTTTTTGTACAGCCACTTGAGTTCAGTTTTAAAATGCTACGAATTAGTTTTATGTCTCTAACAAAATGATTTCTCAGCTCCCCTGTGAATTATCTAATGTGCCTACTACGGAACTAAGCAGACTGTTGCATATTCTTGCAGCTAGGAGCTTTGTTCAACTGCTTGATGTTGTATGTCAGGGTCACCTCAATTCTGTTGATTTTCTAGTCCTATTTAGCTCATTCAGATAGTATTATAGTTACACAATACCCATCAAATGTCCTTTGCTATTCATAGTCTCACCTAAATGAAGAAATGCTCAGAAGCTGATACTAAACAACAAAAAAACCCAAAAAAACCCCTCCCTTTTCATGCAATTTATGTCTGAATTATGCAGAAGTAAATGCTTAAGGAAGACATGAAACTCTTAGGACTTGCCAGTCTTTGAGGTTTGCTTGTCATTAATTGTTATACCAATAAAAAGTGTCCCAAACACCAGGATTCTTAGCTGGGGTATCTGAGTTTGGAAGCAAATAAATGGCTCTGTAGTGACTTATCCTCAGTCAGGACATTTTTACCAGTCAGTTTAGTCACTAGAAAGGAGACCACGATTAGATCTGTTACTGAATTTGTTTTGCTTTGCCATTTTGTTACCAATTGGCAAATATTCTATATTGGTGATCAAGACTGTTGGGTAGTGGCAATTAATTAAAAAAAAAAAAAGAAGGAGCTGGAGGATTTGAAAGAGGAAAAAAAATACCCTGCTTTGTAGATGAGAGAGAACAAGCAATTTCTTAACACTTTTTCTTCAAGGAGTTAAGATGAATAACATCTTTGAACAAATATTTCAAGCATGCAGGGATTTTATTAAAAAGTAAAAAGATGAAATCCTGTGTAAATTGTTTAGAACATTCCTAGTGAAGACATGTTGATTAATAAACATAAAAGAAGGAAGATGCATATTAATTTGTTTACGTATAAGAGGCTTCTAGCTCATTAAAAGTCATCTAAGCATTTGACTAGTGAAGCAGTGGATAAAACCAGACATTATCTTTAATCTTGTTGATGGCTCCAGTATGAAAAAAACCCAGATTATTGTGGGGTGAAAATGGAGGAGGGGTGTGAACTTTATTTTTGCTGTAATATGGTGGAAATTTGGATTCACTTTTCTATCTCAATTGCTGGGATCAGTAGGACTGAAGAAAACTTAACTTCATCAACCACAATCTGTGGTTCTTGTATATAGATAGCCATAAGTTCTTGGGTATGATTTTGTTAGATGTGATTTATGGCTGGTTATCAGCTGGGAGATCTTGAGGAAAGGTCAGATGCAGTAGGATATTGGCTGATGTGCCTCCTGTCACTTCTTTTGATTCTTTGCTAAACGACTCCTACAATCTGAGCTATTTGCACTGTTTATTCTAGATGTGGTAAAAAAAAAAAAGCTATTAACAACTAATGTTTATGGGAAAAGAACCCTATGGACTATTTTAAAGGAATTGGAATATTAATGTCCTGGCCAAATAGAGATCGAGTAATTGCATACAGTCTAACTTAAAAACAAATGAGTACGAAATAGCTGAAGAACCACCTAACACTTTTCCTTTGTATAAACAGTCCTGGGAGAAAACCACCATGTATTTGCAAGTTTTCCTTAAAATTACCTTTTCTTTCTAGATACTTGTTTTGTGAAGGTTTTTGCTCTAAATGTGTTAACACAAATTAATTTGTAAAAAAAATTGGCCATATTTATTTTTTGTGAGCAACAGATAAGTAAAAAAGTAAGCGTCATTTAAACTGTATCATGCAGTTTGAATTTAAGCATAAAAACTTTCTGGTATTTTGTTTGTGCTTCATTTTTCATAAAAGACACTTCTGTCTCCTTTTCTGACTGTTTTTTTCCCCGATTTTTCAGTCATTTTCACTAAAAGGAATGCATTTCTGTTTCTGCTTATATGTCATATTTATAGAACTGTATAACTTCTTATTACTCATGTTACTTACTATAATATGAATAAATAATCATACCAGAATTATGTTGGTAATTTTGCAGATCCAATGCGTGGGCCACGAAACCTAGAAGTTGTGGAGATCAAATCTAGACAAATCACTATTTGCTGGGAACCATTTGGATATAATGTCACACGTTGCCATCGATACAACCTCACAGTCCATTACCGTTACCAGGCTGGAGGACAAGAGCAAGTGAGAGAAGAAGTAAGCTGGGATACAGAAAGTTCACATCCCCAGCACACAATTACTAATCTGTCACCGTACACAAATGTCAGCATCAAATTAGTACTGATGAATCCCGAAGGACGAAAAGAAAGCCAAGAACTTGTAGTACAAACTGATGAAGATGGTGAGTTTTTGTATTTACATATATATACACATTGTACATGCATACTACCTGATAATCAATACACTTTTCTATGTAATGACATATTCTACTTTCACTAAAATCTGTAACAGATTTTCCACCAACTTCAGCAATTTTAAGGCAGTAAAGGGTCCATAAAAGTGTCATAATGATCTTTTACATAACCTATAACATCACACATCATTAATCATTTCTTCATTAAACTCATAACTTGTGCTTGAACTATGTTCTGCCTCTTAAAAATTCCAGTATCAATTTGAAGAAATTTCAAGTGATTGTCCCCAGTATCATCATGTAAGCTTTTCTATTGAGTGATATGCTCAACATTTAATATTTGTTCTTGATTTGCAGTTTCAATTTCTCTAGCTTTAGCTTTCCAACCATTGGATGCTTAGTTGCTTATTCAGACAATATATTCCATATACAGACATTCAAATATATAGATACTCCCTTCCTTTTAATAATTTTCAGCTGACGTGGGGTTTTCGGATCTCTCAGTTTGAGCAATAACACAATTTGTGAGTGTCTTTTTTGAAGCGTGGACAGCAGAATTTGCTACTGTGTCTCTGTAATGCTGTAGTAATACTGCATGAAAAGGTTATACCATCCTCCTAAGTCCTCTGTAATATTATTGTGATTATACATGCAGGGAGTTTACTGGAGCTCTGTTAGCTATGATACCAAAATAAGACTTCCTTGTTGCATTGGTCATGCACCAGGAATCAGTTTCACCTTTCGAGAACACTATGATACTGAGGTATGGCCCCTTAGTGCCCTCTACAAGTGTACCGTAGGGGGTTTGACCTTGCTTTTACCCGTTTTAAAATGCATACTCTTCAAAGAAACCTTATCAAATGACTGGCATTGCTTTATATAACAGACCTGTCCTCCTCCCATTTTTATCATCTGCAATCTGAACAGGAATGGCTTTCTGTTTTCTTCCAGGTCAGCGATAGATTTACTGCAAACATGTTAGAAATATTTCTAGAAATGACTTCAGCAGTGATGAGCTCATCTTATAATAAATACTTGAAGTCTGTCATTTAAACCATTCAATAATTTAATATATGCTGTGTTGGTTTTGTGTATGTAGTACTAATTTCTAATCAAAATATATGAGGGAATAAATTAAACAATTTAGGAATGTATAGTTGCTGTTGCAACAGATTTGACAGAGCATAGCTAACAAAAAAATGTTTAATTAGAATTAATTTTGCTGTCATCCTCTAATTTTTATTCGGTTCAATTATAGGATGACAAAGCTAAAGACCTTATTGTTATCTGGGCCGTTTATGTATTATCTCTAAGATTTTGTGTAATATTTTCTTATTCCTGGCCCTCTGGAACTGTATATTATTCCAAGACCTATTAAAAACCAGCATCAGTGGTTGAGAGAATACCTTGAACAAAAATTATAACTTTTTAATGTACCATACATTTTCAGTAAGGTACATCAATCTGGATGTAACACAACGAAGTATACTGACCCAAACAATTATCATAATTTTTTGAATCACACAATCATGTAGGTTACAAGGGACCTCCAGAGCTCATGTAGTCCAGCCTTTTGCTCAGAGCAGATCAAGTGGGAGGAGATTGCTCAAGCTCTTGTACAGCTGAGTTTGGATTATCTCCAAAGACAGATATCCCACAACCTCTCTAGGTAGCCTCTGCCAGTGTTTAACCTTCCTCAGAGTTTATGGCCTTTGGATAATTTTAGAGGGTTACCACAGTGTTTTGCTCTACTTCCAAATTATTTACACTATATTTAATTCCTCTCCCTTTACATGTATAGAATTAACCCCATGATTCCAAATGAGTTTTGCCAGTTGTCTGCTCCTTGGAAGCAAGGTTTAGTGCCCAGACTTAAGGTTGCTGTAAAGGCATAATCTTACTGGTCCATACAGGACTGGTAAGACAGTTCAGAAACCATCACCTATGTCCTTGGAGCTTGCCCTTGGTAGAACAAGGGACTCTGCAGAGAGCTATGGAGTGACGATTATGAAGTCTCAAACCATGTAAACACCAACAGCATGGAGGAGGAGGATAGTGCTCTACCAGACCTAGCAGCAGGAAGGAGTCACCGGCTGTCTTGCTTGCAGATCTTCCTATTCTTTAACCATTTGGATAAATCTCAGTAAGGGATCTGAGAAGTTATTTCAACCACTGCAGCAAATAGTTCCCACCTTCTTTCTCTAGGATGTGGAAAATGTTAAGTGTATCTTCTTGTTAGATTTTCACAGGCAGTTTGTGAAAAACTGCTAACCCATCAATGCCTGTTCCCTCACAACAGTCCTGTGTGCATTTTTCAGAGTTTTCTTTTCATATTCCGTTGCAAGTGTTGTTACAAAAATAAAATCTCAGATACATGTTCATGTGCTGTTTACACATCTCCTTCTCTGAAAACTGCATTGAGGTTGGCTCGGGGATAAGGTAATTGTTGCAGAACAACCAGGAAACAGAAGTATATACCTTGACATATCTTTTATGAGAACCTTCTGACATCCCTGACTCTTCAGAGGTCATTCTTTTAAATTAAGACACCTTAAGAAAAATGAATAATGACAAATTTTCAATTTGGCTGCTTCATAATTTGCTTATGTTCATCCTATTGTAGGTCTTCAGGCCTAATGTCAGTAAGCATCACTGTTCTCTGCAACATGTGGCTCGTCTTTCCAAGCTAACCATTCTAGTTCATTCTGTTGAAATTATACCTTGTTACTTCAATGCTTGTCCATTTTCATATATGAATGTTTAATATGTTTTTCACTATGGGACAGTAACACTATTGATAAGTGGATATCACAAGTTGATTTTATTTACAAGAATTTATATTTGAGATATCACCTAATTCTTTATAAAAAGCTGAATTGTCCTTTTCTTTCATCAGGAGTGTTTTACTGAAAAAGTGAGACGCTCACTAACTCCTTCTTATATTGAAGGTGACACATATGTTTCCTTAATGGCACTATCATGTTAAATAAATCATTCTCCTCCTGAGCTACGCTTGGTCTCTGTTTCAGTCTTGGAGAAATAATAATGGGTGCTATTTTCTAAGAGTTTATATGCAATTGAGATGGTTTACTCAGAGAGAAGAGGAGGTTATATATGGTTATATGTGATCTGTTTAGCAGTTCACCAAATGCTGCAGAATACGTACTATATCTCAACAAGAGATTGAGACATGATGGATGGATGGGTTTCATGCCACGGCAGTGCAAGTATTAAGCAGAGTGTCTCCTTCTGAAGGTTTTCTCAAAACAGTATTTTTTCCTTTTCTTACCCATTAGTCCCAAGTGCTGTGCCACTTGAATCCATTCAAGGGAGTACCTTTGAAGAGAAGATTTTTCTTCAGTGGAGAGAACCAGCGCAAACATATGGTGTCATTACTTTGTATGAGGTACCTAGCATTTTTCCATGTTTTAATTTTTATGTATAGTTTTGATTTTCAAAAGTGCATAATTAGTAAGAAAATTAAAATATTTTTTTCCAGTTTCTGTAAAATGAATATTCTTTTTAAAGATAATAGCACTTACAAAGTAATAAAATCAAATATATAATGTAGGAGTGAATTACTGCAGGACCCAAAATGTCCCTGGATTATCAGCTTTAAGAAAACTGCTATTTTTAGAACAATGTGATGTAGCATTCTATCTAGTATTGTGGATCAAATATTTAAAAGATTGAAAGACAGATCTTAGTGAATTTTTAAAAAAATAGGAGACATAACATAGTGGTGACAGTCAACATCACATTTAGATAAGACTCATTATGGGAAGCCTATTGTAATAGAAACAAGCAGACATAATTAAAAAAAAAATCTAGCATTTTTAAAATGCAAATTCAACAAAATTATATGTTGTTAGATGTCTAAAAATCACTGCTTTTCCTCATGTGGAACCTCTGCCTGAATACCTTTTAGAAAAATTGACAAAAGACTGCACAGATTAAGCTGTCAGACAGTAATCACTGTTAAGCTTCTTACCTGACCTTACTACAAAATTGGTATTGAAATGCTTTGTTTAAAAAGAAAAAAAAAACCCAACACCTAAATGAGATGTGGTGTAAAAGAAAAGTTAAATTGAATGGTAACCTATTGATACTGTTTTGAAAACTATTTTATTGTGAGAGGGTAAAACGTTATGAAAAAGTATGGATTGATTTTTTATAAAGCTAACTACTTTCCAGCTCATTCAACAGTTGGCTATCTTCAGGGATCAGAATGTTTTAGTTTATATGTTAATGTTTTTACTGATGTTGGGCTTTATGTACATAGAAACACACAGTGCTGAATCATCTTGCTGCTTATGAACATGCATGCGTGTCTAGTTACATTGCAGAGGAGTATATGCACTGTATACATGCAATTCATTCTTAAATATATATTCATACGTAACTTCATCAGCTGTAATGGGAGTTGTGCAGGTGTATTCCAAGGTGGAAAACAATCTCTTGGCCAGACTTTCTAAGGTAGTCAGGCCCGTGCAAGTGTCTGAACATCAAAAGGACCTAGCATTCCAACAGTGAGGAGAATATTGAAAATACTCATATCTCCTTATACAGTTGGTCTACTGTGCCTCAAAGCAGAGACGGAGGGAGAAAGGCAATCAGTTAAATCAGAAACTTGATTTAATTAGTGTTTAAGTAAAAGATACCAACAAACTGATGCAACCAAACCGTCCCTTGTTCTAAAGATGCCAACTCAGTCCAGTCAGGTGGTTGGACATGAACAGACACCTAGTTGCTGAAGACTTGTTTGTCAATACTTTTTCTCCCCTGATGTTTGCTTATAAGCCTAAAATGTATCACAAAGTTTTTATAAATGTGACTGGCAAACTACCTGGAGGCTAAGGAATATACACAGTGAATCACAGAGACATTTTACCTATTTTAAACATATGCTTCAGTTGAAATATGAAAGTACACTTCAGATATATTTTAGCTAATTGAAGTAGCTCACAGGATAAGATCCAGAAAAGTTAGATGGAATTTAGGTACCTGTGTTCTATAGGTTGATTTAGACTACCCATGATGTCTCAGTAGGCACCTCTCTGGCTGATCTTTGTGGTGCTAACGTAATGCATCCAGCACAGCTCCAAATCACCCAGGCTTGAGAAAAGTAAGGTGTCTAGCTCCTCCCTGCACCTTGTTGCAAGCCAAAGCTTAGACAAAAAGGCATCTAAGCCTTGGCTGTGTGTACATCAACAATCCTGGTCTAAAAAGCATTGCCACAGAATCTGCTCTTATACAAACATACGGCATATTTGGTATGTTCGTGAAAACTATAGTGCTCATGGCATTCACCTTTCAGAGAATGGCCTAGCTGATGAGCGCTAACCTAGTAAGGAGGAGGCCTGGGTAGGGGACATTTCAGCCTGAGGGATTCCCCAGTTCATGATAATCTTGCCTGCAGGGAAGTGACTCAGGCACAGAGCCACAGCAAGGGGTGAATGCTCTTCCAGTTCACTTGTCACTCGCCACTGGGTTGTACACAACCAGAGGTGAAAGAATTGTAGTGCCAGGAGGAAAGCAAGTACGAGAGTGCTGGGTACTTTAGTCTAGACTTGAAGACATGCAGCTTGGGTGAGGCAAAACTGCAAGTATATAAGCCCAAGTCAGACTTAGGAGCAAGGTGGTTCTTTCCAGGGCAAGCTCATCAGCTCGTAACTGTTTTTTATAGGGGCAGCCTTAAGACTACAGCCGCAGACACTTTTTTTCAGGAGGAGGTCCCAGGCTCTTGTTCCCAGCAGATAGATGAACTTAACGTGCAGTCCTGAGTCTCCATCCCTGCTCCCAGAGAGAAAGCTCAATCTCACCTCTGCGTCTAGCATTTCTTACTCTGCGTACCTAACTTTCTATGTTGTTAAAAATCTCATAACTTGTTTTCTGGGGCCAGACATTTGTTTATAGTGCCTGAAGGAGATAGTCTTTTGATGTATGTGGTGGGAAAAAACTGTGTGTCGAAGTATCAAGTATTAAAGCCTTCATTGCTATTGTGAAATTAAGTGCAAATCCAATTATTTTACCAATATTTAAATGAAAAAAGTCTTTAGATGAAAAAATGACATAATGACAAATTGTACCATTTTGCTCCTCTATCACCAGTACAGGTCCATAGTTGTAGGAATAAAGGGATTAGTCCTTTGGACAAAGTTTCATCTAAATTTGATAAAAATACCCAACATCCAGAAAGAAAATGACCCTTATGCCCTTTTTTTTTTCATCACTGCAAAGCCGAACTGGCATTAGCAATGGTGGACATAAGAAAATAGGGTTGGTTTTTTTTAAAAAAAAAGTAGGAACAGTCTTACAGATGGGAGTAAAATACAGAAACAGTGCAAGTTGATTTTAGCCAGGCAAAAAACTTCTTTTTTCATGTGTTCTGCATGATCCATGGAAGAACTTAGTTCGTTACAGAACGTCAGCCACTTAGCTATCTAATAACTAAACACTGCAAAAAATTTCTAAGAATCTAACATGATAATTTGGAAAATCCAGTTAAGAATCATAGAAATCTAAAAACCAGAGTTAAAGAGAGCTGCAAGAGGTCCTTTAGTTCACATATCTGCTGCAGAACAGGATCAGCTGTATATAAAATATACTTGCGATATAATTGTCTACCCTGTCTTTTAAAATCTCCAAAGAAATTTATGACCCACTCTCCCACAAGCAGATATAACAACACTTAGCATCAGAGAGGGAGAGTGTTTTGGGTAATATGTAACCTTAATTTCTTTACTGATAACAGTTCAGATATTTGGTAGAGTAATCTTCTTCTGTTATAATTAGGAGGGTTAGTTGAGAGGTTTTTAAGGCACTTTCACTTCAATTTATGGATGAAGAGTTGTAGAGGATCTGCCTATATCTACTGAAATAATGTCGAGGTTTATCTAGGTGTTATCAAAGTTTTTATTACTAATTTTCAGCACTTTATTGTTGTTATATTAGATGGGTCATATAAAAATCAATTTTCATTAAGTCAGAGGTTTAAGGAAATTACAAGTGTTTAAGGTGTGTAATGCTGACACTTAGATGTTTCTATGTATTGTTTTATGTGTCTTCTTAATTGTAATGATATGGAATAAATATAGCAGAAAGAATGTCAATTATCACTTTATATAATAAGAGTTGGAATTATTCTCATAGAAATGAAACTTTAAAAGTAAAAAGGAGAGATGAATCATTTTTACTTTTTAATTTTTTAATGGATTTCTTATTTTTAAATTCTCATTACAGTGCATGGAAATTAGTAATTAATAGAAGAAATCTGGATAAAGTTTTACTGTGAACTTATATTAACATTTCTAATGAAAGCTAAAAATACTGTTTGAATCAAAGAAGGAACCGAGGATACACTCTGTATATATTACTTAACATTTTATCTCTCCTTTCCTCCAAATGAGAATCTGACCTAGGTACAATATAATAACCTGAAAAATTCCAAATTAGCAATTACAATAGCTAAGCTTCAGACTAAAATACAAGCTCTACCCACTTGCTGAAAAATTTGCCTTAAGCTGCCCTTATCATCTTTTACGGATAATCTTATTCAGAGCAAAGTGTAATTATAGTGAAGTCAGCTGGAACTGGGGGCCACACCTTCTGTTATTCACTTATCTGTTTTTACCTGGTTGTTTTGGTTTTGTTATTGTTGCTGATCAAAACCAACAGTAAGATGAATTCAAAAAATGACACTGTTAAAGCCAGCTTCTTGAAGGAATTAATGTAAGCCTGAACCCATCCTTTAGAGTTGTAATCTAGCTGCCTCTAAGTCTCTGTATCTATAAAAGTAATAACTCATACCAGTTATGGCTGAGTTTCTGTGTCCCTTCGTGGGATTCGGGATTTGAAGAGTATAAGAGAGTAAGATAGCTTATCATAAAATGTCTGACAGCGCATACATCAGAAGGGTTTACTGGATAAAGATGCAATCTCTGTCCGTCTGCTCAAGGCGGTTTATAACTTTCTTATTCTTTTGCAGATCACCTACAAAGCAGTCAGTTCCTTTGACCCAGAAATAGATTTATCCAATCAAAGCGGACGAGTCTCAAAGCTAGGAAATGAAACGCACTATCTCTTTTTTGGACTGTATCCTGGCACTACCTACTCTTTCACCATTAGAGCCAGCACAGCTAAAGGCTTTGGACCTCCAATCACAAATCAGTTCACCACTAAAATATCAGGTACTTGATTAAAGAATGTTATTGTTTGCTTAGGATAATGACATGGGTAATTCTTTTGTTGTTTGCTTCTTTTTTAGGATTTAACAAGCAGCAAATTGAAAAAGTAAAATACACGTTCGTCCCTGAAGATGTCAAAGTGACATATATTAACATATCTGAAAAACTTCCAAGTGCTTAAATATCAACTGGTCCTTTGAAATTCCTATTCACAACTGTAACTTATCACCCAAGAAACCCTATGAATTATGTGCCTGCAGTCAGTGCCAGCTGCTGTTGCAACATTTAGCATAGGGTTTTTTGGACATGAGGATGAGGGTTCCATTCAGAGCTTAGTCAGCCTTGACATGATTCTAAATTAGTACAGTAACGGTGCTGGAAAATCTCTTTAATGAGCCATGAACAATTGAGAGTAGAGCAGAAATACTATACGTCTAGCGCTCGCTTAGAAAGTGTAGCTAACTGCCAGCCTGCGTATGTTCCTAGCAGGCGTGTGGACTGAAGTGGATATGAAACTGTATTAGACAAGAACATCAAGACTAGTGGTTTTCAGATAATAGCAGCATGACTCTGTCACTTCTGCAGGTTCACGAGCAATATTTTAAAGCCCTCCCAGAGGCAGAGGAACAATTCATTTCTCTAGCTGAAGGGCTGCAATACTATTACGTAGTCTAAAATGCTTATGCAATTGATGACAAAATGTTTTGCAAAGTTACAGTTGAAATCCCTTTACTCTTGACTTCTTTACAGTCTCCTTGGGAATTAAACTGAAAGATGAACTATGGCCCCTGGATTATATTTACAGAAAATTGCCTTATCTATTTGTAGTCAACTTTGCTTTTCAGAAAGGCTAAAAGAAATCATTTGGGTACAAAATCTTTCACTTTTACTCTCACTCTGTGTACTTTTCTGCATCACTCATTTTCTGTCCTCACTGGAATGAAAAAAAGTAACAAGTGTGAATCAGAAATACAGCAATTTATTTTTTCTTATTATAGGAAAGGATGGTTAATGTAAGGTGGAAATTATTGCCAGTACAGGTGTTTGTAGAGAGAAAAAAAAGTCATTAATTTTCAAGTTAGGAAATTATTCTTTGTAGAAAGTCTAAACATAATTAACACTGTTCAGTAAAGATGGGGATAATTTTCCATCCCCTTTCCTATACTGTGCGGAAACTTTTTCTGTTAGAAATCAATTTCTGATGTAGCAAGACTTGATAAGGATGGCAGAATCAGCCTTTATTAGAATGAGGAAGGAAGGAGACTATTGACAGTGGATCAGAATCTGGGTATTTGGGAATAGAGCTGGATCTTAAATTGTTGTTCTTTTCTAAATTTGATATGTCACCAGCTAAAACTCATTAATGTGAACAGACATTGCAGGCATGCTTGGGAATGAGACTGCAAGCTGTCTTTTCCGCACCCCACTCTCTCATTACTTCGTCCTAGTTACTGTACTAACAGGCAAGGTTTATGGCTTATCCATGAGTAGTTAAAGCCAATCTCTTGATGAATTTAAAATAGAAGCAGAATGCGTACATTTCCTAGTATCACTGAAAAATCACAACCGAAATTTTATCTGTTGAATATGGTACCCTCTTTGCAGTGCTATTGGCCTGTGATCTCATTGTCTCGCTATAAGGCTTTGAGGCTCTTGATGTGGCCAGTGTTCTCCATTTTGGAGAGATGTGAAACAAAAATGCTGAACATTTATGAGTGAAAGATTTAACTATTTTTTTCAAACAGATGAGGTGGCAACAGTGCATGCTGACCAATTTCTGAACTGAGTCATTGCATTTTAATTTATCTGACTCTAAACTACATTTTCACCTGAATAAAATACTCTTAATTTCCTGTCTGAAATGTTTGAATAGTACTATTCTGTACTGTAAATAGTTGCCATAGAATCATAGAATGGTTTGGGTTGGAAGGGACCTTAAAGATGATCTAGTTCCAACCCCCCTGCCAGGGGCAGGGACACCCTCCGCTAGACCAAGTTGCCCAAAGCCTCATCCAACCTGGCCTTGAATGCTTCCAGGGATGGGGCATCCACAACCTCTCTGGGCAACCTGTTCCAGTGGCTCACCACCCTCACAGTGAAGAATTTCTTCCAAACATCTAATCTAAATCTATCCTCATTCAGCTTAAAGCCATTATCCCTTGTCCTGTCACTCCATGCCCTTGTAAACAGTCCTTTTCCAGCTCTCCATGTTTCATTCTACAGTTGTGTGATTAGCATTGATGGATGAAGTGATCTGTATGTAAATACGTATTACCAAAAGCAGAGCTTGGAGAAGTGCATGCTATCAAAATTGATGGGCACTCTATTAGAAGACTCTGTTCTGTTGCATATAACTTTGTGAAAAGTCAGCTGTGCAGGCTGAAATTTTGTACGCTACCTTCCATACTAAGAAGAATCTCATCCATTTCAGGAACATGGCTGACATCATGAAAAATTCTGTTGACTGATACATTACTGAAGTGCTTTCAACAGGATTTAAATATTTAGCAAGAAGAGAGACATTACTGTGAGCCATCACTCTGAAAATCTGTCCAGATTTAAGCAATTTGCAAATGTTGCAGTTTGCACACAAATGGTGGAAACATGACAGAATTGAGCAGCGAATGTCACCATAGATGCCGTGCTCACTAGATAGGTTTAAGTTCTCCAAGCTTTTAGAGCCTTAGCTGTGTTCACCAACTAAGTATGGCCCAACACAGACAGAGAGTCTCTAAGGGCCTTATCTTTTAGTGCATCTCAGCTTTCTGCTGCTGAAGACCAGGGTGTGCAGTTGCAAACACTGTGAACAGGAGGAGTATCTCCTGTTTTCTGCTTATTGATAAGCTCCTTCTTTACATGCGGGCAGTGTGGCGGAGGAAGAGTGTAAGAATAGATAATGTCCAAGTATTTGTGGAGAAGAGAAAAAGTAGCCAGGAGTAAAATGTGGAACTGGGAGAACCACAACTCCTGTCCTGGACAGGAAGACAATTTTGGTGGAGGGAGACTAAGATTAGTAAAGAGTGCAAGTAGGGACCTAGGAGTCATAAGTCAGGAAGATTACAAGACTTGTCAAGATGTGGGCAGGAGACGGAGGGCAGGAAATTACACTTACAGTGTTCCAAAAATGTTCGGAGTTCATACAGCTTTTTGGAGATGCAGTTACTCTGTGTTTCCCGTATTTTCAGGATGGGGCATTACGTGAACAAGTTCTGGATATTCAAAACTGCAAAACTGAATTATGTGAAAACTGAGTCTGGCTCTTTAAAGAACTGTGTAATATTATGTCTTTAGGCTTCTCAAAGTGGGTACCCAAATTACTTAAAATGAATAGTCTAAATGTTTGTGCCTTATGTCCAGGATTGTAAACAGAATAAAACCCTCTCAGCTTACAAGGAGGTGTTTGAACATTTTTTTTGTTTGTGAAACATTTTAAAACTGGTGAATATCAATGAAAAGCAATGAAGATGTTGTTACTGTTTTCACAGCAGACTGAAGAGTTGTGCACAAAAGTGTTAATGCAATTCTTACTTGGCTATATAGGGCAATATGGATAAAGGAGAGAGAAGTTCATATACCTTTCAAGTAGATGCAGCTACTACTGGGAGGGTGAAAAGGATTGGAAAGTAGAGTTGAAGGAAAGACTCATGTTGTTGGAGCTTTTTAATTTGCTAGAGGATCCTAGAGGTTGATATTATCTGTATGTGGAGCATAATGTCTGTGGAGTGACTTCATCAGGATGGTACACAAAGTATCCAGTGGCTGGAAGATGAAGTTAAACAAGTTGAGATGCCAAATAGGTCTCCGTGTTCAACATAAAGTATAATTAGCCATTGAAGAACCTGTGAAAGAAAAGATCTTCTCCCACACCAAATGTGTTTTCTTTTTCAAGCAGGAATTAGTTTAGGGAAGTTCACTGCCCTGCATTATTCCTGTGGTCAGAAAAGATCATTGTTATGACCACTTTTTGCTTTATAGCCTTTAAATCTGGTAATTGTGTATCATCATTAACTGGACAATAAGGATACAACAGACTGCTAAACAACCAATTAACGGAGCAGCCTTCCATCCAATAGAATGATAAAAATGCGACTAGATGATAGCACTGAAAAAAGTAACAACAGAAAAAGACAATGACTGAGGCACCATTTGTTTTAATCACAACTGTAATTCCTTAATGAAGACACAGTTTGCAAAAGTGCTATTGAGTGTGCTTTCAAACCAAGATAAGCTCTCATGGTGATAATCCTGCTTCGTTATTGTAAATGATGTCTGTGGTGGACAATAGACCCAAGACAGTTGCAGCACTAGGTAGAATTCCTGGAATGACAAATTCTGAGAGTGTATCCTAATGCCACTGACATACTGAGAAAGCTGGGCTCAGTTTCAAAAACTACAGTCATTTCAGCATGCACATTTGCAGATGCTCTTCTTGAGATAACTTTTCCTTTCCAAGTCATGGATTCTCAATACTTTCTGCAAACTTACTCCTATTAGTATCTGTTTGCTGGCTTGAAATTGGCAGTGAGCTGGGATTTCTTTGTTTGTGTTATTTTTTGCTGAAGTTATTTAACAGTTGTCTCGCACTTGTAACAGAAAGCATCTTAGACCTATAATATGATCTTTGTATTTGAAGAAGTCTTTAAAATTACCTATTCAAATAAAGATACAGCTCTTGAAAGAAGAAATACAGGAATAATGATTATTTTTGCCTCTTTTCTTTTCTTATTCTAGCACCCTCTATGCCACCATATGAACTTGAAACACCTTTGAATCAAACTGACAGCACTGTGACAGTCTTGCTGAAACCTGCACAGAGCAGAGGCGCTCCTGTCAGGTACTGGGGAAACAATCTTTATAAAATTAAAACCAAATTGATTAATTTCTTGAACATGTTTTCTGGGGATTTTCTACACAGCAATCAGTGTCTAAATTCATGTCTGTATTAGCTCTAATTAAATTAAATAACTGAAGAAAATGAAAGTGCTTTGATGTTGAGTGTTCATGTATTGTTTAAAGGATTTGAACCAGATGCAAGTGGCTTGTTCTTTGAAGATAAGGAACAAAGCCATAGTTCTGTTGTGTGGGTGGCTTCTTTAAGGTAATTGCTTACTGCAGTGTTATAAGTTCAAGGGCATATCACATTTTTTATGCAGAACTACTGTCTTTAATATTCACTCTTGTTTACTTCACAGATTTAAGATAATCAACTCTTAGTAAGTTAGCCAATTTAGACAATATGTACTGTAACATTCATAAAGTATTTACATTTAATTGACCATGGTAGTAGAAATAGAAAAAAAAAAATCAACCTGGAAAACCAGTAGTTTCTTTAGTGTTATATAGTAGCCGTTAATGAATTTCCAGTTTGCAGAGGTTAATTTCACAGCCAGATACACAACTACAGTGTAAGTCCTTCATTGATTAGAATACAAGATGCCCACTTTTCAGTGAACAAAACAGAGGAATGGTTAGATTATTTTGAATGAGAACCAGTAATGAGCTCAATACTCTGAATAAATGAAAATACAGATGAGAGAAATACAAATTTTTCAGAGATTTAGGATGTTTTTCCTTTTGGCTAATCAAGTATCATCAAAAATGGTAAATTTTTTTTGTTACTGTAGGAAGAGTTTCCCCCTATAATGAACAGCTATCAATTATTTTCATCATGATGCTATGTTTTTTGGTAATTTCTGTTTGTTTGGGAAAGACAGATCTAGTATACTCGTGTATGTGTGAATGAAAATAAATGTTCTTTGGGTTTCTTCAGAATATTCAATGTTTCATATAATTAGGGGTTTTTTTACTATACTGTATGTATGTAGATCTGCATTTAGGAAATGTCATCCTGTTGGTCATTCAGGCAGCTTTTCAAAAAGAAAATGCAACACTTTGGGGAAGTCTGAACAAGCTGAGAAAAAAAAACAACAGAAAGCAATTAAAGGAGATTTAATGAAACTTTGATTTAGCAGATTAGATTAGAAACAGAGTGATTTTATGTTTGTCTTTATCTCACAAAGCTATAGTGTAGTCCTTCTGAATTCAAGCATCTGGATTAAAATAATACCGCTTGGAATCATTGTTGCTTAAACACAAACATATTAGACCATTAATAAAAAATCAGTTCCATTCCCTTTTATCTGCATCATGAACTAAAGATGATTGACTCCTATAGCAGTAGTGACATGTCAGAAACTTCACTGACAATAGAAAGGATCTAGTTAGGAGATTAAAGTGTGCCAAATAAGGGGATGAGTGATTAGGAAAATAGGAGGAGAGATTTAAAGTAACATGAAGCTATAGAACTGACAGGTGAACACACAGCAGCAAACTTACCGAGGTCCTTTGCAACATGTCTTAAAATAAAATGAGTGCTGACAGCAAACTCACAATGTAAATACTGAGCGAAGCAGAGAGTGCAAATTAAAGTAAGAATTTCTTAAAACTTTTAACATTTTATTGTGCATTACACTCTCAAGCACACCATCATTGCATAGCTTGCAGAACACATTCTGCATACGGATTTTATCATTTCAGTCTGTATTCATTGGGTGTTAAAAGTTTAGCCATACTTCATTTATGCACACCACTAAGCAAGATGCCTTGTCTATTGATTCTGCTACAACTACCAGCTTGGTTAATGCAGACTTCTGAAACTGCACTAAACTTGCAGTGTAAATGATAGTTGTTGTTTTATTGATCGACACATCAGCCATGTCACATAAAATTCTTTAATTCCTGAGATGGATAAGGAGAGCACAAATTCTGCCATTCCAGTCAGCAAAGCTGATACCTGAGGTCATTCAGAATTGCAGCTTTTTTCTGTGATTAAATTCTTTTCTCTACTTAAATATGAAAAATCCTGCTATCCTCTACCTTATTTAGAATCCTCACACAACCACAACATAAAAGGAGAAAAAGGGCAATGCTGATTGTTTAAATGTTGACTCAAAAAGCAGACATTATAAAAATGTTCAGGAAGCTCTGTTTACAGTGATAAAGTACACATTAATCATGAAGGCCAAATGGCATTCCAGGTTGTTTTAGAATTCGTAAGACTGGACATGATTAAAATGTATTTTGTCAGAGTTTTAATACAACAAATACTGCTTGCTTTGTCTTCAATTTCAGGTCCAGCATGTTTTATGGCTGTTGCTGTGTTTATTTCAAGGAGATTATTTTGGAATTTTGCATGTTTAAAGCAGTAATGCATTCAGTAATGATGAATGTATGCACTTCTTGAACAGCTGGCTAAGCTATTTTGATTTTTAGAATGACTGTAATTTGCAAGGCTTTTTTTTTTTTTTAATTTAAGGTGATGGATCTGTGGTAATTGTGTAATATATGTCTTATTGTGGATATTCTCTTTTTTTCAAAGATAAGTGTATGTAAGAGTCAGTAAAGTTTTAAAGAATTTGCATTAAAAGCATACAAATGCAAATATTTTTTCTATGAGGGCTTTTCAGCATCTGTTGAAGGACTCACTCTTACAAGGCAGTATCATTTGTACCTTTTACTTTTTCAGGGCAAGTTAGCCTAAATTTTAAAATACCCTGGGACCAAATTGTTTGCAGGTACATAGATTGGTCAGTGCCATTTACTAAGGAATGCTAATTTATTTCAAAAATCTAGTTCATACAGGGGAATGAAAAATATAATGCTCGGTGACTGCATGTATTTAGTGTTATTTATATATCCGTCTATGTTAGAAAGAGCTTTAGATTGTTTGCCGCATTCCATTATAAAAGGTTCTTGTGACCTTCTCTGGAAAAGTTTGCCTGCAAGCTTTTAGCTTCAGCAGGGAGAAGCAAGTTTTCTTTGTCGCGTAGATTTCCATTCAGTCTTACCATGATAAAGGTTGAGTATTTCCACTTCTTTATCTCACTTACATAATCAGCAAAATGCTGTCAGCATACCACCCTCCTCCTGCTATTCTGTGCCACATCCTCAAAAAGCCTTAACAGTAAACAACCCCAAACATTGTGACCCAGATAACACTGGAACCACCTGGCGACAGCAAGCACTCTGGGAGCAGCAGGCTGGGGAAAGGAGCAAGAAGGGTAAGAAAGAGGGCAAGACCATCTAGGCTCTACTCTGCCTCCTGATCTTTTTCTCATACTACATTACAGAGCTCAGCTCAGCTGGATTTGCCCCATTAAACCCTTCTCATCAGTTAATGGCCCATTCAGCCACCCTTTCTGCTCTCACAGACACCACAGACAGCTGGTACTTTCCTCTTACAGCCTGAAGTGAGAGAACAGGAGGGCCAAGCGTGTCAGCTAGCAGCGCTCTGTGGATGCAATACTTGGGCATTTAGGATGCCAGAGTACTTTCTTCGCTGAGTATGTGGGATCAGTCCTGAAGCCCCTGGGGCTGCAAAGCCCAGACTGGGTGAGAGGGAGAGAGAGAATTGCAGCAATTGCCAAGTAATATAATTTAAAAGTACCTTGAAAACACGAAGGAAACCACACGCAAATAAACTTTGAATTATATGAGTTGAAAGCTGAGAGTGTGCTAGAGTGAAGGCAGTCTATGTACTCTCAATTCATCCCCTTTATCATCAGTGTGCCCAGCAGCTCCTCCATGCAATTTGGGTGTTATTTAACAACAACTCTACTGGGAAAATAAAGCAAACATCTCTTTACTTGAAGTGCTTAATTTTGAAACATACTTTTAATCTGAAAATGTAATGTATATTATATTTCAGCCCGAAAGACTATATTAAGTTGTTAAGTATTTTGAAGTGCACCTGAAAACTACATGTTATCTAAAGTGATAAGCACTCCTTTCTACTACTTCATTGGGTAAACACTTCTTGATGTGTTCAGATTGTCTAAATTCCACAGAGATTTGAATTTCTTATTGGCCTAATCCAGACCTTTAAAGGCACCCTGTAAATACTAGGTTCATTGTCAGAGGTGGAATTAACGCCATCTGCACACAGTCTCTGGGGTAGGAACAGCATGATTCAAAGGAAGATGCATGATGTATAGAAACCTTTTGCAGCCCAAATCCAGGGGGTACTTCATTCTGTACGTGGCTTAGCCATTTCAACAGCACTCAGAGTATAATGATTCTTAAATGAATGACAGAGGACACCTAATTCCTACCCACTACCTAGCAGCAGGAAGGAGTAAATTAAACTGAGGTGGTCACCTTTGAAACGCAAAGACTTGTACATAATGCAACAGTTCCCCACCTCATGCTGCACATGAAGCAGAGGTCACAATTGCCTCCCCATCCCTGCCACGCATGTTGCAAGGTAGGAGGACATGTCTTAGCGCCTCATCTCTTTCCTTCAGCATGACTGGTGCCAGGAGGGTCAGTCGTCTGCATGTCTGGCCATCCCCTCTGGTTTGTCACTATGTCTACTCACTTTCTCATCGGCTGGCAGCAGGAGTGTGCACTCCTTGTGCCATGTCAGTTAGGGTGTGCAATACTGTTCAGACACTTCCATACAAAGAAATGGGATCATCTGAAGCCTGAGAGACCTTTTGCAGGACCCTCCAATCTGACAGACAGCCTTCCAGAGAAGCCACTACCTACCTTTATTCTTGAAACTTACCATCTTCACAAAAACACCCACCTGGTTAGCACATCAGCAGATGTTTCACTGGCAATCAAGAAATCTAAACAAAAGCTAGCAAGCTAGCCAGGCTGTTTGGAATCCCATGGCAGAGATCATTGGAACTCAAAAAGCAGCAGGGCTTCATGTACTCTGAATACAAAAGTTTCAGGATATTTTCCATAACCTTGAAGAGACCACGGGGCACTCACATTGCTGTTGTGAGTACATGGAAGCCACAGGGCTGGACCTCCAAGTTGCAATCTGCTTCTCAGAGAAGAAGAGGTACTGCTATCTCAGTCTGATTCTCTGTGTTGCATGATAAGAGGGCAGCATTAATTCCCATGCATGAATTATGGAGGCAGACATCATGAGTATGATTATAAATTCAGAATAAGTGAACAAATGAGTTTTGAAATGGCAGAGTGCTGATTTGCACAGTAAGAGACGTGTTAGCATTCTGTGTGAGCAAAAACATGGCAACAGCACATGCAAATAAAAGCATTGCAGTATCTGTACTTTCGGCTCTATCCTCTCACAATTCCTACCTAGAACGTTATGTAATACTAGCGTGTTATTGTGATTTCCTTCTATGCCCAACGACATTACATGGTAATGCAGTAATGAGAAAAAAGAAAATCTCATGTAGACACAGCTGAGGAGAGAAATATCAAAACTGTGCATTAACCGGGAGAGATTTGGGAAGCTTCCCAATAAAATGAAGAGTGAACTTTGGCCTTTCAAGAGCTCACTGATAAAACAGTCTAGATACTTGGTGGATTTATGATGAAGAAATGGTTATGTTGAAATAATGTTACTGTACATGTTCAAGTAGCATTACTAACTCACTAGTATTCTGAAATGTCATGTTCAAAATACAGCCTTTTGAAATACTGTGGTCTACAATACTGTGGTCTACAAGGTCTAAAGAGCATGAAGGGACCTTACTGTCTGTTCTTTAATTTGCTTGCTGCAAGCATCCTTTCTATTGTTTAAGAGTCTGTAAACATAAAGACTTGAATTGTATGCTGTAGGGTCAGCTCTTGCCTGCAAACTGTATTTCCAAATCATAGTTTTACAACCTGTAAGGCAGCCAGTAAACTTGTTTGAGGATGTCTGTGATACAGGAGGGATGGGGTTTTATTAATGCCCATAATTGTCACTTCTTTATAGCAACAAGGATAATTATTTACAGCAGAAGGGTCAATTTCAGTTTCATTGAGGGAACAGTACAATAATTGCTTATGCTGTAAAAATGCTGTAATTCTTTTTTGTTATGCAGTAGAACTTGTCCCTGGATTTTTACTGTGACTTGAGTTAGAATTTATGGTACGTGTTGCCTGGGCATGTGTGATGCAGCTTCACATGTCCTGCTGGCTTGTTCAGAAATTTCTATGGTCCTTTTACTGTCACTTCTCACATAGTCCCTGGGTAAAGGGAGCATTGATTCTTGATTCCTTTAAGTAGTAATTTGTGTCACTGAGAACCTAGCATGTAACGCTATCTGTCATTTAGCAATGTGATTAACAAAAATTAATCTATGGTAAATAAAGCAAGCTAGAGCAATTCCAGAATAAAAGAGAGAATAGATTATTCCATATCTCTGAAGAGATTATTTTTCAGTTTCATAACTCACCAATACTTTCTCAAGTGTTTTGCTTATAATTAACAACTGAAAAATTTGCTTCACTATTATGAGGTTCTGCTTTTTTTTTTTTTTTTTAACCTTCCTTCTACCTGCTGGCCTTAAGTAGGGTGGAGACCGTATCTTTACATTATAATCTTCTCTGTATTGCTTACCTCTCATTCTGACAGCATGATAGGCTAGTTCTCTGCTAACATCCTTTGGACCACTGGGTTGTTCCAGTCTCGCTGGTGAAGGCTGAAGTCCAACAGCTATTCAACTGGTGAATGATAAACTCTTGGAACTCATAGCCTGTTTTGCTGGCTCTGGACCACCAACTTCAGTCAGAATTGATAAAACATGTTTTTCTTAAATCTACTTCCTAAATCGAACAGCTCATCTCTGAGTATGCAAGGAACAGAACAGTGTCATTTTTCCATGTTCCCTTTCCAAGGAATGGCTACTCAGCTCATCTTAGCTTACTTAAGTTCAGACTTTTGGCATGTATATTTACTAGTGCACTTTGTATGCCCTGTACTGTTCTCTGGTATGGAGGCCAACTGGCTGAAAACAGTCCATGTTCATACTGGTGAGCTCCCTGGCACAATGACCACCTACAGACTGCCAGTTGGGAATGGGCCCTGATTCATGTCTAGAAATTTTGGTGACAGAGGTACCTGGCTGGTGCCAAAGCCTTCCTGGGGGCCTTTCAAACCATTTAACAGGAAGGATGGTGTTGTGTTTCTACGTTTAATCTCCTGTTACGCATATAGCTTAGATGGATTTTAGGCACCTCAGTGTTAGCAAGTCTGAGCCACCAGACTGTTCTCAAGTATCGCTATGTTCTCAGTAAACCAGCAGAAACCTCTAACTAGGAGCAAAAAGTTCCTGCAGCTCCTCCTAGGCAAGCAAGAGACCTGAAGTTCATGTTCTTTTCTCACAGGATTTTTCATGTGGTTTATTTTAGATGGTCACTGAATAAAAACAGAAATAATGGACAGAATAAGGAAAGTCTCCATTTGATTAGGCAGGTTCCTTCATGAATGCTCTCTTTCTGGTTCTCTGATTCTTCCTGTATTTCTGTCTGCACGCTAGGCCAGCCTTAGCAGGAGACCACAGTAACACTGTTCAGAGGGCTGGGAGCAATATGGTGGAAGCCTCTCTGGTGGAAAACCGTATTGAACACTGGCTTCCAGTTTCTGCGAACATGTTCAAGTCGTTAGGTTATTGTGGGAAAAGGTGGCATGACTGTCACATCTGTCATGAGACAGCTCAGACGTTTGCACCCTAAGCAGATCTAGACATATACAATAAAGCCTCAAATAAAGTACCTTTCAGGTCTTTAAATGTAAGCATCTACTTCTGCCTAACTTTAGGTAGTTTCCCAATTATGGGCACATTGATCGCCCCGTAGAGACACTATGAGAGGTACAATCCCACCTTCATCTCCGAGTAGCCCTCTGGAGTTGTACAGAGACGTGTTTTGCTCTCCCACTGAGTGTATAGGGGGCTCAAGTGTATATATTTCTGTGCACTTACCTTCAGGGAGAGAGGTGCTTAATTTAGGGACCTTAATGAAAGAGTTATGAACATCACTGGAAATTACTGCATTATATGATTTTTAAAAGTGTACTCAGTTTATACATACCAGAGTTCAAACACAGAACAACCAGAGCACTCCTTGAAGATGTAAGAAAGAGATGGCTGTTGCCCTGTGTTTACTGAAGTATGTCAGGGATTTGTTTTCATTTTACTGTGTGCTGTGGAAGGATTGAAGGGGGAGTATGTGAGTCAGCTACATTTCCCCGAGTGGTTGTTGAACAGGATTATGCGGGGATGTACTTTCTGGAGACATTTTAAAGTCATTTTCTGAGGATGTGTATCACAGTAGCTGTATGTTTGTAGCCACAGTGCTGACCCGTTCTGAATTCCTGTGAAACTGCAGTTAGGAACTGTCAGGCACATAAAACCCATTGCTGTCTGTGGGTGCTTTCCCTGTTGATCTTACTGTGTATTATGTGTGTGCACTTCCCATATCCTTAATGTCAATGTGAAATTAGATTTTCTGCTGTGGTTTATCATCTCACTACAAACCCCTTTTTTGTTTTCGTGGAGTTTTGAATCTCATCAGTATTTTTGCTCTCAGGTGCTGGATGCTGAAGTGAAGTGTCTGAAGTGAAAAGTAGGGAATCGGTTTTAGTGCTCGTTCACCCATTTGACTAAATAAGCACTCAAGTCAGTCTTGCAGGTTGCATTGGAAGCCATAGCTGCTTGGGCCCTGTTAGTACTGAAGCCTTGGCAATGTTGCACATCAGTCTTTCTATGCTTTAGCCATGTCATATGCTTTATGGTTCTTGAGATTTTTCTTTCACAAGTATTTAAATTGACTATGTATTTTTAAGTGGCTCATGAGCTCTATACCAGTTGCCATGATGTAAATATATATTCGTTGTGTTGTATTGCAAAATACCTAATTATCAACTGAGAAGTGACCCAATAATATTCAGCATGTTTTTTCTATGGATATCAAATATAAGTATAACACATTATAACCCATTTGGCAGTAAAAGTAGATCCTGGCTGCAGCATTGGATTGGAATGCTGCACAGAAAATATTGAGTAGCCTTTAGGATTAACCTCCTACAAATAGGATGAGATGCACAGTTTACATTTTATGAACTAATAACAAGGATGCATGTTGTAAGATAGAAGCTCTTTTTTGGAAATAACAGAGCAGAAGAAAGTGCGTATTGGTGGCTTGTGGTGTGACTGTGAATCATCAAGACAGGACATGACTGTAAAATAAGCAGATAGGCCGTATACAGCAGGTGGGGTCTCCAGCAAAGGTGACAATCTATAAATGCCATTGTACAAGACACTGGCAGGACCTCATGTGATCTCCTGTGCCTAGATCTGATCTACCAAGAAATGCCAATTTACTAGGACCACAGCAGCAAAGTGTTATGGCATAAATGATCAGTGAATTGGCAAACCTGTGTTACTAGTGGAGGGACCGAGAGAACTAGACTTGTTTCAGCTAGCCAGTTAAGGCCAAGAGAAGGACAATTTCCAAGAGCAATTACAATTCAGAGAGAATGTAAATAAACAGCTCAAATATAAAGTCTCTACCCAGTGGTGAATTGAAGCTCTGAAACAGGTACAGATATAAATGTCAGGAAGGTGGTGCTAGATAAATTTATAGAAATGGTTATGTGATGTGGTGTTGTGTGAGAGTTAGTCACACAGCACTGTGGTGCCCGAAGTCCCTCTTCAATTTTACGTACATATCAGCCCCTAAAAAAGCACAAGCTTTTGTCAAGATGCTCACTTACTAGGGTCGTCTTCATCAGGGAGCCAAAAGTCAGCAGCATTTGTTGCATAATCTAGGTTACAACACAGAAGTAACCTGTACCTGTTTAATTGCTTTTTCCATAGATTCTTTGACAGTGGTGCATTGTCATACTGCTTTGACCTTAGGATTTTTTCTTCCAGTATTGTGTTTTCTGAGCAAGTTTATATGAGCCCTTTATTCACTAGTAAATACTAAATGGCTGCATTAAAAAAGATTCTGTTATTAATACATAAATATATGGCAAGAGGACTCTGGTTTCCAGGACAAAGTAATTTGGGGGAATTCCTAACTCTCAGTATAAATAATATTTGATTGACCCATTCTGTGTGTACTAAAGAATTTTGATCATGTATTGCAAGCAAACAAGTGAATGCTTTTATTTGATATTAAGTAGTATTAAAGGAGATGAAAGAATAAAGAGGAATACTACATGGAAAGAAGAAGAAAAGCTATAGATGTGCTCCAAGTGAAACACTGTCATTTCCCATACTGGATGCTGAAAGGGTATTCATTTTACTGAACATTAACATGAAAACTTCCTTTCTGTTACACTGTTCATTTAAGCAGGAAAGGAAATCACTGGCATTTACAACAAGCATCATGACTCTAAAGCATTACTAAGTAAAAGCTAATCTGCTCAACTGGATTACATTAAATGACATAAAGAAACATTAGAGTCACTTACTGGGCTCTACAACTGAAAGCAGCAACTCTTTAGTCAGGAGCAGTATAAATGCCTCAGTCTAAAACAGTCTCAGAGAGCGGTAGGATAGATGTCTAAGGCATTATAAAAATGTTGAATTTAGGGAGAAATTACCATGGGGAAATCAGACGAGGGCGAATGAATTAACCGTGTTCTCACATCTAGAGTTGAAGCTGTTTTCAAGATTAGTCTCGTAGGGTAGTAGAAGCACAAGGCCAGAATCTCATCTGTATTTAACAGCTGTGCTAATCCTGAACTGTGCAGAATCTTTTATCTATGGCCAGATTTCCTGTGGGAAGAGCTGTACAATGTCATGCTGCCAGGGTTTCTATGCCACCTAATCCTACCAGAGTTGTTCCCAATGCAGGGAGGAGGAAGAGTTATACCTTCACTGACAGAATAGAAGGTCAGCCTTGTATTTATCCACAGAAGTCCTGAGAAACTGGGGACAATGCCACAAAACCCAACTGTTTTTCTGTATCTGCCTGCATCATTCCGCACTGCTGATTAGAGTGCCCTGCAGAGCCTTTTTGTGGAGAAGAAAGGATGAAAATGAACACAGACAGTAATCTCTGCTTCCAAATTGCTGGACCAGGACCCACTGCATTTAAGTTGTGGAAAGAGATGATAGCATTGAGAGATGAGAATTTTGTTGTGGTTATTTTTGCTGTGGTCCTACTCTCCCACAGCAGAGTTGGCAGGAGAAAATGTGTCTGTGCCTCGGGTTGCTTAAGTGATAACGCTAGGCTTTTCTGTTGTAAGTGAAGCACAGGCACGTGCTGCTTTCCACCAAGTCTCCCATGAAAGCATAGCATCTGGTAGAAAGAGAAAATGGACAAACGAGACAACATCTTAAACCACCACAGCGGACCTGTTTGAGCTAGTCTCTCTGTGCTCCATGTTGTATCCCCTGGTTGAATAGATTAAAAACTTTATATCCTCTGTGAGTGCTTTAATGAGCAGTAAACAGTTTTCAAGCTTTGAATCAAAAAACCTGTTGAAATTGGCTTGTGTATTCATTCAGCTGCCTCAGCAAATATTTTTCTTTCTGTGCTGCACACAAACCAGCAGGTTGCAGAGCATCCTTAAAAAAGGGAGAAAATAAGCATTCTCCTTCTACTTATAAACCACTCATTTTAATACATCTATTTGCTTAATTCCCCAGCTCAATTCAGTAGTGAGTTTCCAGTGCATGGCTTTGTAGAATATAGGAAGATCTCGTTCTTTTAGTGTTTTAATGTTTTAGGTCATTAATCCATTAACTGATCTCCTGCTCTAAATACCAGTTCTTCATTTCTATGTAATATCCGGTCTCCTTGATCACTTTGCACGTGCATATTATTTTGCATTCATAAATAAGAGCTGTGCAATTTGCCATAGTTACACATGTGAACGTTGTTGTATTTGCAGTGTCCACACCTCATGGACACTCCCCAGGGCATAGTCACAACATTGCAGGAGTTTATGGCTTACTAGAAAATATTGAAATAGAGTATTGCTTACTTCTAATCCATTTTTCTTAGTAGAAGTGATTTTTTTAAAATTTGTAAACCTCTGCAGATATTGCAGTGCAGATCTTTATGTTGCGATTTTAAATCTATAAGCTCTATGTGTGCTTTTCCTATCTTTTGCAAACTGCATCCTTAGGAATTTGCAGAGAACAGAATGAAAACCACTGCTTTAGGATGCAGCGTCTTATATAATAAACATAAATAGGGAGCTGAATACAGGAAAATGAGCAATAGTGCATCTTACCATTGATGTATGGATTTAGATCTGAGGAAATTTTCCTATTCTTTAAGACTATCACATTATTTCTCAAAGTATTTTCTTTGTTATTTTTATACTTTGTGTAGCTACTGATCTTCTTCAGGGCTATTCAGGAAGAAACCTGTGGTTTACAAGTGGCCCTGGCTTGCTTTGAAAGTCAAAATGATTCAGGCAGGCTCTTGCATGAAGACTCCTTCTTTTTCTGTTACTCCATTCCTTTTAATTCCTGTAGAGTGTTTTATCATATTATATCCAGGAGCTCTGAACATTGTAGAACAATAACAACATAGTATAGTATTTCTTAAAAAAAATACCTGAATCTCAAAATTATCTAGTTGAAATGGCATAACACATTCATCCCATGTAGATTTAAAGAACTACTAATGTCCCTGTTAGGTGGGAGTCTGCCTTCCTGATTTCTCAGGAATACAAGTGAACTGTTCATTTAGACATTGCTAGATCTATTCTCTACCTAATTTGTGAAGACTAGGTAACAGCATTGGATCATATTGTGCAATAAGAAAAATAACTAGTTTGTTTCTTCTTTGCACCCTGACTTACATAGCAGGAAGGAACCAGGTGGAATCTGATGGTTCGGGTACCATCAATGAGTTTGCTGGACCTGAAAGTGTGTTGTAACAAATCTTTCCATTCTAGTGAGAAGCAGACCTACAATTTGCAAGTAGTAGTGAGCTTTCTTTGAATATCAGATAGTCAAGCATACACTTTCAGAAATGCTACTACTGATTCTGATAAGATGGGCTGCATGATCTCACAGGTTGTTGCATATTGGTTTGCATGTGTTCAGACTCCTGGAATTTCATTTTGTTTCTTCCTCATTGATCTGTACTTCAGTAGCATTGTGCATCAATATTTTCTCTCTATGCAGCAGATCGAAAAGAAAGGATCAGCTCTGTCATGGCTTTCAGTTTTTAATATTTCCTTCAGATCCCCACTAACTTTGTTCTTATTTAGACTAAATTATTTTAGACAGTTTTGCTTTCTTTAATTTCTTTTAATCTTTACTCCTTTTTCCATGCTTTCCAGTTGCTTTATAAATTGGCCTCGGCAACCTGAAAACTAGTGAGTTGAATGGTGTAATATTGGCTTATAAAAGCACCTCATTTGCTGTACCAAGATATTTTTCTCTCATATTTATGAACTTATCATTTTTCTGTGTTCTTTTTGAAAAGAAATTAGGCAAAGAACATAAAGCTGATTAAGAAGCTTTGAAGTGCTCTTTGGATTGTTCCAAGTATCATAAATGTAAATTGATTGAAAATATGTTTTCTGGCTTGGTACCAAAATATATCGCCATAGTTTCAGCAAAATTCATTGAAATAGAAAACACTGTTAAAAACTTAAACCTTAAGGATTCAATTCTTCAGACAATGAAAATCTTATTTTATGATATAATGGCGTACTTTAGCCTGCAATAATAGATAAGATTGTGCAGTTCTTATGATTCACTAATATGCATAGGATTTCAAGGTCATATTATTTGATTTGGACTAACCTTGTGCTTGTTTACGATCTGGTCACATTCTGTTAAATCTTTGGTAATTCATCTGACTTCACACTCAGGTAAATAATTTATAAATTTATTAAGAAATCTTAAAATAATTTATATTCCACTGCTGGTATTTTTTGAAAAAAACCTTGGCTTTCTAAAATGGTAGGACCACATCTGCTACGGTTCAGCGCTGAGAAACTGCCAATCTGACTGAAACAAATACTTTTAGAATCAACTGCTGGTTCTTATAGATTTTTATACCATATAAGGTGATCATTTTACATAGCATGTGTGATAGCTAACCTTTAATTATAATTGCTGTGTCCTGGTGCTTGTTACAAATTTCTAATTACTAAATTGCAATGACATCAAAGAAAAAAATGCTCAGACAAAGAAATCTTTAAATTAGTTAAGTCAAAAAAAATCAGCAGCAAAAATCTTTCATCTTGACCTAATTTACTTGAAATTCTACGCCTGATGTGAAGATTAATAACAGGTGGCCTTTTAGGGAGCACTCAGCTTGAGTCTAATGTTCTAGTTGTTCTTTTATTATCCCAAACCTCTATAACTAAAGGATTTTTTCACCCTGCCCTTTGTTCACAATATGGGACTGTAATTGAGTTCATATTTCTCACCCAACCTTTCAGCTGTAATTAATATTTTATTATATCAGATTTTATCACTAAATAGCCTAGCAGCAGGGTATTGAGCCACACACACGCTCCCACACACGCTTACACGCACAAAAGCGATAGTGACTTATGGATGCCAAGCAAGTTCCATGTAATGAGTTATGGTTGAGAGAATACAAAATACGTTTATGGTACCCAGCTAATATTCCAAAGCAATTTAGGACTGATCTTATCTTGATCAAACCAGGACAAAGAGAAATTAAAGTTACAAGCATGAAATATTCAACACTGTGTTATTATATCAAACACGTGGCATCTAACAAAAATTGTCTGTGCAAGACCAGCTATTATCTGTTTTCATTATTATATTTTATGAGCAAGAATGGTTTAGGTCATACGCTTTTTGTACTGAGAGTTACACACTGTTCTCTGAGCTTTGCTAAGCATGAACACCTCCACAGCATGACAGATGTAAAAATCTGAGCATTTAAGTTGCTATGCTATTTGTTTTTTACACTGGAATAAACCAAAATGCCTTCCTTTCACTGCAGTGCATGCTGAGGGTTTTTTTCTTACTCCAAAATATTCTGATAGAAAGAAGGCATTTTTAATACAAATTTTGAAAGATTGAGGCAGTCTTATCATATAAATAACTGTAAACAAGATTGGAGAGAAATGTTTCCTAAACGTAGGTAACTTTGATGATCGGTGGTTTTTTTTATAAAAGCCTTCCACATAATTTGGGACTAACTGGCATTCCTGTTCCAGGCAGGATTTTACAGAAATCTCTGTCTGTTCTTCTGCCTCTCCCTTTCCGTCTCTCCCTCTTTTCCTCTGCATACCTCTCTCCCCCCACCTCCCTCTCACTCTCTTCCTCCTTTCCTCCTTCTCTCCCTGCTTTGAATAGGTGATTGCTGGAAAAACACTCAAATTAAGACAGAGGTCACTGGCAGGATAGTGAAGAAGCTCTGTACTTGAAATTGTTTGTTAATTCTTTGATATCAGCGGAAAAGCCTCTTGAAATGTATCTCTGCAACAGTTTTTTTAAATTATTTTTATTTATTTGTACACAACAAAGTGTGTACAACTCAGATAATGAGTAGGCCCATCTTACCCAAGGGAGAGCTCTGTTGTAGAGCTGAAGAGGAGCTAAGCCTCTTCAGATGGCCAGGAGATGAATTACAGTGTATTTAAGGTTACTGAAAACCATAGTCTTACAGTGGTAGGAAGGATGGCCTAGAAGATACAGCACTGGGGCTTGATGCAGATGAGAGCACGGTTTTATTTCTGGTTCAAGTAGGGACAGTCTGTATAGCTTTCTGCAAATCAACATATCATGCTCTCTCCATTCCTATCTCTAAAATTAATATAAATGGAAATAGCATTCTCCTCTCTAAAGGAAAAGAGGAAATTATATCTATGTATTCTTCTGAAGAACTTGGCAATGGTGAGGAGTGTCGTAATAACCAGCTGTATGTATAGGTAACCGTCTGGAGAGAATTTTTTTTTTTTTTTTTTTTAACTCACCTCTTCCATGATGCCCACCAGAAGATCTTAGGATAGTGGCTTTGTGGAATATTTTGTGGAATTATTATCCTCACAGTCCATCCCTGGTTTTCATTCATTCTAAAGCCATGTTATGAGCAGATTACAAAGGAGGTAGGAAGCATCCCTGTTTTATACTGCTCTGTAGTGAAGTCAGTCTCAAAGCCCTGGAGAATCTGAAGCCTTAGGTTAGTTCAGTTTAGACCAGCATCATTTAAGTTAGTGATACTGCTGCTTGGGCTTTAAATTAAGAGCATAAAGCCTTGTGGAGTGGGATCAATAGTATCTGGTGTCTAGAGGGACTGAGCCCTTAACACTCAGTTGGACTAAAACCTGTTCACTGGTAAAATAAAGGAAGGAAGTGCTCCTTGGCTTGTGTATGGTATATAACATATCCAAGATAAGAATTACACTTTCTATAACATAACTAAGTTAAAGCTTACACCTGATTTTATCCTGATTTCCTAAAAAAACAACGCTTATGTATCATACTGTGCACCTGCCTGTATGTTCCTTCTTTCCCTCATTAATATTGGGACTCTTGGAAATTTTCAAGCATATATGAAATAGTTTAAATGTTGCATAAATAGTAAGTTTCTTCCACATTTTGGAATCTCTGGGTGCAGAGGAAAGACCCAGATTAGCATGCTGAAGGATAGGCTGTGTTACGGTGTGAACTAGTTAGTTCATTTCATTGGGTTCATCAGTAGAGAGCTACAATTCACATACCAGCAAGCCCATATGTAGCCCAGAAGCAGTCACAGCATGTGTTGCCTCTTTTCCAGCCAATATTTGGGAGATACTAAAAGGAGCTGGGCATATTGAGGGTGGGAGCTGGGTATCACAGACAACACGTGGAATATAAATGGGATTACGGCATGTTCTTGGGTACACATTCTGAACTTCTTGGTGTAAAACTTGTAGCATCTTAGTCTATTTTAAGGCTTTGAAGCATCTCCTGTTTCAAATGGCGCTTAAATAAAGCAGTATTGGATCAATGTAAATGGGATGTTGTGGTCCCATGTACATGAAAGACATATCAGCAGAGAAGTTTTATGTTTGCCAAAAATATACCTATTAGAAAGACTATCAGCTTATGTGTACCTGAGTTATTTATGGAAGAAGCCAAGTATCAGTTGGTAGCACAGTTTAAAAAATACTTAGTAGATCATTGTGAGTGTTGAAGAGATCTTGTAGCGGTCATTCTTGAATAAACAATTCATGTCCCCCAGTCTTATAAAAGTATATGACATGATTTTATAACTATATTATGAAATATAGTAGTTTAATGAATTACATGCAATATGTTTGAAAATATGTTTGATTTTATAACTGTATATTTAATTATGAAATCAAACACCTTTTCAAACATATTGCATGTAATTTGTAAAAAGTAGCTGACTGTAAGTTGTTAAAAATGCTTTGTTTAAAGTGTATCTGTATTATTTTATCTTTCCTACTACTGCTTTTTCTTTCACTTCTTGTTTATCAAAGATGATGGTACATCTCAACGTGTTTTCAGTATATTATCCATTCTTTTATTTTCCCTTTTCTTCTTCTCCTCTTCTCTACATTTGTACCCTGTATGGTCTTTTGTATTCTTAAATGTTTCAATCTTTTTCTGGTTTTGTTTGCTCAGTTTTTCTTTCCATTTTCATATGCACAGTTACTTATCTGCAAATTAAAACTATTCAAATGTGTCCATACAGTCTCTTCATTCTAAACATTACTTTTCCCACAAAAAAGAAAAAAAAATCCACTGCCAAATCCTGGTGCCCTCCTTAGCTTGTCACTTACAGTCTGTGTTTAGTCGCTAAATCTCATTGATACAGTATGGAGCACATTAGGGGAGATCTGTAATCAAAGATGTATTTTGCTTTTCCAGCAAATACACAGTTAATAGCTGAGAGAATTTATGAACATAGAGCCAAATGCTCTCTTGCCTTGTATTACTTAGACCTGTAGAAAATGACTTTGAAGTCAGTGTAAAACAGTACCATTAGAAGTAGATTTAATTTTATTTTCATTTTGCATTCACTTTATTCTGTGCAGGACTACAGAATATGTACAAAATCTATGTATTTGTGTTGGGTTTGCATGGCAAGGTTTTGGTAGCGGGGGGGGCTACAGGGGTGGCTTCTGTGAGAAGCTGCTAGAAGCTCCCCCTGTGTCTGATAGAGCCAATGCCAGCCAGCTCCAAGATGGGCCCGCCGCTGGCCAAGGCCAAGCCAATCAGCGCTTCTGTGATAACATATTTAAGAAGGAAAAAAAACAGTTAGAGCTTTTGCAGCCAGAGAGAGGAGTGAGAAGATGTAAGAAACTCTGCAGACACCAAGGTCACTGCAGAAGGAGGGGGAGGAGGTGCTCCAGGCGCCGGAGCAGAGATCCCCCTGCAGCCCGTGGTGAAGGCCATGGTGAAGCAGGCTGTCCCCCTGCAGCCCATGGAGGAAGGATGAGGGGGTGCAGAGATTCCACCTGCAGCCCGTGGAGGACCCCACGCCGGAGCAGGTGGAGGCACCTGAAGGAGGCTGTGGCCCGTGGGAAGCCCACGCTGGAGCAAGTTCCTGGCCGGACCGGTGGACCCGTGGAGAGATGAGCCCACGCCAGGGCAGGTTTGGTGGCAGGACTTGTGACCTCGTGGGGGACCCCACGCTGGAGCAGTTTGCTCCTGAAGGTCTGCACCCTGTGGGAGAGACCCACGCTGGAGCAGTTTGTGAAGGACTGTAGCCCATGGGAGAGACTCATGTAGGAGAAGTTCATGAAGGACTGTCTCCCGTGAGAGGAACTCCATGCTGGAGCAGGGGAACGATGAGAGGAGTCCTCCCCCTGAGGAGGAAGGAGCGGCAGAGACAACATGTGATGAACTGACCATAACCCCCATTCCCCGTCCCCCTGTGCCGCTGAGGGGGGGAAGGTTGAAGCCGGGAGTGAAGTTGAGCCCGGGAAGGTGGGAGGGGTGGGGGGAGGTGTTTTAAGATTTGATTTTATTTCTCATTCCTCTACTCTCTTTTGCTTAGTAATAAATTAGATTAATTTTCTCTCTAAGTTCAGTCTGTTTTGCTCGTGACGATACTTAAGTGAACGATCTCTCCTTGTCCTTATCTCAACCCACAAGCTTTTCATTATATCTTTTTTCTCCCTTGTCTAGTGAATGAGGGGAGTGATAGAGCGGCTCTGGTGGGCACCTGGCCCCCAGCCAGGGTCAACCCACCACAGTATTTTTCTCACATTTGTAATTTGAAGAAAAAGCAGCTGAATACATGAATCCATACTAAGTATTGAGAGCACAAGCCACAGAGAGGTTGTAAGTGGTTAAGAAAATGTATGTTTCTGATGATAGGTTTTTTTTGTTGCCTGCAATGTTTTAGAACAATTTTTTCAGCAGAAGAAATAATAATGAAAAACTTTACCTTCAATATAGGTATATGCTTATCTTTATAGAAAAAAAGGGTAGAAATACGTGGTTATTTCTGAACATGGAGACTTGCTAATGCATTGTCCTCCATCAAATTGATTGTATCAGTATAGAGTAGTAGTCAGTCCCTTGGAGAGGGGGGGTGGGGAAGCTTTATTTCAGGATTAAGGAATTTCAGGTGTAGAAATGTATGTAACAGTTGTGAAAACATAGTTGTGTCCTTGTCATCCTGTTTGCTGTAATTCTGACAGTCTTTTAGGTTTGTATACCAGTACAGTAGTATCATTCCCAAGTCCTAGCTGGGCACCAGTACTTAAATAGTTAGAAATAATTAATCATGGGGCTGTATAGCCAGGGAGGAAAAAAAAATCATCAATATTTATCAAGGATTTAGGGTGTTGGGAGGGTTAAGATAACAGTTCTGATTCCCTTGCCAGCCAGCGAATCTCAGTTAACAGCAGAGCAGTCTCCTTTGCCACAGTTACTGTTGGCATTGTGTCTAACTGCTACTTAACATATGTGTTGATCAAACGGTTCTTATCAATTTTAATATGCTGTTTCAGTAGTAAATTAATACTGGCTTTGAATAAGGGTAGGTTAGCATATGTATTGAATTTATTGATTTTTGCAAAAGATGGACTAGACAAAGTTAAAACTGCAGTCCATCAGCACGCTATATGTTGTAAAATGGAATACAGATGATCTACTAGCACTTACATATTGGCAATCTTTTATTATCCTTCTAAACCAAAAGTATTGCAAACTGAAATCCTTAAAAGACTTTTTTTTCTCTCTCCTCCTCTGATTTATTTACTAACAAAACAAAGTTATATTTTGAGTCATCATTTATGATAACTAAATCTAAAGGCAGAAATATTTGACAAACATTTCGTGAATAGTGCATGATTGCCTGCAATTACAAGGCTGAAGATCTACTGGACACACTCTGTCCCAATGTAGTGTGCTTAGATTCTCTAAAACAGTGAATCCATACACCAGAAAATAAGGCAAAAATTAAATACACTGTGTCATCAGGACTAGGTGGCACCCATCTGGCCACTGGAAGGTGGAAGAAATGTGCGTCATTGTCTCCTTTTCCTTTCTTGCAGATTTTCTTCCAAGAATTTTTGGAGCCTAGGCTCTGATGTTTCCCTTAAATCCTAGAGAGTCCAAACTTGCAAAAGAGAAATGTATCAGTTCTTCTGTGTTTGGAAAAAACACTTAAATCCATGAGGAACTTATGGTGGCCATGGCTTTACCATATTCAGAGCCCATCTGACTCTTCCGCAATTAAGATATTATGTAGCAACTGCTTTCCTTCTTGAAGGAACTGAATGCATTGTCATATCCTTCCCTGGTGGCTGTCCTTGGAGGAAAGAACAAGCAAAATATCTTTAACTTCCAGTGACAGAACTGTCGGGATTTCCTGTATAAATCCATAGGAATGCTAAGGAGAGGTTTGCTTGGATGTATTTTTCCCAGAAAATCCCCTTTGTAAATACTGACTTTTAAGTCTTTGAGACTGTCCATACGAAAGAGTTGGGCAGTCACAAAGCAGCTTAGGAGTTCTACATTAAAAACCAGATACCGTTCCCCAATGGATGTGGGTCTGTGAAGATAAAGCTTATTACGACACCTGAGAGTTTACATTTGGCAGTATCTCTAGGGGCTGAACCTAAGCTGTCTTATCTCCTCCTTTACAGCTGTTTAGGTATTTCTGCTTTGATTGATCTGAGAAATAGGGCTCCTTGCCTGACAATGGAGGTGCTGTATAATATTAGTTCCTCTTGTGTTCACTCCAGGTCTGATTCTGAAAGATTTGTGGCTTTCTCCAATTTAACTTTTCCCATGGGCTGGAAATTTCAGGTGCCAGTAATAGTGTTTCCTGAGAATGAAGACAGACCCTGCCTTGGAGAATCTAACCAGACTTCTCTCTTGACTTGCAAAGCCAGTAAATAAAGCCAGGTGTAGAAGTAGAATCATTCAATTCAAGTTTCAACAAGATGCTGGCACAAAGCATTTTCTTTTCTTAGTCCCTTTCCTGCACTTTGGAAGCACCAACTGTCCTGCAGACTTACAAACCTGCCAAAGATCGTGGAATTTTTGTTTACATAAAACCTCCTGACTTCTAGTAAAGATGCAGACAAAAAGTTATTGGGATAAAGACTCCCTTCACTCACAAAAAGAAGAGGCAGTACACCTTTAACACTGGTATGTCAAGCACTTAAATGTGAACAGTTGCAAGAACTTTGATTGCTTCTGTGTTGCCAATATTATTTGCAGCATGGCCTAGTTCACCTTATTTTTTCCCCTTTATGAATTAGATCTCAGTATATTACTTTAACAATATTTGCATCATTGTTGGCATTTGTACAGCAGCCTTAATTTGGAAGTTTTGTTTGGTCTGTTTGTTTTTCTTTACTGTAAATTCTATATTTTCATATCTGAACCTTACATTTATGCAAGGCTTTTTTTTTTTTAAATTCTTCATTTTTTAATTCATTTTAGAAGCTATAGCAAACAAGGCTGTATTTTTCTTAAAGTCCATAAAATCTCTGATCTCCCAAATAAAATGTTATTGAAATAGAGGGGGCTACCTTAAGCAGGCATCTCCATCATTAGTAGGCATACTCATTTGTGCTTTTGCTAATCAAAAACTCCCTGGTCTGTCTTCTACTCCATAAATGCCAAGTTTATGGAGTCATTGATCTAATCCCTAACCCACCTGTAACAATGCCGATTCACTCTCAGAAAAAAAAAAAAAAAAAAAAAAAAAAAAAAAAATTCCAGACTCATGCAGATAGCTTCATTTCTAATGCTTGGACAAGAAAAGTCACCCCTCCCAATTGAACTACACATTTTATATTCTTTCAGACTGCTCTTGTCCTGAGACCATACCCTCTCTAGGAACAGGCATTATTGCAGCCCGTTCTTTCAGCCTATAAATGCTGACCTTGATTATAGCAATGCTCTTTGATATGTAGACAAAGCACAGTTGAACAGTGTCTGCTTCCCCCTTTGCCAAAATGTGCAAAATTCTACAGTGGTCAGAGAGACAGGACTACTGTTCAGCTGGTTCGCTGGCTTCACATCTGTACTGGAAATGACTGCACATGGAGTATATTTTGTTCAGTATATACTATGTATTGCTAGAACTCCTGACCCACTGGCAAAGCCTATGTAACTATGGTGGTAAGACATCTGATACATTGAGGATTGTCATTATCACCTCTGTTTAATGCCACCTATAATAAATATACAGACTCTTGCTCAGTAGGAGGAGAGTTAGTGGCAATTTCTTGTAGCTGCCTTCTCTGGAAGGGTCTCCAGAGGGACCTTGACAGGCCTGAGAGGTGGGCCCGTGCGAACCGCAGTGAAGTTCAACAAGGCCAAGTGCAAGGTCCTGCACGTGGATCAGCGCAATCCCAAGCACAGCTATAGGCTGGGCGAGGAATGGATTGAAAGCAGCCCCGAGGAGAAGGACTTGGGGGTTGATGAGAAGCTCAACATGAGCCGGCAGTGTGCGCTTGCAGCCCAGAAAGCCAACCATGTCCTGGGCTGCATCAAAAGAGGGGTGACCAGCAGGTCGAGGGAGGTGCTCCTGCCCCTCTACTCTGCTCTTGTGAGACCCCACCCGGAGTAATGCATCCAGCTCTGGGGGCCCCAGTACAAGAGAGACATGGAGCTGTTGGAGCGAGTCCAGAGGAGGGCCACAAAGCTGATCAGAGGGCTGGAGCACCTCTCCTGTGAGGACAGGCTGAGAGAGTTGGGGTTGTTCAGCCTGGAGAAAAGGCAACTCCGGGGAGATCTAATTGCAGCTTTCCAGTACCTGAAGGGGCCTACAGGAAAGATGGCGAGGGGCTGTTTATCAGGGAGTGATAGGACAAGGGTAATGGCTTTAAGCTGAAGGAGGGTAGGTTTAGATTAGATGTAAGGAAGAAATTCTTTACTGTGAGGGTGGTGAGGCACTGGAACAGGTTGCCCAGAGAGGTTGTGGATGCCCCCTTCCTGGAAGTGTTCAAGGCCAGGTTGGATGGGGCTTTGGGCAACCTGGTCTAGTGGAGGGTGTCCCTGCCCATGGCAGGGGGGTTGGAACTTTAAGGTCCCTTCCAACACAAACCATTCTATGATTCTATCTTTCGATCATTCTAGCGTATAGGTAAATTGGTGCTATGGGAATAAGTGAAACAGTGGTCAATATGTAGATTAAATGTTATCCTGTTGTTCAAATCTGTTAGCATTAAAACAAAGCAAGCATACAAGTTGAGATACAGAAATAGATCTATAAAAAGTACCAGTTATATAAGTGTATAATAAAGTATGAGACTAAGACGACACTTACTATGACGAGCAGAAACCTTCAAATTAGGCTCTACAGTGTCACCATGACAGTCTGCAAAGATAGCCCAAGAGCTTACACAGCTAGTCAGGGCACTGTTAGTGGAGATTAACAGCTTTGCAGGCTTTGTACATTTCCTAGGAAACAACCCCCTATTTTTTCAAGAGTAATGAAAAAGGAAGTCTTAAAGAGGTTTTAGTTTTGAACTGCTGAAACAGTCCAGAGGGAATAAAAAATTTTCTCATTCTCATTTTACAGCTGGAGAACTGAGGCACAAAATATTTAATTGACTTGCCTTGGATCACACACAACAATTGTATTAAGACTAGTAAATAAATTCAGATAATCTTAGTCTAGATTCAGTCCTTAGGCCTGAATTTATTCTGTAAAATAAATTTTAAAAAATCCTTTATGGCTTCAGTTTGGTGAAGCATCAAGACTGTTTAACAGAGAAAAAAATAGAGCTAACATTTCAATAATGAAGTAATTAAGCTTGTTTTCCCTTTGGTTTAGATTTGGAATTACTTTTGGTGGAGCTGTAATTATAAATTCATAAGTCTGAATTGATAAATACCTAAATTGTACATGTTAAGGACTTCTGTGTTAAAAATCCTGAAGTTTGTGCTTGTATCCAATAGGGTCTTCATGGAAAATTATTTTGTCACTTTAAATGAGATTTTGATTAATTAAAATTTGATTTACTGCATTCCAGTAATATGGAATAATGTCCTGATTCACCAATTTACTAAACCCCATTATTTCACGTACTTAAGAATAGATATACATTTAAGTCTTTTGAATTGTTTTGTTTGCTTCATTTGTCTAAGTATTCTTAGCATCTTTGATTATTGTGTTAACATGTTTTCTTTCTTCTTTCATGTCTCTTTTTCAACTCTGTCTGAAAAAAAATCGGTATATTTAGCAGACATTGACAGATCATTTTAATTTAAGCAACCCAATTTCAGTAAATATCTGAGAAGCCTAATGTGTCTAATTTCTAAGCAAAATTACAGTCCTTATTATGTTCAGATCTGTATCTCCACATAATCATTTAAATTTGGAACTGTTTTGGAATTGTTAAAATAAAAAATATCTTAAAAATTACATCATTTTTTTCTTTTCCACCTTTTTTAATCCCCAAATTTGAAATATTTGAATCCTGTTAGAAATAATTCCCATGTGTTCCTTTCTTGATGCAACAGCAAGTTTCAGTCTATATAAAATTAGATTTTGTGTTCAATTTCCAAGGCATTGGAATTCTATAGTAGAACTGTGTAACATGAATTCAACTTAAATTGCATTTCTTTCCTTTAGAAAAATTGATCTAAGTTCTGCCAATAGCCAATATGCTTTCAGCAGCTTTCACTGTAGTGTAGATTTTATTCTTTGGATTACAGGTAGGAAGACTTTATTCTCTGAAATACAGAGGTATGGAAAAGGAATAATGCAACTTCAAACAAGCAGGAAATCTGACTAATACGTAAGAGGAATAATAGAATCCTGATGCAGTGCTAGCTCAATTCACTAAGCTTGAACCCTTTTCAGAGTAGGCAATTCAGCTGTTATGTATTAAAGAAAGCAATTTTTATAGTAAGAATTAGAGGAAGCTTTTGGATTATAATTGTAATTGGGGTAATTTTGTAAAATTCATTAGCAAGATGATCTCATTTGTACAAATGTAAAATGTATCACTCAAAGTTCTGTCAGGTTTCTGTTGACCCAGGTGCTTATAATGTGTTAATTTACATCAGAGAAACAGCAGTGTGTGGAAATTGGGCAGCAGATAGGATTTAGTTATTTTTCATTAGCACTTGGACTTTGATAAAGGGGAACAGAAAAGAGCTGCTTGACCTTTCAGTGCTTAAATTATTAAAGAGCAAATAGATTTGAGGTCTAGATGCTTGCAAATCTAATTTGTCTTGTGGCGTAAGGATGAAAAGACATTTTGAGTTTGAAATTGCTCCAGTCAACTTAGTTCTTTTTTAATGTATCTGAAGATGAATAGATGGCAGGCATTTAAAATGTAATATACAAGGAGTAGTGCATGTGGTATAACTAACATGAATTTGCCAGAGGAAAAGGAGCATTTAAATGATAGATTTGTTTCTAAAATATCTACAATCTTTAGCTTTAATCACTGAGTGAAAAATGAGAAGAATCCTCATTTCAACCAGTACTGAAACAGGTCATATTACCTTGTCTGGTCTGAGGTCCCTCTTATATTCAGTCCTGCTGCAATAAAAAAAGGTAACAATACTGTCCTGAAGGCGACAGCCAAATAACTTAGTTTACTATCCATCATGCTTCAGTGCCTTGCAAGAATAGATGTTTAAATCACCTTCTACTTTTTTTCCAATACTCTATTTAAATTTGCAGACAATATTTATTGTAGATACACTGTAGTTAGAGGAGGCAACACGGTCTCTTCAAATTAGCTTGGAATCCCAGTTCTAAGCAACTGTGTTTTGTTCTAGAAAATTAACTGCTAAAATCATGTCAAACATTGATTTGGAAGAGAAAAAACAAGATTGTAATGTAGATATTTCATGGCTAGTTTTTACAGATCAATTCTCATAGGATGAAAGAAAGGTTGCCTTGTATTGACCTTCATTTACTACTCAGCATGGAATTAATCAACTAATGAAAATCTTTCTGATAGATATGTAGACTTTATTGCACAGATCTGCAAAATGTACAGACACTGGCCTTCTACTGGACCCCTAAGACTTTTGTTTGTCTCCCTGGCTGTACCAAACTTATACATGGTTAGATTTCTGCATGGGGTTCAGCATCAGATTAAAACATCTAAATTCAGATGTCCACTGGTAGATGTTTACGTGTGAGCTGAGTATTTAGTAATTATAGTCAGTGGAGTGTAGACAGCAATTAAGTTGACCCAAAAGTAGATGCCTCCTCACTGGTCAGATCTTTAAGATCTGTTGCCTGTACTGAGTAGCTCTCCAGTGACTGTAATGGGAGTTTACAGATGTGTAGACATCTTCATGAAGACACTTAAATTTAAGTGTCTTAAACTAAATCTCCACTATAGTGAAAGTCTAAATCAGGCAAAAAAAGAGGTATTAAGCATTCGCAGTGTTAACTTTCTGGGCATTTTTTATGAGCATAGGAAGTGCAGCATCTCCTACTGGAGATGCTAGATCTTAAACACGTAATGAATGCAGTCTGTTGCATATGATCAGTAGGTCTGATAAAAAACAGTAAGGTGGCCAAGAGAATTGCCATTCTTCTGCCTCTTGGTGATAATCAGCTATGAAGGTTCTGCAAACCTAGCATTATGCTGTCATAGAATCGTGAAGTCATAGAATGGTTTGGATTGGAAGGGACCTTTAAAGATCATCTAGTCCACCCCCCCTGCTGTGGGCAGGGACATGTTTTACTAGATCAGGTTGGTCAAAGCTCCATCCATTGTGACCTTGAACAGTTCCACTGATGGGGCATCATTCAAGCACACAGCATTATCTAAACGTGCAAAGGCAGCTCGAGTGTAGAAGCAGTATGTTAGTCTGGTTGTGCACCAAGTTGGTAAGGCTCCAGAGTGCAAGAGCTGGAGAGCTCTGTGCCAGCACTCAAAGCAACTTGAGTCTAGCAGAGCCCCAGCAGGTGCAGTGCTCACTGGCTATGAGCTGGCTTGGTGACTGCACAGAGTCATCTCTTTTATTTCTAAACCAGAAGGGGAATAGCTGTAGCTGTTCAGTGATATGACTAAGCCAATAAACCCTGTTGGGTCTAGACTGAGACTTAGAGACCCAGCCCGAGTGCCCCTGTGCTTTGGGCAGAGTCTTCTGTAAACGTAATCATCTACCTACAGATGATGGAGTGGGAACAACATGTCAGAAGACTCTGTGGATATTTCATCTTTAAGAAACATACTCTACCCAGAGATTGCTGCTTGTTATGAATTATCAACTTAAAAGATCATAAATTCTTATTAGATGTAGGTGATGTGCAAAAATGTGGACACATTGCTGCTTTAACATCAGTTATCAATACTGACTTGCTTACTGGGATTCAGGATTCCAGGAGACAAATAATGATTAAGAATCACTGGTCCCCAGTGAAGCAATAAACTTGCAAGCCAGTCCTCTTTAGAGACATGGACTTCCCACTTCACAAATTTGAAAGCACTGACTCAGGCTTTTACAGCAACTGCAAGGGTATAATGATTACACAGTTTGCATGTACAGCAGAAATCACAGTTTCTTTGTTCCTGCTTGAATGTCCATAACACTTTTACAGTGGAGAGGGATGGACGGTTCCCTATAGGTCCCAGTACAGCAAAGAATGCAAGTAGAAACTGAATTGCTTTGCGGAATGCAGAAACACTTAAAAATATGGTTATCTCTAAGATGTGTAAAAGTGCTTTCCTGAGTGAGAATAACTTCTATCAGAAAGTGTTCTATTCTTGTTCAGTAACAGTCAATATGCCACCGAAATTTTAAAAGACTGCAATTTACTCTATATGTGCTTTTGTAAATAGTTATAATGTCAACAGTTAAGCAAATACTGTTCCCCGTTTCTTTGTAATTTATTTCTTCATTTTTATCTTACTACTGATTTCATTTCGTTTAGACAAGATAAACACATTAGAGAATGGAATCTTGCAGCTTTATACTTACTTATGTGAACAAAATAATACTTAATTCTACATCTTAGCACTAATGAAGCAAGTTTTTTCTGTACAAGAGTTCAAACAAGAAAGTGTTCTGTGCATTTGCTATATGAAAAGCTGTGGCGTGTATGGCTAATTTTGTTTTTCCAAAACAAAATGAATTTGTTTGAAAGCATGAAGCTATTCCACAAACTCATACACCTGAATATCAAAATGACATTTTCTTCCGATATGCTTTGCTTTTAGCAGGGTTTTTTCCATAAATACTGGTATGCTGTTATGGTTTCAGAATGAGTTGACTGCCCAAGTTTTAAAATAACCGTGTTTTTCCTTTGTTCTTTCCTTTCTACACTCTAGTGTCTATCAAATAGTTGTTGAAGAAGAACGCCCACGGAGGACCAAAAAGACAACTGAAATCCTGAAGTGCTACCCAGTGCCCATTCATTTCCAGAATGCCTCGCTTTTGAATTCTCAGTACTACTTTGCTGCAGAGTTTCCAGCCAATGGTTTACAATCTGCTCAGCCTTTTACTATTGGTGATAACAAAACCTACAGTGGTTTCTGGAACACTCCGCTTCTTCCTCATAAGAGCTACAGCATCTATTTTCAAGCTGCTAGCCGAGCTAATGGGGTAAGTCTTATGACAGGTGTGGTTTTATACAGTATTTGTATGTAAATAGATGATTGGCACCAACTAGCAAGATGCCCAATTTAGTTGCTAATGAGAAAATGAAGTAACTGTGAAATTTAACACGCTGAGTTTAAAAAATAACAGTTTTCCTAGCACAATATTGCTTAATGATTAAGGGTTACAGGAAAGAGGAGGGGAAAACAGCCCATTTTGTCAATAGTGAGAAGGCAAAGTAGTGCGTTACCATTCTGTCTTACTATCTAAAAGCTGTCCAATGAGTGTGTTTGGCTCTTTTTCTTTCATTCTTTGTTGGTTTTGTTTTCTTACTTTGGAGAGTGTTGTGATTTCTTTTGCTAAGTTTAAGCCAAACTTGATTGTGGATTTTAGCACATCTGTCTTGGCCTGTCCAGTCCCATTACCTTAGTTTGTAACATCTTGAACTCCCATTTTCTCATTTGGTTGCCCTGACTGAATTAGAAACCACTTTTTGTCCCCATTTCTGCAAACAGTAAAAGAAAAATAAGTAGAAGGAACTGAAATGAAAAGTGTGTAAAAAGGTCTTTGCAGATCATGTTTCATCGGACTAATTCTTCCTGGAATTGTTTTTCATTTCCTGGACAGACCTACCCAGAGCCCTTCAATTCTTGATAAGCTTTGGCTGTCTGTGCTGACAGCCTGGAAATGTTTTCTGCCAGAAACCATAATGGTCCCTCTTTCACAGTGCACTGACAGTGCAGAAATGTGAAACACCGTTGGTTATTTTTTCTTTCTAAAATTGTCTAGCATGATACCTCGAACTATACTATCTGTAAGAAAAAGAAAAATCTCCCAAGGTCATTATGTTGACAAAGTAAAAAAGCTGAGCACTTGCCTGTGCTCTTGTGACTCTCTTTCACATATTTTCTACTTTTAGAGGAATCTTACGTGAAATATTTATGTACCATACCCAAGCAGTGTTTGTCCATATTATGAAAGCACGTTGGAGTTGCGTAATAAGCAGTTAAATATGTAATGAGGCACATTAAAGGAACACTTCTCTGACATTTTATCAGTACTTTTAAGAATAGAACCATGGATGACTTTCTTTGCTTAGAAACACAAGATGTGACCTTTTTCCTCTTTATTTGACACAGGAAACCAAAATCGACTGCGTCAGGGTAGCCACAAAAGGTATGTTCATATTATGTCATGTATTCTGTATTTCAGCTTGCTGACCTTTCCTTCACATGGTCTTTGCAAACTTCCAGAAGTGTTTATATTGCTAAAAGGCATCACTAAACCTATTACAGAATTTTAAATTATTCATTTGCATCTCTAGCTGAGATTTAGGAAGTTTGTTTGTTTGTTTTTAATAATAAACATATTGCTCATTTTTAGTCGTCTACTTGAACACAGGGGTTTTAAAATATATTCTGTGGGTTTTTATATGATCTCGCAATAAATATTTTGGACTTTTCTATATATAGTAGAGTTGTAAAATTGCCAATTGCAGAGTGCATACTAGCTGCATCCATAGTGAAAAATTACCCCTTACTCGTAAGCAATTATCTTATCTTAATTGCTTTATAAAAGAGAAGTGGAGAAATCATGTTCTTCATTTTCATGGTACAGATCAGCTATATTTATTGGTCCGTCAGCACATGATACTACCATTTGTGAGACAAGTTTATGTAATTGAGATAGTGCTAGCTATAGGTTTAATCCCCAGCCAGGGAAAGATAAACGTGCTGCTGATATATTTAACTTTGGAGGCTATAATCTGTCTGTGATTATCTTTGTAGTCTCACCTTTTTAGTACCTCTAGCTGGTGGCAACTTCAAAGACTGAAAAAGAAGTGATGGGATAGTATGATTATTTGGAGATTGTAATAGGGGAAAAGGAAAGAAAGTACTGCTGTGAGTAGGAACAGGTAATACCACCTTGCAGTTTGGGCACCTGGTGAGAGTATGAAACAAAACCTACTTCATCCCTGTACCACTGTTCCTTGCAGGAGATCATGCATATCTCATAGTGACTAACCCTAACATAACTGATTCCACCATGATTTCCTTTACATGTAGACTTCACAATTCCACCACCACCACTAAATCGAAGTAGGATAGATGAGAATCTCATTACTTAAAAGTAACAGAAATGTTAGCATACAGTTGCCTCTGTTGAAAGGCCGGATCCTCCCTAATGTGACAAATACATTTTTTATGGCTCTCTGAATTGATTCCTGGAGTGGTTTTTTTCTAAACCAAAGGAAGTCTTTTAATTCTAATTTACTAACTGAGTGCTTACGAAACCACAGAAAACTTTCAAATATCTAAACTACAACCCAATAAAATGTAGATGAGAGATTAATTCCAGATTCAAATGGAATCTTGTGGTTTTGTTTTCCAGTAGCTTCAGTGATACCAGGAGTGGACTACATTACCTCAGAAATCATAATAGGTGATTAGAGGAATGGATTTTAAATTATTTGGAAGATTTGTATTCCTAATCACTAATGGATGTTCAACTATTTCAATTACTTGACTGACTGAAAAATCTTACTCTCTCATTTGAGAAGCGAGGGTAACTTTATGGATTGGCATAGCTCCCATAGCAACAACCTACTTTGAGCTAACCCATTTGGCAATGGAGATGTGACAAATGCAGCTTTTATTTTAAACAAATCTCCATACATTTCTGTTTCAAAAGCATGTTTCAGAATTCTTCGTAATACCTTTATGAAGCCTATAAAATAAGGTGAGGGGTTGTAGTGAGGACTTCTGTCCACAACTCCCCAAACCAGCTTAGTACAACATTCACATTGCCTGTACCCCAGGAAACAAAAGCTGCTCTGACCGCTTTGCCTGATGTCTTACAGATAACGCACTGTTTTCCACAGAGTTTTGTTGTAGTTTTCTAGTAGCTAGTATAGCTACTAGACAGTAAGCTACTTAAGCTCTATCATGTGCTCGTTGTGTCCATCTATTTATTACAGCGCTTCTTACAAATAAAGTTGCAAACGCTCTGCAGTAAAACATCTATTTTTTGTATACTAATAACATTTCTGAAATGTTTGTATTCTGGGCTTCTGTTATCTTTAAAAGTTCAAGTTTGGTGGGTTTTAAAGCTAAAAGGAAGTGCTTTAGGCCATTCATGTGTATGTTCAGTCTTCTTCTAAATTAAGATCTGGTCCTGAAAATATCTACAGCCTTGTGTAGGTTATTGGAGTTAGTAGACGTGCGCTGGAATTTAATATGTATGGAGGAAACCATATGCTTTTAGGCCCTAATCAAGCCAGTTATGTACCTAATTTTGAGCACTAACTACATTACAAATATTCTGTCTTAAAGTAGCCATGTAAGTATTTTACTGGATAAAAACCTGTGCCATAAAGTAATTCCTGTAAAACAAACATGACAGTGCAGTCAACTGTCTGCTTTCTTCTTGAAAGCTTCTGCAGTTCCATTCCCAGGGAATCTGAGGATTGCACCGAGCCCATTGGCAGCCCTTCCTAGCATCCAGGTCACCCAAGGCAACCTCCAAGCTGCTCCACTGAGCAGCTGAGCTTGGCTAAGCCACCTTGTTGTATGTATGAAGGGTGTGTGGTTAGCCTGTTCGAAGTTTGCCCTCAGGATCAATATGGGAGTTCAGAACATGACATGAACATAGCTATATCATTTGCTAGCTGTATTTCCTTTAATTATCCCAACTCCAGATAATCTAAAAGTTGTCGGTGCCCTTGAGACCTTCCTAAGATCATTGAGATTATGTTTTATCACTGAGTTTTGTAGTGTTCATTCCATGGCCCACTGTATGCTTTTGTATTTTTTGTTAAAATAAAAATAAATGAGTAAGTGTAATACAAAGATACAGAGTGTTCTTGCCCCAGATCCAGCAGAACCCTTGACTAGGTACTTCAATCTTCACTCTAGTTGATGTCAATAGGAATAATGTATGTGCTTACTGTCAAGCATGTGCTCAACTGGCACACACTAAACTGTGTTGCTGGATCAGAGCCAAAGTGCACCAGATAGCCTATTATCGTATTGACAGGCTTCTTGTTAGAAAAGGACAGCCTACCTCTAGAAAAGTACAGCCTGACTCTACTGGGTCAAATGCATGTGCAGGGTCAGTAGCTGGATAATACTTTCTCATTCCATCAAATATAAACAACCTCAATTTGTAACATTTTTAAAAATGTTCTTGTTTATGACCATTACATTTATATTAATGAAACCTCCATTAAATGTGTATTTTAGAGATCATATAAAAATCCCTATTGCAATGATTGTAAGTGTAATTTAGGATCAGAATATTGGGCTTTATAGAGCTGAAAGTTCTCCTCCTCCTACTGAAGTCAAAGGGAACCTTTGGCACTGACTTTGCTAGGAGAAGGATCAGACAGCATATTTTTGTGATGCGGAGTCTTCTCATCTTAGTTTTTTGTAGAGAAAGGCTTCTAGGACCTCTGTGACTACTTGGTGGATATACAAATGTGGAGACTGCATGGTTTCCACTCCCATTATTTTTGACAAGATAATTAAACAAACAAACAAACAAAAATCAGGAAGAGATTTTTGTACCAATGGTAATAAAGGTTGTCATATTTTGCTTGAAATATGGCTTTCATATACCTACTCTTTCTTCGAGCTAAATGACTGTAAAATCTCAGCAGATGAAGTTGAAAACATTCCAAAACTCCTCCAAGTTTATTGCCATCAACTTTGTGGTGTTTTGTGATTTATATTAAGATTATATTTCCTGATATGACTTATAACACTGTCTGGATAGAAACATCTTGGTTATCTCCTAGGAATCCAGTTCTCAAGAGGGAGACATCATTGTTCTAATTTTGCAATATTGGAAGGCTTTCATTAATTATGAGAGAGAAAAGGATATTATAATATTTTAAATCCAATAGCAACAGTACTCTAGCAGCTACTATCAACACTGCATTTCAGTGTTGCAGAGGGATATTTCAAAATATTATGCAGCAGCAGTTTTGAGTTTAATTGTCTGCAGATGGTAGATGATCTATTTTCCTCACTCGTTGCCACATTTCTAATAGCACCCAGGCTGTTCTATGTAAATGAGTGATCTTTCATATAATTTTGTCCTTAATTTTCCAATATTTTTTCTTTGCATCATACTCCAGCTGCATCATGTTGGATCTGACCTTTTAATTTTTTTTATATTCCTTAATATATATGTATCATAGTGTGCTTAACCATTTAGAGGCAATCATAGAACTGCTGGCAAACAAAGAAATATGAGATTTTATTAATGTGAGCCATGGTAATAGTTATCTATACCAGTCAGTGATTGTTACAGCTCTGACGGAAAAGTCTGAATACTTGAGGCACACAAAGAATTCAGGTTTTTCAGCTTTTTGTTGTCTTAGTGGCAAAACATGAACTTGAAACTCAAATAGTTACATACATACCTAACTAAAAGCGTGCCAACTCTCAGTGGTCATTCTCTGTATGCTGAAAGTTAAGTGTATGTGCAGTGTGTGCATTATCAGAACAAAGACCCAAGAGGATACAAGAAAAATGAATCTTAGCTAGCTCAAAAATATTTCACATAAAAATAATCTTTAAAAAGAATTATAGGAAAAATATGCTGTTATGAAATAGGAAAACAAAAAGTGAAATTAGTTCAAACTACCTGGAGAAGTTAAGACTGGAGTAACCTGAATAAGCAGTTGACTTTCACTTAGAGCCCAGTGCTGTGACTAGCAGAGTCAGTCTCCAGTTTCCTCAAATTCATTATATGTAAATAATGTGCTTTGAGTCCTCTTCCTGAATGAAAGTCACATAAAAAAGCCTATTAATTTGCAGAATAACCAAACTAACAACTGAAGATGAAAAAGAACTTGTGGGAGTTTTTTTGGTTTTTATTTGTAAGAAGTTCAGACAATAAACTATTGACCAAGATTCTTCTTGCTGGTCTAGCTTCAGTCTGGCTTTTTTTTCCCTCATGCATGCTGACCTGGAAATCTTCCTTTGCCTTAGCTGCGATAATCGTGACTCAGCTTACAACACCATACATTCGCATCGCCCCTGCTGCAGGCGACGACCAACTAACAGGTCAGACGTTCAAGTATAGACAAGTCATCATGCCCATTTTGTCTCTTTTTTTTTTTGGCTCCTTTTCCCTGACGGTTTCTTCATTCTCTGCTCATAAATAGTTTTCTATGTTAAAAGTTTCTTTTTGTTTATAAATTTTTCTTCAGCTCCATTAAATTAAATTGTGTGCTTGGCACCAAAACACACACACACATCCCTGTACGTACAACTCCGCTGCATGTGCCCATTGTGTGTGTGATCTGTCAAATGTTCCTTCAAGCCTGATGTAAAGAGATCTAGTCTCGCTCCATTCATAAATTAAATGACAGTTTGAATATAGATACATATTTGTGTACCTATTTTTTTTTCTGTGTTCTTAGATCAAGACACTAGAATTTCTCAATAATTTAGGCTCAAGAGTTGCATGTGTAAGTTAGGACAAAGATCTTGTATTAATGGATTATTTTTTTTGACTGCAGAATGTTGGGAAGATTGTATTTTCTTGTAAATTTCAATATGCAAAAATTTAAAATAAATAAAATTGATTCCTTTTTAATTATGTCATACATGAGTTCTAGGATTAAAACAAAATAACCTAGCATATGACATATGAGAATGAACAAGACGGTAAGATTTTTAAATCTAATTGTCAAAGTAAACTCAGTACACAAATGAGACAATTAATAGTTCAGAATGTACCAGAAAATCTGTATGAACTTGGGGAAATGATTCATTTTGTCAGAAAATTAATACATGCATAAAACTTTTAAGGGATTCAGAAACCTTTTTATTTTCAAACAGAAGCAAAGAGCATTAAAAACTCTAGAATCTAAGGTGAGTTTGATGGAATATGTAACAAGGGAAGTTAGACCTAGTCCATCAGCATTTAGCATATGATAAAATCATTGCCTTATTCAAGAACACTGGCATAGTTACAAGGGTAGCATGTAAATGTTGCTACCAGGGTGTCTAAGGGACGAGGAGGAGTTCAGGTGCTTAGCATCTGAATACTGCTATAGTCAATGAGAGTTAAATCATTCAGCTTAAGAGGATTGGTGACATGTCTGCCATAGCTTTTAATTCTGGGGTATGTGTTATAATAACACAGCTGAGTGATCCATAGTGCCCAAGTTACCATGTCAATCAAGACAAAATTGTTGCATGTTTATTTGTAGTATGTAATAACATATGAACTAACCAGAATAACACATTTAGATGATGCTAATAGCTTGTTCTTGTTAGTGCTGCTTGTCAGAAGCTCTGTCCACATACATTTTTATAGCTCAATTATTTTTTACTTGTGAATACAAATAAAGCTTTGAAGAGACAAAGAACATCTCTTCCATATCCTTGAACTTCAACAAGTTTTGATTTCTTCATCACAGGATTCAAAAAAGCTTATGTATTTTTCCATATGGAGAATTAAATGTTTTTCTTATTTTCTTTTTTATTTGTTTTAATGCAAAACTGGGTAGCTACAGGAAACAGTGGACATATGCGTGTTCCAGAAAAGGGAGATGACTACAGTAGTTAACAATGAGAGAACAGAGATAGAGCTAGCATAGGACAGCCAGCAAAGTATTTATTTAGTTGCTTTGTCACTGGTGGCTTATAGCATTGGCACTCTGTGGTTGTCTGTCAGACATGTGACTTTTATTTCCCTTTTTTTTTTTTTTTAAATAAATCTGTTCTATCAGAAACTAATTTTGATACTGAAAAAGAAAAATCAAATTATACCTGCAAACAGCATTTATGGCTATCAGTGAAATGTATTAAAAAGTCTCTGAAATCCCCCTCATCATTTTTGCAACCCCTTCTCATACCTGAAAGACTGTGATCAAAAGGAAGGAAGCATCTTCCTCCTTCTCAGTTGCCACAACTTCAATAGGGAGTGAAAAAAACAGCCCACATGGTTGGTCCCATGACAGCAACAGGAATTCATAGTTTTCTACAGATACGTACTGTGTAGAGGTCCCTTAGGCAGGCTTTTCGACTTCAGGGCAGTACTGGCAATAATGGTATCTGCAGTATCCATGAGGAACCCAAAGATTTTCTTAACGGAGATTTACAGGAGCTGGACTGGACATGAGGAAGCAGGGAATGATGCACATTCTCCCCACGCCTTTCTCCTAGAAATTCCCGGAGTGTGGAAGGGATCTACATGTGAAAGGATTTCTTTATGTGGAAATCATAGGATTGTTGCTAACTGTAGTTACCACAAGCCCTACATCTGGAACTCTTAAATAATGTTACTTAGCATTTTCTATTCAGTGCTTTTTCCTCACTATTTTGCTCAGCACCGAAGTAATTACATTTAGGATCAAGAAATTACTTTGGTCTTTTAGCATTTGAGGAGATTCATAACAGGCAGTGGGGAGGTCAGAGTTGGGATTTTCTTTTTTTCAGGTGGGAAGATGATGCTTCTTGCATAATGAAAATTTAAAATCTTGGCTGCATTCCTGAATATTGTTACCAATTTTGAAAGGTCTTTCTGTTCAGAAAGATCATGATAATACAGCTCAGCTTTCAAGCCAACCGTACTTGCACTCATTTCCTCCACCCTTGTTGTCAACTCATCCTGGCCCTTAATGGTGCAGTTTATAAACAATGCATTATTAGTTCCTCTTTGTCCTTCCTTGCTCCTTCCTTTTTATGTAAAAATAAGATGACTACCATTTATAGGATTACCTGCTATTTGCCCTAAATATGTCCACAGCCACTCCTTTCTTCAGTACTCCTTTGCAGCTTGTAGCAAAGGGAACTTTTCCTTGCAGTTGCACTTAAATACCTACAATGTAGTTGTCCTTAAGCTATACTATAATATAACATGCTGTAAAGGCATTTTGATTCTTACAAGCCAAAATAGGCAATTTAGTGTTGTTAGTATTAGTGAATACATTATTATCGCTGATTCCATAACTTAGTAACTAAATTCAAATTTGGGGGATAGCATTTACCCTTCAGAGTCAACCTTACAAAAAGTAACTAACTTGAAATCCACTCAATTGACCCTATCCTCCAACAGATAGGGAGAATATCTGCATAACATCTGTCAACCCGGAGAAAAGACTATGTATACATGAGTCTTCATGAGACTGTCTCCATGTTTTCATAAACAAATATGGTTTAACAGCACGGTTGAAATCATGGAGAATGTTAACAAAAAACTTATCACATACATATGGGACTGTATGATCTTGACTTTAAAGTTGAATAACAAATCCACATTTTTGACAAAGCCTGAAAGCATTTGCAGTTTGCTTCACTATTTTGTAAGAGACACTTCATGTAATAGGTTTAAATTGGCCATATTTGGTATTCACTTGGCCCTCATCTATTTTGTTCTGTCTGCATTCTGATAAAATAGCATGCTTGGAATTATGATTAGGGTGTTCATTCTTTCAGGCATTTTCTTAATTGTTGAAATATGTCTGAGCTACTTATATTTAAATTAAAGTATTTCCATTTGTGATTTAGTGGAGCAGCCACTACTTTACTGGATATTATTGAGACTGATTTCCATAGAACGCCCTTTTTACTACCCATTGTTAATTACACATGCAGCTGGAAGGGAGAGTTCTGTATTGTACGTTCTTCATAGACAAAATTCTTGGTACAAATCAGATACGAGATATGTCAGAAGTTTTGTAGAATAACTAATACTTAAGAATTGGGAAGAGTTTTTTAAAAAAGATAGTGGCAATCTCAAAGTGTAAATGATTTTTACCCTGCATACCTTAAGGTCTAGATGGTCCCAGTGTTGTACCAATTGTTCAAGGATTCTGGTCCTCTTGCTCAGCTGGGCAGAATGCAAATCTTCCTACTTTCTGCAGCACCGGCTGAATGCATTTCAATGGGCTGGAGTGTCACTTGTGATTTATTGCCCATTTTTGTTCCTTTATGTGTTATATTTGTCATTTTTGCGGTGACAGTTTCATCTATAAAACACTATAGTTACAAGAAAATGTTAAGAGGATACAGGAGTGCCATGGGAGCTACTGTTTCCTTTTCTCCTTTTTTTTTTTCCTAGTACATTACAGAGTCAAATGTCAGGTTTTCTGTTTCTAAGACAGTGCAGCCAAAGCATCTAGATTTTTAAACATAAGTACATATTCCACAGAGCACCTGAAGAAGAGCTGAAGTTAAACAATTAGACAAAGAGGGACAAAAATAATGCTGATAACAATTCACAAATGCTGAAATAACCCGTAATATAAATACAAGCCCTTTCCGGATACAGACAATGGAGAACCTGAGCTGATTAGAAGTCGGTTACCAATGCAATTCTATTAGTGATATTAAGTTCTCCAGTTCATGTTTTACAATGATAAGAATTCCTACAAGGTTTTCTGAAAATAAATTAGCAGCCTTAGTTTTGAATGTGTTCAAATCATTACAGAAAAGCCAGAGGCACTGATCAGGGGTTCAGGACCTCTTCCCGTTCAGCTCCTGTTACTCTGAACAGGTTGGGCTGGGGACAGTGGGACCTTTGCAACTCTCCCTCTTAAATAGGAGAGTAGGGAGGATAAACTGCAGAAGGCCACACCAACAGTTCTGCTCCAGCCATTGATGCTTACAGTTGGCCCAAGGAGGTATGAGTTCATCAGTTACCCTGGCACTGTATCACCAGAGCCAGTGATGTTACCAACCTGGAACGGGAACACCTGGAGAAGATCCCATGGCCTAGAAGAAAGTATCAATCTTTCCCTACCCTTTCAGAAAGACAAGTAGCCTAATTAGGTATGTTTTGCATGGTAGAGACTATCTTTTATTCAGAGGAGTTAAAAAGTTGGTTGCCACAGAGTTAATAATCAGTTGTTGCAGGAGCTGAGTTACATCCCTCAAGTACATAACTGATTTGGAAATTTGAGTGTTCCAGTCTATAGCTGAGAGAAGAACATGATTCCAAGTGTCAATGTCAAATATCTCTTTCATGAAGAAAGTGCAACAAAATTTAACTTAAGCCACTAAAGATGAGTCTGTTCAGTTTCTAGCTTGAAAAATAATGTAGTTGCTCAGCAATGTGAACTCTTAATATGAGGATATCTCTGAGGTTATTTGAGGTTGGACTGGGGAGAAGGGTGCTTTCCTTAATCTCATTACGGAAAATGGAAACATAAAACCCAGTCATGACAATAACAATATGAATGAACTGACCAGGATAAATTCTTAACAAACTGAAGAAATCTCTGCCATCTGTGTAGTACTGGTGAGTATCACATCTAATCCAAAATATTTCAACATCAGCAATATACAGAGAAGAAAAAATCATAAAAAAAGCAAAAATACCAGTAGGTAATTTTTAGAGCGTGATTGTATATCATATAGTATGTTATTTCATTTCTGTGTTAAAAAAAAAAGCCTCTGATTTTTAAATTCAAAGCAGAACATGTTTTGCATGTACCACAATGAAAAATTAAGGAGAGACAAGGGAAGGGAGAGAAACTCAGAGATATAATTAGTAACTAAAAAAACCTGTGAATTTCAATGTTTCCCATCTGTAGTTATTGACTGTATTCATAAAACGCTAAGCAATTAGAATTTTAATTTGAAAGAAAATGTGGGACCAGTTGTGGATAAAATAACCTGTAGTTCTTAAGAACTGCAAATCTGGTGCTTGTATCACCAGAGAGTTTAACAAATGTGTAATGCAATATTATATGGATTACCTCTATGTTAATGTATAGGTGGACATTAAAATGTGTTATGGTTAAATGGAGTAGTACAGCAAAGAGGAGAGTAGCAATGCCAACTTTAATCAAAAGACACAGAACATGCTACCTTGGGCAAAATAATGTTTCAGCAGTTCACTGAGTTTAGATTCCTCTACATAACTGAAAACTTTATAAATATCTAAGCTGCATTTGTCTGCTTGGAGTAACAACACTATGCAAGCCATGACTGTAGTTACTGACAGGTTTTTAACATCTTCTTCTCCAGACATTATATTGAAAATGCCCTTCTTTGCAGTAATGAGAGTTTGACTGCAAGAGCTGATGATTTTAGAGCTCTGGAAAAGGCATTCAAGTTTACGTGTGCATTTTCAAGTCTTTATTTTGCAAAACTTTGAACTTTCATTTCCTTCTCTTCATCTGATTTTCTGCTGTTGCTGACCACTAAGAAGTTTTTGTGTAAATAGAAAACTCCCATGCAAATGGAAGTTGAGTCACAGTTTTGCATAAAAGTGCGTGGAAGTTGCTGTCTCACATGGTTTCAAGCTGACAAGAGGGGAAATACAGTAATTTCAGGTTCTGTTTCATCTTTTGAGTTCACATTGGAAACACAAAGGGAAACAGAGGAAAAATGGTAAATTGTCATTGGTCAGAAGCAAACAAAGTATTCATGAAACCTTTTTGAAGGAAAATGGTTATATTTTGCACTTTCCAGTATGCTGTCATTGAATTAGGCAGCTTCTGGTTATGAGTAAATGGGTCAATAACTAAAAGTGATATGAAAAGAACAGATGAGAAAAATAGCTATTTAAGGCATTCTTTGTCAAATAGGACAGATGGAGATTTTTCTGTAACCCCTAAAATCTACACGAAATATATGAAAAATGAATGTAAATTGGTGATGACCATTCAGAGGAGGCCCAGTCTGTTCTTCTCCCTGTACTAGAATCTTGGTTCATCTAACATTGCTTCAGTTTGGACAGGGGTTTTTTTGGCAATACTGTAAATGCTTCTGAAATGTGAACAAAAGAATTGCTACACTGTATTGGCACAAAGACAGATTTAGAATTCTGTGGAATTATTTTTCCTTTCTTGTGCTGATTCTTCTTTCCAGTTCCTCTAGCCAACTTTCCTGCCCCAAAATGGTGTTGACTCTGGAAATGCTTAAAAAAAGTTTTATGTCTTTTTCCCTGCTTTTTATACATTTATTCTTATCTTTCTGTGCGCATCTTTGTGTGTATAATTCCATTTATCTTTTAGTAGAATGAGTTATGTTATGCTTTCTTCCAAGAAAATAGGTAGGTGGTGAGTAATGATAAGTAAGTTCTGAGAGTGTGACTGGTTTTGAAGGATTTCTGAAGAATCCTTCATAAGGGATACAATGGGGAGGGAGACTGGTAGCGGAAATCACTGGGAACGTCAGCCTCATCTTTAAGCCAGTGGCAGCATAGGCTAGAAAATGCATGGATGTGCAGACATACCACTGGGATTCCTGTTCTACATTGTCCTTCTGCCCCATTCTTCCTAATGGCAAAGTAACCAGGTCTTCACTGACTTCCCACTTGGAACTGTTCATTAGTGTTCCTGTAGTTAAGTCTTCAGTGGCAGCAAGCTCAGAAGACAGTACCTCACTCCACTACTTCTTCCTACCCATAGCTTCAGGTTACTCAGTTCCCATGCTGGATGTGATCCCTTGCATTCATGGATGGAAAATAAAACAGTTCTGTTTGTCCATGCCAAGAGCATCTAGTTCTATAGCTGAGTTTCACCCTCAGTAAGTCGGCTCCAGAAGCATTACTGTGATCTGACTTCACATCTTCCCTGACTGGTGGAGGCCAACTAAGTCCTAACAAAACCACATTTTACCTCCTCTAATGAGGGCAGAGTCTTCTTCAGGCTTCAAACCCACACCTTTCCTGTTTGTAGAAGATAGTTGAAATAAACTGTCAGGGATGTCTGACATTTCTTGACACTTCAGTGCAGTTTCAGGAGTAGATCTGGTGTTGAAAGCATGAGAGTCAACCAGAGGTTTCCTTCAGCAATAAGTGAAATTCAAATTTCCGTGGTGAGAGTGATGATAAATTATCTGCTACTTCTGTAAGAGTGGCTAGAAGAGTGGTGCTGACTTGCTGAGAAAATGCATTATGTATGAACAGGACAGTCTGGACTGACTGCTTTCGTTTCCGTAGAGCTAATTTGAAAGAGTCACTTTTTTGCCCTGAGTACTGTTGTCTTGAGGTTATGTAGAGAAGCATAAAATCAAATGTGTTAGGGCTAAAAGATCCCCTTGTTGCACATTATACTTCTAGGTCTTCCTGTTCATAGAAGTCAGCCTTATAAAATGCTGTTGCACTTCCAGTGGCTGCAAGTGGGACCTCTTTCACACAGCATCAGCTGGTAACCAGCCCTACATTTCAAAGTACTGAGACACCTGCAGTTCTAGGCCTTGTTGGTGCCTCTTTCTCAGACCTCCTCATCCTTATTCAGTATGAGACCTACATGTATACAACTAATTTGATGCAAGTGTGTTCTCATTGCTCCTCAGTCAACCTTCTTGATCAGAAATTTGCATCGCTTGGAGTCATATTGACCTTTGTCATGTTTGGGTAGTTAGAAGTTTGGTGAAGAAGTCCAGTTTCTTCTTTGCATAGTAGTCAGGAGGATTTTATCTTTTATTTCAGTGGCGAGGTCTGTCTTTCAAATATGCTGCCATGACTTTTCCCTTCGTTGACATAGAGGTCTGTGATGTGCGTCATTGTGGCTGCTTCGTTGGCCACAAAAAGTGAGTCCTTATACGTACGTAACCAGACTTTTTTCTAGACTGAAGTGTATGGGGGTACCCTTTAGTGCCATTTGAAATCTTAAAGTTCCAAAGACTTTATATTTTTTCCTTAGGAAATTATTTATTTCCAAGAAGGAGATACACCATGTCTGTATATTCTAGACTTACTAATTTCTGGTTGTGTTGCAGCTGTTGAGTATGCTTTAAGCATCCCTTAATGATCTCAGTGCTATTAAAGTGCAAGGACTTACACTTTCTTTCTTCCAGTATGAGTGAGGGCTTCCAACTGCTTGGGTGCCCACTGGAGAGGAAAATTTTTATGAACTTTAATTATTTAAATTTCCTTGATTAAGAGAAAAGGGGAAAAAAGAGCTACCAAAAAGGTTGGTGGTTTTATTGCAAAGGAGCAAATGAGCTGTTTATCAAGGCCTGCTTGCTTGTTTTCTTCCAACTCCTTTTTTAAAAAAACACAGTCTCCAGAAAAATCCAGTCTAAGGAGCCTGGATTAAAATCCCATTAAAAAATAAATTGTGATGAGACCAAAAGATACTCATCAAACTGGGAACTTTATTTGTTTTAGGCATGTTTTGTAAAGAATATTATTATTCCTGACAACCAGAAACACAGATGTTTAACAAAAAGAGTCTTTTTGCTCACATGCACCAACATGAATCATCCACCAGTGAGAGATACAGTTAGTTGATAGTCAGTTAAATGAGTTATATTCATCAGTAAAGTAGTTCTTTGCATTTCTTTTCATGCAGTTCTTTGTCAACCATATTTACATTTTAGTAAAGAATATCACAAACAAAATTAATAATTCATAATTATTGTTACACAGTGGAGCCTTATTTTGATAGTCCCTTCTTAGCATAGATCTTTTAACAAGACTGGTTTTTCCTGCATTTAAAAAACACCAAATAAACAATGTACCAAATCAGCCTGGTTGTCTTGTAGAAGTACAGAAATCTCTTTTAGGAAAAGAAGATCTGTACATAGCAATATGTATTGTACTGATGATCATAAATTACGGAGAAGATATTCTCCTGTGAAAATGTAAGTGCTGTTTGCCCTCTTTCCCAGACATTGAAAAAATAGATTTAGTGAGCACTAACACGTCATAGGAGGGAAAATCAGGATGCATTGATTTCAACACTTAAATGACTCCTGTGCTCAGCAAAATAGAAAAAAAGCCATAATCTGTGCCCCATGGAAAATGCAATTTATACATGAGCATTTCAAAAAGAAGCCAGGAACGGAAAGGGAAAAATAGAAGTAAAAAGAGAAGTAAAGCAGACCTTACTCTGAGGCATTTAGAAAACTAATATGGCATGAAGTAGAGAGAGAAAACTGAAAAAAATACTGATCAAAACCACCTTCTGTCACAAATTATACCCTGCCCAACAACACCTTGTAGCTTCTACCATATGGACAAAAAAGCAGTGCAGTTTTGAAGGAGAACTAGGAACACTGATTTGAAAGCTAACAATGAGGAAGGGGAGGGAGAACTTTCTCCCTTAGCTGGAGTTCTACCAGGAGTAATAAAACAAAGACTTTGTTAGCAGAATGCACGTTGGCTAGGAGATGAGGACTGCATGCCAATCACTTACAGTATAAACAGGCTAGCCAGGGTGGTAATTCATTTCATCTACAAATCTGTGTGTGTTTTGGGTCTTCTCCAAGACAGTCACAAATCCTGGCATCTGGAATTAACTTGAAACTCAAATAAAAAGCATGTTGGACTGGCTTGTCTTTTCCTAACACCAGTAATACTGCTACAAACTTAAAAATGAGGGTACAGTTGTCTGCAGTTGTGGGGGAAATGGGGTAGAAATGCTGAGGAAACTTCTGGGGGAAACTGGGCATTTTGCACTATCGCCCCATTCGGGTGTATTGTTCAGTCTGTGATACAGGATTGGAAATTGCTGATGATCATTTGACATTTATAAGAAGGACCTACCTTTGTGGAGCACCTCTTTTCATACCAGTAGCACAAACATATTTGTGTACTATCACTATGACTATTTTGTCATACTGCATTTTATCCCAGCCCTTTACTTTTGGCACCTCTGCTTCTCCTACCTTTATGTTTATGAACCTTTATGTTACTTCCTTCCTTGGAACACGCTAACCAACATCATCCATCAAAACATTACTCTGTCCCTCAAATCACTCTTGAAGATCTGTTTCTGCTGTGTTACTTACTGGAAATGCTGAGTGATACCAGCTAGCTAAAAGAGCAGGGAGGATAGAAGTATCCATTTATTTGGATATTGTAAATGCATTTTCATAGGGGTATTTACCTCCCCCTCCCACCTGCGATTGCTGCACCTACCTATTCCAGCCTAGCTCGGCTAGATAGTATGCTTTTAGTGGCAAAGGTTGCTTAGCTGTGTGCTTGCACTGTTGTTTGCACAGTGGGGCTCCCAGTCTCATTTAGAGCTTCTTGATCCTACTACATACAAATAATAGAGAGTAGTAACGATGGTAGCCTCTGTAATTTGTGTTGTCTTTGGAGAGCGTGGGCAGAGCTTTTAAAGCCAAGTTTTCTGATCTTTTCAGTCTTCTTACTTTGTGGCAGGGACAATAGGATCCTAGTGATGGATGTTCCAAGGAAGCATCACACCTCTCTGCCTCCCTTCTGCCTTGTACCCTTTTGCATGATTTCTACCACCTAACCACAGCGCAATTGTCACACAGGGGTATAATGTTTCATTTCCCTGACTCACTCTGTGAAACAAGTTAAAAGTAGGTGCTGAGATGTGATTGTGAAATCACACTGCCTGCATAAAGAAATCATGGGCTAGTTACTAACACAACAAGTTAGTCTCAAGTTTGACTGGAAACTAGGATGATCTAGACTAACTGTGTTATTGCTTTAAAGTCTTGTCAAGTTAGCCATTACATTGGTCACTGGAACACCTATGAATGAAATAGAGTTGGAGAGGCTTGCAAGTGACTTATCAAGCAAGTACCTTTTGAGAGCTTAAAGCTGCAGAAAGGAAGTCCAAAAGGCAGCAAGTATGGTCAGCCTTGAGTAGGAGAAATAAAATGAGACCAGTCTAGTTAATTAATGGAAGGGATTATTTATTGACTCAAATAGGAGAAGAAATGTCTGGATTTTCTAAAGATTGCTTTAGACAAAACAACCTATAGCTAATTTTTAGTACTAACAGTTTTAATCTCATTCCTGAAAGTATAACTAGCAGCTCCTAGACTATTGAGCCAGGGTTATTTTATTGGTCATTCCTTTCTAGACAATGATCAGTCATTTCTAACTACGTTTTTTTGGAAGGGACTAATAAACATTGAAAAGCAAGGCCAAACTTTGTTTATTTACAAAGAGAGAAGGAGAGAGAGAGTTTTTGTTTAATTGGTAGAGGTTTATTTCTTTTACTGAAGAACATTTTCATTGGTTTTGAAAAACAAGATAATGCTTGCATGTGAGCTAAAAGAATGGTATTTTACTTGGCTAGTTCATTCAGTGAATAGTCTTAGCTTCCATTTTAATGAGGAATAGTTCTGCTCAAACTTTTCTATCCATAAACTACCTACAGGAGATTATTGTTTATGAAGTTTTGGGGTTGATCAATAACACAACATATGTGCCTTCCGAGTGAGAAAGTAAAGGCAAATTTTCCACCCAAAGAAGCAGCAGAAACATTTTCCAAAAAAGCACAAATTATTCCTTTAATACTAATACCAGACCTGTATATCTCTGATGAGAACTAGAAATTCTTCAAAGACAGAGTCTTCTAACCCACAGTACAGAAATAGAAATTTCACTGCATGAAGTAATTTAAGAATTCACAGTATGGCAGACACTAAATGTTAGAGACTAGAATATAATTCATTTCTCAATCTGAAGAGGAGGTAAGATGCCAAGAAGTGGCTGAGTAATCACTAAACTTCAGAAATGGGGATTCCAATATTAAGAAAAAGTTAATGGAATAGGTCTGAGAGTCAAAAATAAGTGAAATAAAATCTTTAGGTGTTTCATGGATACTATTTAAAAATATTATCGCTAGGTCTTGCAAAGTACTGAACAAAATGGGACCCATGAGGGAAAGCCATAAATCAGGCCAGCTGAATGCCATTTTTTCTAACTGAAGAAAAAAACAGATACTTCACATTTTAAATGCTGCTGTAGGAAGGCCACAAAGAATGGGCAATAATTAAGTAAAAGGGAAAATGGAATCGCTGAGATTAATTAGAAAAGTAAATAACTAAGAGTATGGAACCAAACAATATTACTGTCTTCCACTTTATTAAATGTAGGAAGGCTGTGAAATACTTTGCTGCGTTTTGTGGTACCTTAGAGTTTATCTATAAGTGTATCTCTGTTTTTCACTTCTGGCAGGAAGCACTCTAGTTTGTTCTCATCAAGTAAGGACTTTCCAAAGTCAGCACCTTATTCCTTTTTAAACTGGCAGGAAACATTTCCTTGTCCTTTCATTTTCTAAGCAGCTCCCCTGAGCTGTCCTGCACTCACTGCTCCTTACTGACCTATTGCCTTTCTAGAGCTAGACCACAGTGTATGTGTCAGTTTGGCCTTGGTTCTTCTAACTCCACTAGCCCAGACAGTCTCCGTAAAAAAACAGAAGTGAGGTTATAGTGCAAGGTTTAAAGTCAGGCTTCTGTGTACAAGGGTGGAAGCAAAAGCTCAAAACGAGCAAAAAAAACCCATATAAGTCGTTAGGTGCAGTGTTTTGAGGAAAATGCAGTGGGCTTAGCTCAGCTGTTGGCAACAGTATGCAGTCTGTCATTATAAGCAGATAATGACAGAGATAAATTTATAAACAGATAACTTACTGGAGATACAGTACTCCACTAGTCTTGTAGCTATATATTTTTAAAGGCTTTAGGGAGATCAAGGAAATTAAAAATGACTATGTCAGACAAACTGGTTGAAACAACAATAACTAAAATAAATCACCAGGACTATAATATCATGATACAATAGTGTATAGTTAACACTACTTCTGCAAAATAAGTTTACATTTAACTCAACTTTTTTAGTATGTGTCAGTACAGCAGAGTAAGAGAGAAAGCACGGCATCACGTTTTTAGACTTGCAATAGTAATTTTCCAAATCTCTCCTGAAAACATACAAACAAAACTAAAAGCACAAACTGACATTGCAGTTTATCAAGTGGCAAAATGAATTCCAGAACTACTGCCCCTAGCTGCTTCCATCTCCTTACACACAGTTCACCTTTCTCTCCATGGTGCGAATGCAATTGCCTGTGTGGCTATAGGTTAAAAGTAATATTACACATATTACTCTGGAACAAAATCTACCTATCAGACAGAAACCAGAGAGAAGTAGACTGCCAGCTTTTATCATGGCTAATGCACTTAAGGGTTTAATACTATATGCTGTACAGTATGTCTGTTAAATACATGGAAGAGTAAGTGCTGAGACAGCAGCTCTTGAGTACGATGCTAGGTGCTGTGGGTTAGCAGAATTCATACAGGACTGCAAAGAATTTCAGCAGGACAAAAGCAAACTGAATGAAGGTAGTACCAACTCAAATTTCAGTCTTGGTGAATGCTATTTAGTGTTCAGCAGAGGTGTAGAGATTCAGGTCAGGAAAGACAAAATGTGGCAAATTTGGTTCGTTTCCTCAAGTGGATTTTGGAACCCACTGACACCAAGAACATTCTCTCAGGGAACAAATGACATGCTGAATGGAACTGAAGGAGAATTGAGATAATGCCAGTTTTGGGGGTTTTATAATAATTAATGATAGGAGTTTTTAAAAGGCATGTTTCCAGTTTAAGACAATCTCCATTATGAGTCAGGCTGAGTCCATCATGGTGAGAAGCTTTATTCTATTTTTAACTTGGTGTGGCATTGCATGCACTTTTCTTAGACAATTTCAGATGATCCCCCAATTGGATAATCAATATATGATGCAATATGGGAGTTTCAATGTCCTCGTGTTAGGCTCTGTATCTCTTCTTGTGTATGCTTTCTTTGGAGAATTTGCAGTAGTGGTGGATTTCCCAGCTTGTCCATGACTCCCAAGAGGGTAACGCTTTGTGTCATAGAAGGCATTTCATGAAAGTTGCATTCCAAGATATGCAGAAAATGTGTGTACTCTGAATACGATTTTGGTATTATCTCCTCTGCATAGTGTAAGTCTAGCTAATTTCACTGAAGTGAGGACCCGTGCTGTCAAAGAGAGACATGACACTGAGATAAAACACACTGGATAGTTGAGAGTTCTTTGTGAAAATGTAGCAAGGCTGCCTTCACTTACTTTTAATGTATAGCATTCATGATCCCAGAACTAGCACTGGAAGCCTTAGTGAAAGCAATGAAACTGTAAGGCAGAGTTTGATTTTAAGAAGGCATTACCGATGAGCATTCCAGTAGGGTGAGGTAGCCTGAAGGATATGAAGAATAGGCTTTGGAAGGAACCAGTCTTAGAAATTACATCTAAAAAGATACTGCTTGTTGTTGACTTTGCATTCTTCCTTGCTTGGGTTTTAGATTTAAGAGGACTGTGAAGTCCTTATCATGGCTTACTCTTTGCATCATACTTGATTCACTGCTTCCTGTTTGCCAAGTTCAACTCAATAGCTGCCTATTGCACAAAGATACTCTAGATGTCTTCTAAATATCTGCTAGCCTTTTGAATGCTGTGCAGATTATAGCAATATAGAGTTTAACAAAATTATTTATATATGACACAAGGAAAATAAAAATGGCACTGTTTATAACAGAATTTTATAAATCCGCACTGAAGAAAATACAAAGCCAGATCCTGTTATCTTTACTCATACGAAGTAAGAATTTTGCTAATTCGGAATTGTATTGTGTATTAGCAATACAGTGTATTGCTATCAAACTAATATTCTGATGGGACCAGCCACAGAGACAGGCAGCAGATCATCTTCTCTTAGTGACTTAGCACTCACACAAAGTACCGTGGCCAGAATTTTCCAAAGAACTTGGTTTCTGCAGTTAGCTTTAGATATATTTTGATTAAAGGTTATCACTTTTTCTGGCAGCAATACAAATTGCCAGGTTTTTCTGGCATTCCTCCTGGTAAGGAATTTTGAAGATGGAGGCCAAAAGTATAACTGTGGGCACTCAGAAGTACTCACCATCTTAGAATATCCTGGTTGCAACTGAGAAGAAACATTGGAAATGTCTTCATGGTACTTTTCAGGAAATATCTCTGCATGTAAATTGATCACTAATTTGCTTTCTTTCAAAAAAAAAGGAAGTGAAGAAACAAATAAAATATAATTGGTGCTTTCAAAATCCTCTGTGAAACCCGGGCAGTGAGATAAGAATGTGGTCTTAAAATATTACACCTCACTTAGGCTTTAGTCTTCCTTCTCCCCTCCCAAAAAAGTTATAGCAGGAAAGTGATCCATAAATCCCTGTGTCCACTTTATGGCATGGTGCCTCAAATGATTAATGCTGTCACGTTTTGATTAAAAAAAAGTCCATAAAAAAAATAAAATCAGTTTCATGAATTGAATGTTGCTTCCTTAACATTTTTCATCCTGAACTCATTTAGTAGAGGAAATGGATATTTCATCAGACATGGATTTGACGTTCCATCACATTATACAGTAAACAGTACAAATGATGTTATTTTTTTTAAACGGAGAAGCTGGAAAAGCTAAGACAGTAGCTGCTGTAAGGCACTGGTTATCTCATTTAAACAGATATTAAATGTGGGTGCCAGTGGTGTGATCATCAGCTGCTTCCCACTTTGTGAATAAATTGCTTAGAAGGAGTCTTTTTGCCTACCAGATGTGACCTAGATTTAGATTTCCAAAGGCAAAAAAAAAAAGTCTATTGTGTAAAAAACAATTGTGGGTAAAATGCATGGTAAATGAGCTTATCTCACTTTTCCAGGTGTTTAAGCTAATATGTTATGGAATTACAGCTTCATTTATGAAAAATAATTGAGGAAAATGTTCCAGCAAATCAAATTTGGATAAAGGCTTAGGGTAGTTATTGTGTTGTTAGCAAGTTTCTAAATGGCAGAAAGAAAAGGGAGCCAGCACAGATAATGAAAATACAGAAATTTGTGAATCCTTGAAGAGGCTCTTATAAAATGGTAAGGGCTGGCTGTGGTATCCCACCTGTGTTGTGGTCTTGCAAAATGTCATGGAACAATATGAAGAATTATATTCCTGTCAATGCATATGAAAGCAGGATTTTTTCTTAAAAGATCAAGCATTGATATCTGTTGGCCCTGGATAAGACTAATGACATTGGTCGGTTAAATGTATAAACATCGAAAGAATAACATCCTTATTCTTTTTCTCTCCTCTTCTCCTTTGACTGATTCCATAGGGGCTGCCACTCGAAAACCGGACCCAGAGCCTGAGAAGCAGACCGACCATACTGTTAAAATTGCTGGAGTCATTGCAGGCATCTTGCTGTTCGTCATTATATTTCTGGGGGTCGTGCTGGTAATGAAGAAAAGGTGAGAAATTAGTAGATGTTTTCTATGTATATACTCATATTACAGCATCTCCTACAGCAATTCTTAGTTTGATATTGGCAAAAGTATCCAGCCCCCTTTGTGCCCTTTGCCACAGAGTTTAGGAAGTACTTCTCCGTCCCTTCCCCAAAGATTTGTTGGGTTTTTATAAAACCACAGTGTCTGTTTCATCCCACAGTATTTTCTAAGAATTAAGGTTTGTGGCTTTGTTATAGAAGCAAAACAACTCGAGATTAATGATTCTAGCACTTTATGCATTAGTACTGCATGATGGACTCTAATAATAGAATAGTATTTCTATCCTGAAAGTGTGAGGCTCCACTCTATTCAACAGATCAGCTGAAAGTTAGATGTAGTTTCATTCTTGAGTGTAAAAGAAATCCTCGGTCTAACAGGAACTAGAGCTAAAGTAATTTGTGCTAAGAATGGGGTCTATATTGTTCTGCATAAACTTCGTTCCCTGAAAACAAATGGAAATGTTACAATGGTGCTGAATGTTTCCAGATTCTGGTTCAACACACACGCACACACATTGAGATTGTTTTGCTTTGAATATTGTTTGAAAACTGCTACAACATTAGAAGTGTAAGGCTTTTAAACCTGGTTGCCTTTCTCAGCACTGTAAAAGGAAAAAACAATAAAGGGGAAAATATCTCATAGGTAAGAAAAAAATCCATATGATGATAGAGGCTAAGTCTAGGTTGGGAGAAATTCATTAGCAAATAGAATTAAGATTTTAGGTTGTGTCCTGAGTGATGTGAGACCTGCAGCTGTAGAGGTGGGGTTGGGAATGTGTGAGAGCTGTGTAAAGGAGCTGAGTCATGAGTTCTCCTTCCATGTCTGCCATAGTCTTCTTACTGTCCCATAACGCCTCACCTCCTTGCCATTTTCTTCCTTTGCGAGCATTCTTGACCTGATTTTGCTCATCCCAGCACTATGTGATTTAATTGTACATTAACTAGTTTGGCAGGTCTGAGATAGTCCAAACCCCTGAGCTGCCCGAAATTCTTCCAGAATTTGAACAGTGGAGGTGCACGGCTAAGGAGGCAGCTGCCTGACAGTGCCTCAGGGCAGGCAACAGAAGTAGCTGCTTTTCACTCTCCTTGAAGACAGAAGTGGGGCCATGAGTTAGAAGGGCTCCTTGCAGAGAAAGGTGAGCTGTGGCCAGGGCTGAGGGTTAGGTCGTTGACAAGAGATAGGTAAAGCAGTCAACAGCTGCCATACAGAAGAGATTGAGTCTTTAAGCCCCAGGGTAGGTCTGGCTGGGGCAATGAAACAGACCCAGTAACCAAACCTTCTCAATAAAGTACAGTGTAGCAGAGTTGAAATCTGTTCTGACTTTGCAGTATTTCTTTCTTCCCACTTCTGATTTCTTGCATCATTCATGCCTTCAATTTTAACAGTTGAACTCCCAGACTCCTCCCTAGGGCCAGATGCAGCACTTGGCATGCAGGGAGGAAGGCTTCTCGCATTGTCTGGCCAATCCTTCACACAATTCCTGACCAGTATTCATCACCCTCTCTCTTCCAATTCTGAGCCTCTCCTTAAGCATTTGCACCAAAGGTAGAATATATTCACCTAAGGGAGACAAGTTCTTCTTAATCTTGAAGGGAGAGCATTGCAAAATCATCCAAATTAGTTTCAAAGTAAATAAGGTGTCAGGATCTCTGGCTAAATGGATGCTATGCCAACTCTTGCTTCATTCTCTGGGGAAACACTCTTTGATAATCTAATTGTTAGAGGCAGGAAGGCTCAAATCCTAAGTGTTTGCGTGTTAATACAGAAGGATACTTTATTTCTTCAGTCTACCATAGCACAGTAATTATTATTCATAGTAATTCTATTGTTAGAAGAAAAGTGCATTATGTGAGCTTCTTTGGGACTTGGAATAAATCTGCTTGTGACAGAGATGAAACTATTGAAAGTACAAGTCCAGGAACTCTGTTACCAAAGACATACAATTTCATTGTGCAGTACAGAAAGAATGATACCCATAACTTAAACATATCCCAGAATGATGCTACAGCCTTGAACAAAACAAACTGTGAAATGAGTCGAAGTGAATATTAAAAAGTAAGAATGGTTCATCTGTGTAACAGGATGTGACTAGGCTTTAATGAGAGTTTCAGAAGGTAGGTATATTGTGTCCCAGACCTCTAAAGCAGATGCTGTAGCATAGAAGGTCTTGAATACAATTACACTCATGACTTAAGCAAAAGATGAACCGATTATTCAATAAATTGTTATTGGTGCATTAATTCACTATGCTGCTGAGAGCCCCTATGGTCTCACCTTGGTTCAGTTACTGTGTATACATTATGCATTTGAAGAAAATGTATAAATCATTCTGCAAGCTTAGTATAACTGTAGTATTTTTGCAGTTTTATGATACTTTAGGTGCTACTTTGTGAAACAATCTTATCAAGCTAGCGTGTCTACTGCACTTGATCATTTTATTTCATTTACTTTATCAGGAGTTTTACTGGCATAAAGATCTGATTGAAAAAATAAAATAGCACCTTGTAATTCAGTGGCACCTTTCCCCTGAGAAGCACTTTCCTCTCTGTGCTATTATGTGCAGACTCTTTGGGCTACAATGCTAGGTTTTGCTGCGCTGAGTCTACGTGCTCTGAAACTTGTCTTACTTGGAGTTGGCTACAGCGATATCCCATTCAAACACCACTATCCCAAGGCGTATACTGTCTGTTATTCATTCTTTCATGGAAATGGGTCCTTGTAGACTTGATCTCCAGATCTCACCAGTAGATTAAATTTACTCTGTCTCTGGGGCTTCACAATGCTTAATTAACTTAATTTCAAACCATTTATTTCCATTGTCAAGAGATTTGGAAAGCGGTTTTACTGTACATGATAACCATGTCTTTGTCCAACATATTCCTTTAATAGCCACCTCAGTTCAGCCAGGACCATTCTTTGCTTGGTCGGTGCCAGGCGCACAGATTTTCACAGATCAGTCTCTTTGACTTTGATAATTCAGTAGCCAAGTAGAGAAGACCACCATTCAAAGCAGAGTTTTCAGTGCAGCACAGACATGCTTTGGATATGGTCACTATCGAAACACTAGGTAGAGAAGTTCTGCAAATGTCCATAGGCATTAGGCACCATTATTAATTTCACTATATAATGGTCTTCTGAAGTAGTTATATTGTAAACTGTGTCACGGAGAGATTAGGTGGCCTAACTATTCAGTTTATCGTATGGAGTCACTAGTGAGGGTAGGAACACCATGGACGCTAATACATTTTCTGCATGGACGCTCAGTCTTTGACTAAAGTAAAGCAGATTTGTATGCCTGTCACTTGAGTCGGGGAAAGAGCGTTAGTGCTTTCCTGTTTTTCTCCCCACTTGATTGTTCAGAAGTCTTTATCTGTTCTATTCTGCCTTTATCCATTCAACCACATTCCAGCATAAAGATGTCATGTAATGTAGACTAGGAACCTGCCAGCTATTCCTGATACCAGTATGGTCATATCAATGAGATGATTCTTCTCTGTGAAGTCAGAATAATGCCAGTAGGCTTTTCTCTCCTCAGCTGTGCTCTGAATCTCTCATGTAAGAGTTAACACAAAGTCAGTGGAAACCAATACATGTGTTTCCACAATATTGCTCCACAATAAAGTGGATTTTGAATCTGATCCTGAATATTAAATCTCAGGCAAGGCCCTTGATCTCTGCCAGTCTTTGATATACCTGCATATAAAAAAATAAAAAAAATAAAAAATGCAGCAAGCAAGTTCACCTTTTGGTCAACTTAAAGTAGAGCAGTGAAAATGAGAGAACTGTTCCCACAACCTTTGGAAAAGCAATAGCAATTACATAAAGACTTGAAAAAATCAGAACCTTACTGCTTTATTCTTTTCTTTTTTCTTTTTTTTTTCTTTTTTTCTTTTATATTCTATTTCAGCTAAGTTTAAAAAATATGCAGAAGTTGAGAAATTGGATTTATGGGTCCAAGGTTTTCTTAAAAGTATATATGTCTTTGGGGCAGGTGTTTCTTTTAGGGCAACCATCTCGCTGCTGCAGTGGGAGTGCAGTAAGGAAGCGGTTATTAAAATTAAATTGCAATGGCTTCTGCTTCGGTTGTAGAATGGAGTTTTTCTGATCATTGCATTTCTCCGTCAAAAGGTTATTTTCTTTTGCCTATCTTTAGTTTCTATTTTCAGCTGTCTCTATGCCTGAGCCTTGCAGTATTTTCTAATGTATGTAATTGTGGCATCTGTTTAACGCAGAGATCCAGGTTCTTGGCAGCGGATAAGGAAGCCTTTTGTACTTGGTGGAGCTGGGCTGAGAATGCATTGGTCCCATTCCTGAGAGCAAATCAGGCTGTTCAGTTATACACCTTTGCCAACAATTTCAAGCAGTTAGGATAGAAATTGGAGATAATAGGGCTGAAGGAAAACTCCAGTCTTCTCCCAGCACTACCCCTGAATCTTGTTTTTCCCTCTAGGCCAGCTACAAAAGAGAGACAGTGAAAGACTTCACTGTGGTAATTACATAGTTCCAGAAGTTTTCCCTTCTAGTGGGACAATCCTCCTGTGGCCAGCTGTGTTGGTTTTGATAAATTTTATAGCGGGGCCTTATTCTACAAGTGATATTTATGAAATTTATTTATGTCTTCAGTCCTGAAGGATATAAAAGTGCTTTATATTATCTCGCTATACACAGAAACAATTTCTTGACATAAAATAACTTCTTTACTGGGAAGTGACTGAAGAGCCATGCAAAGAAGAAAATTTGGCCAAAATCTTTGGGTCACTCTCTTTAACAGAAAAAGTCTTTTCACACATGTAGAGAGAGTAAGTTTGTATGCATTATGCAGGAAGCAAAATGGCACTTGTCCATATTTCTTAAAAAAGCTAAATCTTTTTAATTATAAATGGTGCTTTTGCATGTGGCCTGAGGACTTGCAAGTCTAAAACTTTCAGTAGGTTTTTAATTCATTCTTTTTACCTGTTTTTTTCAGTGTCTGGTATTCTTGAGAGTCAAAAACCACAGTGCTCTTTTTCAAGGACTTTCACATGGAAAATCTCACAACTGTAACAATATTAAAATAACTGGAGCTTCAGACTTCTAGTTTTTTTCATCTTATACAAATTTTTAATGGGACATTTACACAAATTAAAGCTCCTGGATTTTCAGCATTTTTTTCATAAGGAATAATTTATCTCTGTAACATATTTGGCAGAATTCTGCATATAAGTACCAGCAGTGCCTCACTGATTAATTGTATTTATTGTTGTTTCTCAAATTATTATACATCTTTTAGAAGTACGAGAACATTTGTACTAATTACATTAAATCTCTGTCTTGGCAACATATGGCAAGAAACAGGGTTGGCAGTATTATGAGATTCTAAATGACAGTGAGAGAATGAGTAATTCTGAAAAGAAGAAGGGGGGGGAGATATAATTATGACTGAACCAGAAAACAACCCCTTGCTAATAGAGCAGGTAAGTCGATCTGCTTTGATAGGACCTGATCCTGTGCTCCTGACTGAAGGCAATGGGGTATGTGCTGGTGGAAGAAGCGTTTAAGTGTTTTGCAGCTTTCCCCTTCCTCTATTCTTAGATATATTTTAAAACTCAACTTTAACAGGTGTGCATTTTTGCAGCTGTGCCACGTGATTAAATATTCTGTATCTAACCTCCTGTGTTTGAACAATACTGTTTGCATCAGAAAAAATGGGAATAAAAACTGGGAAATATTTCTAACGGCATCTTCACACAAAGAAGATGAGAGAGAAAAATTGATGAAAGCCTAGTTTTCAAAGGGATGCCTGAAGCATGTAGCCAGAGGCAAGTTAACGTTAGTTATAGTCCCTTGCAAGGCCTGTTTACATGTTTCTCTGTAGTCAAAGGGCTGTATGCATGTGCTGTAAAAATTACAAATGCCTAAGCGGTTCCTTTCAGTCTTTTATCATACCAACATGTGGATGCTACATGATGTTATACTCAGAAATGTTTTAAGATCTCCAGCCTCTTTTTAATTGCAGCCAATATATGGAAAACATTTAGGCTGGAACTTGCCCCTTTTGGAGAGTTGCAGTCCTGCTTGCAGTGGGCTCGTAACAGGGATGGAGAGACGTAAAGCAGAAGAGCATAGCTGGACATCTTCTGTACTTTGTGCTCATGCAGAGCATGTCTGGATGGAGGGTCTGGCTGTGCGAGAGATGATGCAGGAAAGACTGGCTGCGTCCATATTTCTCAGGATGGTTGTGCTAGGTCTCCAGCTTGTTCTTTGTGACATTCATGTGGGCAGAAATAACAGGGATACAGGCTCAGTGCTTATTTTTTCCTCTGCCACATGGGCAAATAACACTAAAATAATTTTAGCCAATAAGGATAGCCTTTTTATTTGCATGGTAGAAACTAAATTTTTCTTCAGAATTTAAATGGTTATTAAAAAAGCTGAGATATTAAAAAAGCTGTGGCCATTGATTTTTTCCCCTTTGGAAACAAGTTCTAGTCTTGTCAATGGCAGAACTGATTTCTTTAAGTAAAGAAAGGTATATTCAAGGATTCTACGCTACTTTGACAGGAAGAGAAGCTACTTAATACATGTTCTGAAATTCTGCATTTTTAAACTTCTAACACCATATTAGCAGTTCTGTATCCTTATTCCTAATGCAGTTGAGGTGTAATTGGAGGTGTTTTATCACTTCAATTTGGGAATGTTTGTGTGTGTAGTATATGCAGAGATAAATATACATTAAATATCTAATATTACTTAGATAGTAGATGTGCTTTAAGGTGGTTTGACTTAACAGTTGGAGATGCATAATATATTGTATTGCTTAAAGTTTTGTGGAAATTGGATATGTCATCTGTCTGTTCCAGACATGTTGCATGATATGCTCAGATATGCATTCTTGCTACCTTTCATTTGTGTCATCAGTTCTGGTCTCAGTTTCATCTTGATTTTTCATACATTAATATTTGGCTTTTCTTTCCTTCCATTTCATCTTTTCCACCACTGCCTAATCCTTCCACCATCATGGCAGAAGAAGCTATCACTCCTACACTTATTACCTGTAAGTAACTTCTTTGTCATCAGAGACACACTTTCTGCCATGTTGTTCCATGCATAAGTAGTAAATGCTAATATTGAAAATTCCTTTATAAAAACAAACTTTGTAAACAGCTTTACCAAGATAAAAACAACATGGTCAATAATGTAATGAAATATTTAGCTTTATAGCAGTTTCTTATGCCTCATACTATGCATTAGAGTCCTTTGAATATCATAATGTAACAAATTTTCTTAATTGAAAAGTAGTAGGTATAAATATCGCTACCATGTCTATGACAAATTTTCATGCCTAAGTAACTATTTTTAGAATTTATTTAGTGGTTTCTTTCTTATTTGTTCTGTTGAAAATATAGCATTGGTTAGACACATACAAGCATTTCCATTTGTTGCTGTGTACATATTACTACTTTTTCATGAATAATGATCATGCGTAAATGTCATGAGTCACCATTACTGGGGTGAATTTAAAAGGAAAGAGCACTGAAAAATGAGGGCAAGATGAAGCATAACTTTCAGTAAGTAATAAGTTTTCATTTTGGTACAGTCCTTAGTAATACCATTATGTGATTCTTTATTTACCCAAAGCCTTTGTTTCGTTCCCTGCTGTCAGCAGGTGATGAATGAGAAGGGTTCTTCTGAGAATTTAGCAAATCCCTCTCTGAGGCTATTCACCTTTTCTCGCTTTCCAGGTGCAAGGAGTACATGATAGTTTTTGGATTAGCAAAATATTAGGGGTCTTGCTTAGTCGAGAAATGAGATGCGTTTAAGCTTGTTTAATCTTGTTGGCCAGCAGCAAAAATCAGCTGTCCAATAGATATGTTGTCTTTGAAGCTCAGGTTTAAAAGTCATGGGAAACTAGAAGATATTTTCATATAGTTACAGAAGATGGGGTGTTACTTGCATGAGACAGACCGTAGTACTAGTTTTCAGGTACATACGGTAGTAGCATGGTCTTGAAAGGAACACATTTCTGTAATGTTTTTATTTAAAAACAATGTGAAGTTTCTCATGTTCCTTTTTAGTTGCTCTTCAAACTTTTGAAATAAATACTTTTTCAATTCATATTTTGAAAAAGCATCGAACATTCATTTATAGAATTTATGGAAAAATTAGTAAATGTTTTCCAACATGAAAACTTGGTAAGCAGAACCATGCTTCAAATGAATTAAAGCAACTAAAATTTAAACCTCTTAGTTGAAATTCCCTAAGCCTTCTGAATATATTGAACTGCTCGTTTACTTGGTAATTCAGATTTCATATTACAGTATTTGACACTTTACATATAGTGCAATTTTTTTAAACTGTTCTTTAAAGCACTGTATTAATGTGAAGGTCAGAAAAAATTATCTCTTCCACAGATACAGTATTTCAGAATTTGTTTCTGTTCCCAAGATGAAAAGACCATATTTTCCATTAAATAGGCCTTAAAAAATATTCAGTTTGGGACCATTTAAATGTTGTTTTTAAAATGTCAAAAGAGTATAATATAGTATGTCATATAGTGTGTTGTTGCCATAATAAGTAAATATATTTAAATTAATTTTTTAATATGATTCATGTCTCAAGGCGAAGTCAAAAAACAAAATTGAAACAAATGGAACATTAAATGAAACACTGTTTCATTACTCAAAGAAACTGGATTATATCTTTTTTCTCTTTTGTTCCACTGAGAGTGGAAAATATGTGAATTGAAATGTTTCTATAAGTTTTACAAACAGCTTTTGCAATCATAGAGACTGCTAATAGTGGATTCTCTTGACTATTTGCAATATTCTCACAGTGGCTTCAAGAAAAGATCTGTCTTATTAATGTGATACAAATTCAGTAACTTTGTAGTTTGAGTACATTAACTCTTCCAAAAGCAATTGTGTGATCTTGACTGCGTATTGTTTTGCTCCCTGTCTGGCAAAAGAAGGCAAGTAAGAGCCCTGAAAGGAGCAGACAAGGTCGGCCCCCAGTAGGAGGAAATATTTTGAACCAAATTCTCCACCTGTTTACGCACCATGCAATTTCACTGAAATTAGTGGAAATCTTAGATGAATGCAGAATTCATTCCAGTTTTATTTTTAGCTGAGGAAGTTGGTATGTATTATAAAATGTTCTATATTTTGAGAAACACAATTTGAAGTACTCTGCCATTGCTGATTTACCACTTCTATACTGAGTATCATATTCAAATTTACTGATTAGTCATTGTAAATGCAAGCTGTGACATCCAAGCAAGCATCTATGCACTGAAATAGTTACTATTGTCTTATGCGCTGCTTTCCTTATATGCTGTGGGCTCCTTTTCCCTAGCAGACTGCAATCTCTGCCACTTCTAGATCCATCCTAAATTAAAAAAGAAAAAAATGGGCAGATGCCTAGAACTGCTGGTGAATCATCAGAGATGGACCTGCAGCTGTGCATATTTGGCAGAGAATTATTTCCATTCTATCTCGTGTTTACTAGTTAGCCAGTTGAGAGATGTTACAGAAAAGGAATTGAGTACTGCTGTTGAGAATTATACTTCTTGTTAATGGGTTTAAGTACCTCTGCCAGTGCCTTTCTTCCCACTCTTGCTTTCCTGAGAACTGCTGCATTTTTTACCTTTCACCTCAGTCAGGCAGCAGTTTGTTTTTTTTTTTTTTTTGTCTGGACACAATTAGTCCTGTATGAGTTCTTTTGTTCTTAAGATTAGAGCAAATTTAATAGTGCCAATTAACTCTGTAGCAGGTCTTTTGACTTTGCAGTCGATTCCAGGTGGGAAAAAAGAAGAGTGGAGATGGTGTCGTTAGTGACACTTGTAATGACTGGTGTTCTCAGCATGGCAGCTGATGCTGGCATGACTCTGCTTTCTCCTGAGATATTTTCCGATGGGCAAAACCCCTGCGACATTGGCCAGAGAAGGAAAAGTACATTAGTAGTTTATTATGGTTAAATGAACTAGACAAGCCTGTTGTTCAGGTGACAACGAGCGCCACTGTGCTGACCGATGGCCATTAACTTTTATATTTGAGATTTTCATTTTGATAAAGATTCTGCCCTTGGAGATCATTAGTCATCAGTCAGGAGCTAAAATAACTAGATTCATACACATTCAAGCACCAGACAGCAAAAGGAGTGTGTGGACCATCTGAGTTTACTCGGGATGCTGGCACCTGATAGGGAGTTTGAGGAATTAAATTTACCTCAAATTCTGGGGCAGATAGTTAGAGATTGTGGCTGTTGTAGGTTGCTTTCAAGAAAAGGCTTCATTACATTGCTATGAGTAGGATGGATGGCTGATTAAAATACGGAGTTGTGAAGGTAGCTTTTGATGTTGTCCCTGAATTTGAACTTGATATCAAAATGGTATGTTATGATTATTATTGAAATTAAGTACTTATGCAACAACGGTGCTGCACAGCAGTTAGGTGCATAATTTTATTCTATTTTGGTGCCTTTTCACAAGTCATTTCACCTTGTGAAAGGTGAAACAGGGAAATAAGAGACAATTATTGCCCAGTATTCTTAGAAAATAGTAATCATGTTGAGATCTTATACAGTATGAAATCTGATGTTGTCTGTTCCAGCACTAATCATCTAGTTAGGTGACTTATGACAGAAGTGTCCTCTGTATGGAAGTCTCAATCCAGGAGCTTAATACAATATTAAAACATTACTAAAATGGACTATATGAGTAGAGGTCTTATTGCCTGGTACTTTGTATATGACTCAAAGAGGACAAAGTTCCTCCTACAAGAAAATTAATTCTGCAAACATTGAGCTTTTTCATAAAAATGTGAATAAAAACATATCCTCCTTTTCATGAGAATTTGGTAGTTTGGGACCCAGTTGAAGGACACTTGTCTTGTGTATCTGACTTGAGCTCAGGAGCCTGGGAGTCTGTTCTCAGTTTAGTCATCCCTGTGCCTCTTGCTTCAGTAGCAGATTTTCAGTGCTGGCTTATGGAGCTCTGTATAGAGGCTTCATTTGTGGCTTATTTCCCCAGTCCCATTGCGATTCACCTAGTACCTCTGGCAGAAATCACAAGGTTAGCAAATTTGTAAAATGACTCTAATAATCACAGTCATAAAATTTCCAAGAAATCAATGATGTCGAAACTCTTAACAGTGATTTCTGGATAATTCCAGGAAAAATGTAGTCATCACATTTTAAACCTCTGTAGTAACTTGAAAATAGCAAGAGATGTTAGAAATAGTCCTGTATTCTCAACTGTAGCTGTCCCTGGAACTAGAATAAGTTCATCAGTTTGCATCTTGCAGGTGGAGGAGAGCACTGAACAGAAAAACAGGAATGCATTTGAACTGTTTGATGTGTTAGACTAAGCCTGTGATCTCTCCTGAATCTTTAAATATGCATAGTTACATAGACTTGTGTCATAGAATCATGTCACCCAAAATAAATGTGGATTTCAGTAATTGTCTTGTAAGCCAGACTTAAATGATTTGGGGATGTCCCATGAATTTAGTTGCATCTGGCAAAGTCTAGAATGCCAACATATTGAAATCTTTGGATAATATGCAGTGCCCAAAATAGCAAGGAGGGTGTTTTACTAAATCGCCATCGCTGAAGAATGCATAAGTGGGCTATGTGCCATATGCTTGGAGTACAGAGGTAAGATATCTAGCTTTCATGCGGCGATACTAAGCAATCTCAGAATCAGAATTTTATTTTTAGTTAAAATACACCACATCATTTCTAGAAATCTCTCTGAAGTCATTATTTCTTATACTGATTCCTTGTATCTTCTGATTCCTTTGGATCTGAGGCTTACATTCTCATTTCTCTGTAGCACAAATTGCAGGTAATCCTTAACACTCCCAGTTATGAAATCCTTTATTTTTATTTTATTTTATTAGCTCTTTCTGAAGTTCGTGAGCCCCTCAGGGCAGTGATCTGACTATATGAAATAGCTTTCTTGAGGTGCAACAGAGATCAGGTCATTCATGTGGAGGAATAGTTCTGCTTTAGTTCATCTTTTCTGGGCATGTTTAGATACTCACTCCAAGTTACTTTTCCAATACCTACACATAGGAAACCCATGGTGATTTCTGAAGTTACCCAGACTTTTCCAAATCACATTATCCCAGATGTGTTGAGTGCGAAACCATAATCTGTAATGTGCTGCGAGTTTGGTTTTTTCAAAATAAATGCATACTACAGAGAGAGTGAGGTGAAGTATCAGAAGTGATTGATTGCTATGCTGGTCACACAATCACACTCAGTTACTGTCCTTGCTACCTCAGTGTCAAGCAGTAAATTTGCAGATGAGCTGGGGTTTGGAGATTTTTCTGTGCTTAAAGGGGCAGTTTCAGTTTACATTGCTCGTTTTGTGAAGGTACCAGACATTTAGTGTGGGAACCGATGTAACTGTAGGAAAAATAAATGCTTATGCAGTCTAGAGACATCTTGGTTCTTTCCACATTAGTAAAAGCTTTGTCTTGCTTTTCTAAACTAATATACAGGGATTTGAATTGAATGCTGAGATTGCTTTTAGAAATTGTGGATTCCATATACTCTTGTAGGATAAGCCTGAATCCTATCTTTATTATATATAACACTGAGATATAATGCATACCTTCGGGAGGAGAAGAGAGGATAGGGACAGATATATGTTAAAGAAGTTACCTTTGAATTTGAGTATTTGTATTGCTCTCCCTCATCGAGTCTTGTTCAGTTAATGTTACTGATTTGCCAGGGTGGACTGTCTTCTCTATAAAATTACGGATTGAATTAATTCCTCAATTAGCCTGTTGACATTGTTTTTAGCTTCCCAAAAAAATTTGGTTCCTAAAGCAGTCATGCTTACTGTATACAGCAGTCATTCAAGGCACTGAGATTTTGCCATTATGTACCATGAGTGTCAAATTAGACTTTGAAAGAGAGTATAAGGTGAATCATTCTCATTCGCTGTGTTTAAGACTTTTCCCTCAGGAAGAAGGTGCAATTCATGCAGTTTTTACTCCAAAATTGCATTTCTGTATACATAGATGGCTCAAAACTGACTTCATATTCTTTCATTTTAAATATCCAAATAGAAAGGAAAGATTTTCCTTATTTTAGTATTATCGTTTATTGTACAAGAGGGGTAATGACATTGGAAACCTATTTTCTGTAATACCCAAACTTGCCCTTACACTTTCTGTGACTGTAAATATGTAAAAGTAAAGAAGCTATACTGCATATTTAGACAAAAACTCACTTCATAATTTATGTTGCTAAAGGCCTGTATTTTTCCTAAAAGATTGAAGTGTTAGTTTTCAAAATGTCTTAATGAAATATTGAACTAATCAACAGAAGATGTCTGCAAAAGGTGGGACTACAAGGAATAAGGTGAATGTTGCATTGTATCTCTCCTGGACTCAAGGAGGGCAAGCAGCAGAAAAATGCTTAAAGAAAAGTGGGTAGAAGAAATCATATGATGAATCTAGCGTAAGACTTCTTTGCTCCAGTAAACCACAGGCTTAATCACTTCTGTGATACAGATAAAAACAACTGTAACGAGATCTTCCTGTTTGTTGAGTCATGTCAGCACAGGGTACTGAGGTGGTGTAGTCATTAGTATTGCAATAATTTCTATTGACTGATTATATTTTTGTTTGAGCTTCTTATCTGTAATCTTTTCCCTGACCCCTGAATCCCCTGGGAGATGCTTCGGCTGAAATACCTTTGTTGAGCCTATCTGCAGGGGTTATGGCCAGGTTAATGATAGTCCACCTCAAGGTAGCATCTGTTAGTGCTCGCTCTTAATTTCACAATGAAAATGTTCTAATCTTGGCTCCTTTTCCATCGTCTCCTTTTCATTTCCTTTCTTATCTACAGTATTCCTTGAGCTCCCTTAAAGTCTAGACTGCCAGATCCCTGGAGGGAAGAACAGTGGCCATTTGCTTTCTGTAGTGTCTAGCCGACAGAAGCATCATTCATTTCCAAATTTTCTTTCTGTCATTCTTCTTGGTCATTGTTTTCCTGCAATGAATTACCTAACTCTGGCATGAGGGAATAAGGAACCATACCTCAGGTGCTTTCTTCTGCCACTCCTGGTCACTCGGGCCCTCTGCATCCATTTGTGAGAGTCTGTGCAAGGATTCTCTCTGATCAGGGTCCTTCCTAATTTCAGGACAATAGCCCACATGCAAAATGTAGCTAGGAAGATTGCATCAGCTGTGAAATTGAGCCTCACAAAAACTAATCAAGCAAGGAAACAGAGGAATGGACTGTGCCGGGTGCTTACAAATCCAGCAAAGCCTGGCATTTCATCAGTCCCAGATACCCTGCTGGAAATGAATATCTTTTACAAGACTTATCACAGGTATTAGAATCATGGCTCTATCTCATTTACAAATGTGCAGGAAAGGTTTTATTATTATTATTAGACTGTAGCTTTTAGTGTATGGTACAGAGAGAAATCTGTAGGACTGTCAGAAAAGTCTTGCATAATTCTGTTAGTCAATTCCTGTGCCAACCAGACAGCAGCAGTGATCCAAATAAAAAGAGGCAGTAGCTGGAGCAGAGCAGTTTTGTAGTGCTTGTGCCAGGAGCTACTTGCTCCTGTGAGTACTGAGCTGGTGAACATAAAGAAGCACATTTGTTTTTCTTTTTAGCAGCTGAAACTCAGGACCACTTCTGCATTCAATCTGAGATCCCTCGGTGAGACATTGAACCAAATGTCTAGGGGCATCTAAATTATTCTCAGTTTACCTGCAAAGGGAGTTAGCTTCTCTCCTTCCTCATTCCCTGCTTCCTCTGATCATGAAGACACAGGTTAGAGCTACCAGAGGTATCTCTGGCTTGTCTGAAGGAAAGACAAAGCAAAGCATTCACTAACCTGTGCATTTCACAGTTGTACAGGAATGAGAGGATCAGCTGGTTTAGAGCAATGATGCCACTCCGCATCTCCCATTGCAAAGTGATAGTGTGCTTTCCTCCTGCATGGTGACATCAGTAGCCAAAAGTAGGTCTTCCAGTATGGATTTGGCCAACATGTTCATATTGGGTGTAATAATGCATGCATATTGGCTGCAGCAAGTAAGGGTTTAAATGGGCTAGATAGATTTTTGTTTGCTGAAAGATGTGTATTGGATTATTACTTCAGGTATAATGGAATGTGTTTTGCAGTTGGTGGTCCTGTTTGGCAATTGTCCATGAAAAGGTCACTTCAAAGGGACTAGGTTCATGGCTTACAGTGTATTTTCAAAAGCAGATGAAATACTGAATGCTTTGTATTTACTGAGATTTGTAAGGTAAGATTGTCATGTTTATGATACGTCATAGAATAAGGCCCTGATCCTTAGCTGTAACATCCAGGTGTTACTGGCAGTAGAACTTTACTTTCTGCTTACCAAATAGGGAAGAGTCATGTCTGCATTTTAATACTCTCCAGATGAAGATTATAGAAGATATTTTAAACTAAGAGAATAAGAGAAGCACATAAGGATGTTAGTAAATTTGTCAGGGATTACGTGCTTAAGAAAAATAAATGAAAAGGAGAACAAGGTACATTGGTTGCATGTTGAATCCTACTACAAGCTCCCAGCAAAAATAGGTTTAGTTTTTTGGTGAATAAGTTACTGCAGTTTCAACTGCCTTTTGTTGAAACCCAAAGCACTGTGAACCTATTTTGAGGCAGGAGTACTGTGGAAGTGCCTTGGCCAGTTCTCTGTCCACAAGGGGTTTTATCTAACTTACTCCTTAGATCCTACTGTTGTCTTCCTTCCAGCTTCTTTTTCTCTTTCAACACTAATGTGTGTGCCTAGCTCTTAAGCCTGCCTTCTTATTCTGCTCACTATTTCCTTTTTCATCTCTGTTTCTCAGCTTCCTCTGCTCCTCCTTTTACTTACTCCTCCTTTCCTTTAGCCCCTTTTCCCCCAGATGCTATACTGGTTGTCCTGTCCTGAAAAATATTTTCTTAAAATAGCCTTATTTTCTTTCTCTATGCTCTGCTTTGTCTCCTGAGACTTAAAGCAGGCTGCCTCATCATTTGTTCTTGCTCCACGTCCTACTGTCTCTCTCCTCAGACCTGTAGAAGGGAAGAAGAGGCAAATCTGAGAATGTCAGAATATCCTTCGGTTATTGTGCAACCTTTTTATGTAATTCTTTTTATTCTGCTTTTTACTAAAGGGCTATTGCTTAGATAGACTTATTCTGTGGGAACATTTAACACAGTAAAATTAAGGAAAGACTGAGTTAAATGTCTACATGAGAATTTTTTGCATTGGGGATTGTTTCTTTATTTTCATGGGAAAACAGTGCACTGTTTTTCTTTGCTCATTTTTTCTTATCGAAAAATTGATTTTGCTAATGCTTTAAAAATATTCACCTCCAGGTTGAAACTTAGCATGCAATATTTTACATTCAAAAAAAGAAAAAATTTATCTTAAGCAATTGAAAATGATGTCATCATGGAAGTTGCAATATTAATTAAGTATTAATTATAAGAAGTATACTTCTAACACCCACAGCACTGTGTATTTACTTATGTCAAAACAAGATAATGCTTACTGTATTAAGAATAGCTTTTCATTTTATGATTCCCTGTTGTTCTTTGAATCATAACCTTCACTCGTTTCTTTAATTTAGGAGAAAAAGCCATTAAACATAGATACTTCCTGAAAGTGTGTGCTGCATGAAAGCTTTAATTAAATCTACAAGTAAAGCTTTAAAAGAACAGGAATCAAATTAATTGCAACAAGGACCATGCATTTATTTCTGTGACAGGCCTTTGCGCGTTAGAGAAAAGGCAATCTGTGTACCCTTATCTGAATTAGTAAACTCAATATCACTTTTCATTAGCATGGTAGGTCATTGCCATGCATCTTCAGTGTGACACTGTTTACATGTTAATGACCTCAGAAATAGAGTCTGTTCCAAACGGTTTGCAGTAGTAGAAAGTTGTAAATCCATGAAGTGGAATAAACTGTCCTCTGCTTTCTGCATCATTGCTTCTTGCGAGCTCCCCTCTAGATTGAGCTTCATAATTAGGCAGCGGTATAATTAAGGCAAATTCAGTAAATGCAAACAGGGCAAAAGGATTTATAGCTGATTATGGTTGTTATAGCATACCTGAAATAAATTAATTTCTAAGCATCATTATTAGTTGACTTTTCAATGACATGGAGTCTAGAAGTAGAAAGTATTATTCACAAAAAAATGTTCATAGCTGAAGTTAGTGAGTATGAGTCCATGATGATGTATTCAAATTTACAAAGTGCTGACATACCCATGAAAACAACACAGAAGGATTCAGTAGAACATACTGCTTTAGTTGTTTGGTGTATGATTGCTTTGTATTAGATGAGATTTTTAAGATTGTAAACATATTTTTCCCCCACCATATAATGTGATGAAATCAGCATGCTCCCTAAAATCATATCCTTAAATAAAATGTCATATTTACATCTGGTAATTTGACTAGACAGTGGAAAGCTTCTCTGCTTTAAAATCTTGGAATGATAAAACCAACATCAAATGAGTAAAACAAACTCAGCTTAACCACTTAAATTTGATTGCCTAAAATATCTAAAACAAGGACCATTCTGATACCCTGCTGTGTGAATTCATTTAGGTGCTAGATGCCCCCAATCCCCGTTGACTTCAGCACCTTGCAGAATCTGGTCCCGTATTTGGATGCCTCAGCCCTTTCATAAGAAAAAGCCTGTTTTTCACTGGTCATATGCAGCATATACGTGGTATTGCAAGACATATACTCTGTGGTTTTGCCTGCAACAACCTTGGGAGTTGCTTTGCAGACAGAGAGTAATGGTTTCTACTTTGGTTGCTCACCTAATATGCAAAGCGAGTTTAATTATATGCTGTCCAACCCTCTCTGCTACATATTTTTCCACTTGCTGGTTGTGGGTGAAATACATACTTTCTACGTGCAGAGGTTACTAGTAAGTGTACAGTGCCTCTGGAAGCATTTATGGCTAATCTTGCCCTCAGCATGCATAATGTAACTATGTACTAATTAAAGGTTAAAGAATAGGGATCCATCTTTTCTCTGCCTTAGGAAGAGTGGAATGTGTTCTGCATGGGGTCAGATGCTACTTTCAACCAGACAGACTTGCTAGGAAGCTGCAAAACCTAACTACAGGAGACTGAAATTCAAGAGACTCCAGATTTTCTCATAGCGTAACAAAGGACTAATAAATCACTGTCTTGTGCTGTGTAATGAATTAGCTAGTTTACTGTGTTTCATATAAATATGTAATGCTGCAAGGCATACATGGGTAGAATGTAGATTTGATTTCATAAGGGACTTTTTTTTGTTTCTACATACTGACTTCTGAACATCATCTGTGGCCCAGTTCTACATTTTGCTATTAAAAACAAAGAGAGATATAGTTATGGCAAGGCAATAAAGTCACCACGAACATCATCGTCCTCTCTCAGATGCCAATGATAGCTGATTAAAGCAAGTTTTGATTACTTCTAAATATTGCCATGGCTGCTGCAATGCAATATAAGAGAAATTAACTGATGAGTGATGGAGCTATGGTGACAGATGAAAAACTTGGTGATTCAGTGGAAGTAGGGCTACAATTTTCCCAGAATTTCCAGAGCTTTTGTAATTTAAATACTTCCGCAAAACCTTTCACACCAGAAGGGCCTATAACTTTACAGTTCTTTGAAGTCATCCTTTCAGAAATCCTGGCGTTCACTTCTTTCCTGTAGGCTTCTTCTTGGCATGAAAATCTAATAATAGCAATTGCTTTTTAAATAAGCTTCCAAATAGATTATGGAAAGAGCATGGGAATCAAGAGGTCTGATTTCTGCCACCAACTCGCTGATGAAAGTTCTTAGACCTTTGGGTGCCATATTCTCCACATTAATTAAATTTTGATTGCTATTAACTGCTGCAAAGCAGTGGTATCAGGGCTATTGGAGGTCTGGTAATCAGAGAGGCACAATACTTCATGCTTCCTTTGTCATCACTTGGATTTCACAACATTCAGTCTTTGTGTTTCTAAATAGAAAGCCAGCACTGCCTGAAAATATATGTTGTTGGAATATTAGTACCTGAAAATCAGTGATGGAGACATCACCAGCTAAGACAGGATTAGCCACATATACTTGCAGAAACACATGTTCTCTTACGAGTAGCCCTTACAAAAGCACCAGGGGAGGTGTAAAGTGTTTTCTCTGACACTAGCTGCTTTGACACTTCGGTGACTGCAGAGCTGCGTCCTTTCCCACAGTAGGAGTAATCAGCATCTGAGCTTTACTGCTTGAACCCTTGTGCATGTGCGTTACTCTCTTGACCAAAAAAATCATTATTTAAAGCCCAGATACTGCAGTGGTAGATTCCTTGGATAAACGTATGAAAACAGTGCAACAGAATAATACAATAATTTAGCATCTCATGTTTTTCAGAAATGCATAAATAAAATAATTGAGTGCACTATACGGCTTAGAGTCTAATCATTTGCTGTCTGATTAGCAGAAGTCAGATAGCCATAGGGTGAAAATAAGATGGAAAAGGTCATACGATTAAATTAGCTGCATTCAGAGAGGCATTATTACAACAGTTTTTTGCTACCATTAAAGAAGATCAACAGTAAGTCAAGCAAATAAGATCAACTTAGTGACCCTCAGAAAGGGAAATTAACCTCAATGATAAATAAAAGGTTACTGTCCACTATGAGCACTCCCAGTTACGCTGCTCTTGGTTGATCACATCTTTCACTTTCGGCTATGGACTTTGCATAGAACTGCCATTCTGATTATTTACCGAGGAATGCACATCCTTAAAATAGAATCCAAATATTAAAACTTATTTTTGCTTTCCTTTTAACTCATGCTGCTTTTTAGTACCACAAGAAATGTTTATTGCAGTCCTAGTGCTCGTCCCATTAATACCCTATCAAATTTGTCAGTGTTTACATATTTTGTCATAAACAGATTCATCTGAGCAGTGCTGTTTTCTGCATCACTTGCATCTGTTTTCTGCATCACTTGCATCTCTTGTAGGTGTTTCCGTTCAGGACACTGTTGCCTGATGGGTTAAAAATATTGACAAGTTAATTTTTTTGGTCACCTGATTCTCCCTTTTTAATATTGGGATGTTTTTCTTTTGTGGAGATTCTTGGGAGCCTAGTTTTTCCTTCTGTATCCTGTCAGAGTCTAATGAAAATCTAGGCTAAATTTACAGTGTAGGATTTTCAGAACGTATCTCTTGCATTTGACTAATCATGGAGAACCTAGACTTTTCTAGTCAAATCAGTTCTCTTTCTCACAGTCATTTAATATGGGTGAGGAAATGCAGTGGTCCAAAAAGTTGTAAAACCCTATAAAACGTCACTTGATGTTATTTTGGTACTTGTGAATTTGCTGCAAATGAAAAACTACTCTGCCTTTCACTATCCGAGAGCCAAGAAATGCGTGTATTTTGGAGTAACTAACCAGGAATGAAAACACCACAGGAAAGGTCACTGTCCTGGTTCATGATTGCTGATTAGTCACCAAAAGTTCAAAGCTAAATTGGCCTGTCTTCATCTTCCCCATGTCTCCTTAACCTCTGCAGTACCTGTGATCTAGGATTTTCCTGTTGGGATCTTCTCCATAAATATTGATGCAGATCCTGCTTGTGACAAAGGGGATCACCGTGCATATTAGCCATCTGTTCTCATTTTAGTAACTTCTGTCTGCTTGATTTCTGTTTGGTGTTGAGAAATGCCCACTTTGCAGATGCTACAGTGGGCTGTGGCAGAAAGACTTTGCCTTTCTGAGGAAAGACAGTGATGGGGTGCTATTTTTTGTTGCTTGTTTTGCTGTCAGATGCTTACCAGACAGTAAACCAAACCAGCTATTTTTAAAACATTTACAGGCCAGACAGACTAGGGTGTGTGTTTAAGAGGGTGGTATACTTACAAGAAAACAAGAAATAGTTAAATGATTACTCAGAGTTTATACATTTTGAAGTGGAATCATCCACTCAATATTGAGTAATCCTTGAGAAATTGGATTGAGAAACTAAATAAACCCATGTCACATGCTACTTCTTCAGTAACAACTAACAAAATGTTAATGCTATGTTTCCTTCTACTCTCTGCAAGCTGTTGTTTTATTGCATTATGTCCTGCAACGATACTGTCACCTTTAAAGAAAAATGTCTTTTCTTTCCTTGCCTGTCCAAGGTCAGTAAGAAAAATAGTAGTTTGTGTCATGTGCATGCAAGTCATTGCTCAGGAATGAAATGTTAAAGAGAGGTTGAATAGACCAGCAAATGTCCTAGAAGTTCAGATGTGGTTAGTTTGCCCTTGCTTTAGCTAGTGAGAGTGATTTGACAGCTGTACTTTGTAGTTTCTTCCTTCTGGAGCATGTGATCACACTTTGATAGCAACCCTTAATCTATTATTAATGCAGTTGTATGTAGATCAAAACTAAAGATTCTTAGTCACGTCAGAAAGTAATGCTAGTCTATTTTTATATCATTTGAGGCTGCATCTGAAGTGAAGGAAGTGAAGTGCCAGAGTACTAATGTCAGGTATTTCATACCTCTGTTCCTCTATGCAAGCTGTAATCTGAGGCTCTGTAGGTGTGCGTGTACATGTGCTCTGCACAATAAACCTCCTCGAGTTTTTGTCCCAAGAACTAGTAAATAAGTGCTTCCTTTGAGTCTTTTCCATTTGTTGATTTTGTGCTGAGGCTTTTTGTCAAGCTTTGAAGAAGAGAATTTAAGACTTTTTTGGGGTGAAGTCTTACTAACATCTAGTTGCCAACATTTTGATGATAATCCATGTACACCAGCTTTTTTAATTAAGGGGGTTAATTTAGTCCTGTGACTTTCTGTAATAACATTATTATTGCAGATTATTGTAGAGGTAGTGCAGTGTGGGTTAAGTTCGCTCTCCTATTCTGAAATAGAGTTTTTATGGGTTTAAGATGATGCGACAAGCTATAAAATTTTACTGCAGAGGGGCACATGGCCTGCTATGACCTCATCTTCAAACAAGCTTTCCCCTTCCTTTTCTTCATACTCCTTTCAGACCATGCAATATCTGCATGGATGGTCTTTAAAAAGCAAGCTGTTCAGCTCTTCACATTTCTGTCTTGTAACTCAGCACAACTCGTTGAGAAGAAAATTTGGAAGCCTGTGCTGAGGTGCTTCAGGGGATTTCATTCTACTTGTCACGAGTCTCAAGATGTAGGAATTTACAGCTTACCAGCTTTACTGCAGGATGCAGCTGAAGCAGCACATATAGACACCAGATAGTAAGACATAGCTGTGAACTGGTGACAGCCAATGGGCCATGTCATCCTGCTGACATCCTGATGCCTTCCTGGAAGGCCAGTGTGTCCTCAGCCACTGAGCCCGTCCTGCAGGAACTCCATTGCAAGACAGGTGGACACTACGATAGGTGCTAGTTTCTTGAGCATGTTGGTTAACTTGGATGAGCCAGGAAACCAGATCCCCTGGGCTTTGGGATGACCATCCTCAGTTTCACCTGAGAGTCAGGATGAAGTCAGGGCATGCACCTGGCTGGTGGGGCTAATGAGCACTCCTGGATTCCTCAGTATAGCCATGAGCTGGGAGACAGCTATATGCTTTATCAAGGGACAAACGTGCCCTGAAAGGAACAGCTAAGGGAAATAAATGTCCCGGGAGGCAAAGCAGAGAAAGAAAATACCTGTGAGACTGAAGCAGTACTTTCAGTAGAAGAAGGAAAAGCATTGAAAATCTTCAGCTGACAGTGCCTCAGAAGCCGACAAATTTCCCTCACAGCACAACACCCACAAGTATCCATTTGACCAGAGAAATAATTAGCTGGTACCACATGGACTGTAATTCTTGGTGATACAGCAGCAAAGGCATGCTGTGGGAGGAAAAGTAATCGGGATCCTTCTCCTGTTTGGCACAATACTCACACACCTTGTCACAACATTGTGCCAGGCAGTCACCCTTCTAGTACTACTGAAGTGGAGATGGGCATAGCGGGAACTTGAGACCTGCCACCTGTTGTGGTGTTCCTGTTTTTCCATATGACCTACAAAGCTTTGGAGAAACAGGTGGCAGAGGTCCACAGAAGCTTCAGGAGGGGCCAAATTTGAAGTTACAGCTCTCGGTGTTCTAGTCTGCAACATAATGCAACAAAACAGTCTGTTACTACATTCTACCTTTGCAAATCTAAGGGAATAGGACAGTGTTATGTTTCCTTCACCATCTAGTCAGCTCTACTACAAGACACTGTCGTATTTTTTATTTTATTACTAATACTGGAAAAATTTCTACAGTAGCTAATTTACCAGTGAAATATAGACATTTAAACGTGTCAGCTGCATTTTTTTCTTCCTATATGCGTCTTGGAGTTTATATACAGATGGCATTTTTATGCTTATATCTCATAGCTATTAAAATTTTCCTGGCCTTATTTCTTTTGAATGTCTCTTTACCAAGCCTGTCAGCTTTTCATCTCTGAAGCTAAAAATAAATGTTTATACAGAAATCAGAAGAGATTGAAATTACGGGTTGATTCACAAATAGAAAAAAGAAATTACACAGCTTTCATTAATTATTCCATGGATACTTTTGTTTGTGGGAGTGGTGCATTGAGCATCTATTTTTTTCGATCCTGAAGAAAGTTGAGTAGCTGAAAACACAAGATTAGAGAGAAACAAGCCAAAGTTGCACATTGCATTTAGACATAGGAAATATCACTTTTTGTATTACACTGAAAGAGGGATTGCATATCCACAGCTGGAATTTTTGCTACCCTTCATTGTAGCAGCAGCAGCTGCCATTTTTCTATTCCATAGCATTAAACCAACCCATAATTTTGCAGCAAATTCAGCCAGAAATGTGCATGTGAATACTGATACGCTATACTGAACCAGGCCTCTACATCTTTCTGTATTTCTGGGCAGCATGTAGAATGCTAAAGGAAATGGCATTTTCATGTCGACATGGAACAATAACAGTACAAAATCATATTCTTGTGACATTTTCAGGTGACAAATGACTTAATGAGGAGCAAGAAGGATGAGTAGTACCCAAGTAAATAACAGCACAAACAAAAGCGGAGAGCACTGTACTTTAGTCCTTTCAGTGATCCTGCAGTTGAAGATAATGTTCATTTTCAGAAAATGCATTTTTCATATCATTATTTAGTTACACATGGATAATAAGGTTAAAAGTGTGATAGATGAATCAGCTTCCAGAAGTTAAGTTGATGTAGCAGTATAAAAGGCTACATTTCTGGAACAAATTCCATTGAGGATTTTAAAAAGAATGAAGTTTCACAAAGAACATCAGAGGCGAAGCTAGAAGCAACATTCTGTATCTCTATTCTGCTATTCACATAAAAAAATGTTTGAGCCAAATATGTCCCTCAGTTTTCAGCAGTTAAATGCTTGCCTTCCTGTTCATTTTTAATGTATGCATGGCTTGCACATGCTGCAGTTCTTATATTCGATGCTCAATCTTCATCCAAATATGAGAGCTCCAGGGACAGAGAATTCTTGACTATTAATACCCTACCTCACTATTATTTATGAAGGTTTTTCCTTTTTGCTCCGTTCAAATAGATGCAGCATTATTTCAGGAATCTAATGATTACTCTCACATATGCAATTATGTCAAACAGATCGAAGATAAACAAATCAGAACTGCAAACAAACCTTCCATTCAGCCAGCTCTTCAGCAGGTGACTTTTAGCAAAGAAACAGACCATCTTTCTGAAGAGACATTAAACAATTGCGGAAAAGCTGAATCCAGCTAGAACAAGTTATTAAGAAAAGCAGCCTACCGTGGCAATTTTGTGGTACTGGTTTGTTTTGACACCAACTATTTTTCTTTCAATAGGTGTCAGTGAATTCATGTTCACCTGATATTTACTCTCATTATACAGTTGGCAGTTAAATGGCTATTTCTCAAGTCAGGTGGCTGTATCTCATCTTCCAGCTATACTTAGTCCTCATCCCTTATCCTTTTTGTTTGCTAAACACCTCACTTTACTTTGCAGACATTCACAATACTTGGTGATATGATAAGGCTGCAGACATTATATTTTTCTGTTGCTTAGAAAACAGTTGTTTGAAGACCAGTTGCATAAATGGTATTTTCACATCAAATATGTTCGTATTTTTATGTCAGCCAAGTGGAAACTGAATTTTTAATACAGTGTTTTATTGTGGGGTTGAATGTCAGCAGATAATAACAAAAAAGGAGCGAACTCTAAAATAAATTAATGTACGATGTTTCATAAACTTACGTAATACCACAGTCAACACCTGCCCCATTAGCAAGTAACAAAGCAAAGAGTAGGATGTTTTCTGTCTGTTCTAGTATGAACTACAAGGGCATAATATGATGGAAAAAATATACACAAACTGCTTTATGAACAGGAACTCCTTGACTTGTCTAACGTAGCAATGGTTATTTATTAGGCCTTGTTTATTTGCTGTGATTGTAGCAGAGGAGTTGTCTCTTGCCTACTCAGTCTGAAAATAGCATAGGCAAGAGGAAGGACTGCTGCAGCTGATACCTACCCACCTCTTCCATCTGGTGAGAGTCAATGTGGAACTCCAGTCCATGGTGGAACCTTTGTGGTACTTTATTCAAAATGGGGGGTTTTTGTGGAAATAGGGCTCTTCCTATACCCTACTATGTTAATGGCATGTACTTACAGTGAGGCGGTGCAGAATGCACCCATAATCAAATTGCTTTATCTCATATTGCTTTATAATATTTGAGCAACAAAGGATTCCGGGCTAGGCACACTATTACTTCTTTTCAAGTCCACATTTCATTTTCACATAGGTGCTAAAAGGAAGAGTCAATTTATTTCTTTCTGCCCAATCTATGTCTTTATATGCATGTATTTGAGTGCATTATCAACTCTGGTAGACAAAGATCTAAATTTTGAAGGAAAAAAATATTTCTCAGTAGAACTTTTACTTGGTTTTTGACTAAATTAAAAATAGTTGGCTTGAGCGCAGAAAAAGAGTTTCTTAGCAGGGTATTTGTAGTTAATGGAAAGGTAAGGGGAATTTTTTTCTGAGTTTTTTTCTCCCCCAGGACTGAGATACCAGCTATATACAATTTCCTACCAAGTATCCAGACCTCTAGAGAAGAGCAGTGAAACTCCTGATAAGGCTTTTCATAATTCTTCATTTACATGTAGCCATTTCTTTGATGAGTTTGGGTTACTCCGAACATCAGAAGTATCAGTAGGTAAGCAGATACAGACTTACAGAATAATTTAGTTTGGAAGGTACTTTGTGAGGGCATCTGGTCTGTCAACAGTCATCGTCCCCATCATATCATTGTGTGGAAGTCACTGGGTCTATTCTAGCAAAATGTTCTGTATACTCAGAAATGCCTTTGATAGAGCAATCACAAGCGTTCAGAATCTGGCACAGTAAATCATGAAGACAAAAGCTAGGAGCAGCTGTGATACGTATTTTGTTAGCAGAGCATCCTAAGATATTTAGAAATAAAGCAGGAAATAACATCACCGCTTTTTGGCATTCTGAATGACCTTCCAAATATTTGAATTGCTTTTCAGATATCTGAATTTTTTGAAGTTTATCCCTTCAACCTTTACTTCTTCTGTTTAGTTTATTAGATAGTGAGCTGTATCATCAGTTTATAGCTGAGTTACATGAATCATTTTCACTAAATGAAATATGAAAAATCTGTCAGTTGTGTTGCAATTAAGCAGCAAGCCCTCTAAGTGTGTTCAAGGAAGCTCTTGTGAAAGCGTGCTGGAAAGAACATCTTTGCATCCCCACACTTCCAGGCTGGCTGTATCTTGAGTCAGCGCTCTCCTCCGGAATAAATTAAACCACACTGGCAATATATAAGCTGATGTGAAGGAGCTTGCACTGTGGGGCCCCAGACTCAAATCTTTCCATGTTTGCATGAAAACCAAGTCATGAAGGGTGAAGGGAATTAGACCAATACAATTCAGTGCAGTTTCAAGGTATGCACAAGGAGCCAGGACCCCAGAGCTGTTTCCAAGTCTCCTGTTTTGTCTGTAGTTGGTATCAGCTCTGTCAGGTGCCTGATAGATACTGTATGGGCATTTAGTTTTAGAGTAAGGACAAGACAAAACTTTCCAGCTCTCCATTGTATCGGACCCTCTGACACTGGGGAATTTATCTCATGGCTAGTCAAGCTGCCTGAATATTTATGGAAACACTGAGCATGATTGCTCCCAACACAGTAGACCCACTGCATCACAGTTACATGTGCATCCAAAGCAAACAATAATTTTGGCATGTTGATTGTCAGACCTACTGAATATTGTTGAGTAGATCTTGGGGCCCTTTGTAGCTGTGGGCCTGGAACCTGGTCAGGTGGATCTATGCTCAAAGCCAGGCTGAATGTGACTCCCTCCCAAAGCAGTTATGTTGCACACACAGGCTGTCTCTTTGAATCAGAAAATATTAAAATTGATTTACCAAAATTAATGGAGCAAGAAAGATCTATTGTATCCATGTATTGAGAAATATTGAGAACATTGTATCAAGATTATATCAAGCATGATCTAAGATCCCAGATTCATAGATTTAGTTCCTGATCAGCCTTTAATTTGATACTGTTACCCATCTTCTCAATATTTCAGTTACACCCACAGTAAAGTTGGACAGTAATATTAGGTAGCACCGATCCCACAGGCCACATTAGAAATCATGCGATTCAGCCATGGCAGGCAAGATGTTTTTATTGTTTGTTTATTTTAGACCATAACTACCATTTAAGTAGTACGTGGCATGTTTTCCTTCAGTGTTTAACTACATACCACCAGCACAGAGAACTAAATTCAAGGTGTTCCACTCTTGCCTTCTGACTTGCTACATGTTAAAATACATGTGTGTACATGGTAAGTGTTGAATTCCATACATCTTGAGAGGGGATTGTATGGAAGATGAATCCTTGTATGTACATTCCCTTTTTTAAACTTTGTCATGATAGACTTAATCTGTAACTGGAGATAGAATTTTGAAGCAACCGTTTGTGGCAACTGATAATAATATGACCACATTATTGTTGAGCCTGAAGGTGCTACTAGCCATTGCTCTGAAACCTTTGTTTTCATTTGTAGAAGAAAATTACACTGAGAGGTGCTCCAGGGCATATTTTACTCTGCATCAGATGTTGATATGCTCATAAATGTGTAATCTACATTGTGATCTAGTAATATGCTTATGTCAAGTTCATAAGATTAATCGGGCCACATGCTGTCTTGTGATTCTGCTAATACAGTTTTGAGTAGCATCAGCATTTTCATGCATTTAATTTGCAAATGACCCTCATATGGCAATATATTATGTAAGCAGACATCTCACAAGATATTTTCAGGGTCCATCGTCCAGACTGTGCTACAGATTTCCTGCATCTTGACCTGCCTCTGCATTTGTCCCCAGTTGCTATAAACTTATTTAAGACCAACATGCACTGACCTTTAAAAATTACAGTGTTTAAAATAAAATACATAACTCAACTAACTTTTAAAATAAATCATCTATTAAGGGATATTTTTTACTGTCTCTTTCATTACAGATATGAGAACCCATTTTCCATTTTATATCTGAGCCCTTGGACTTCATAATTCATCACTTGATAGTTTGTTAACGGTAAATTGCAGAATACAGAAAAAATAGTTGCTTGCTACTGCAGTTGGTGTAAAGGGGTGAAAAAAATAAAATAGTTGAAAAAATAAGATACCTTGTGTACATATTAACTATTTAAAATGTGGACTGAGGAAAAAAAGGCTTCATAGGAGAAACTTAATTTTATTTTGGGATTTTTACTTTTTTAAAATCTCAAAGTCCAATTCAGCATCATAAATTTCCCCCAAAATACTTTAAGACAGACTTGAGGTAAAAATGAATATACTTTAAACACAGGAGAACCTCATTAGAATGTTGGTATTAAAGACAAAACTGCAAAGGCCACATTCACTAGTATACTCCAACTGCTTTGGGATACTTTGGAGATTCAAATCAGCCATTAACTGGACTTAACTACCCAGTTAAGTCAATTTTATGTCTGTTTTCCACTGCTAAAGCAGAAAAATACAGCTGGAATGTATTGATCCAACTGTTCTAAGTGAGATATCTTAGAGGTAAAGACTTTACGAGCAGCCTTAGCTGTGATTGTCCACTGCAAAGGCAATAGAAATACAAGTCTGTTCTGTTTCTAGTATCCTCCCAATCTACTTCTAAGGAGTAAGAAGAGAACGTTCTTGATTCCTGGAAAAAAAAAAAACACAACAGCCAGCTTAGTCGTGAAAGGCCTAAACCATACTTGTCTTTGTATACATCCCAAATCCACTTTACCCCTTCAACATAGGCACAACGCTCTGGAAGTAGAACCAAACGCCAGACATTCAGTTTTAGTAAACACATTTTTGAGCTTTGCTCTGTTCCGTCACAGCTGGATTCAGTTTTGGATTTCGGTTGTAAAACGAGAAAAAAAAGCATTGCTAGATCACCAACTCCCTTTACTATCTCAGGCAGCAGCGTTGCAAGAGAGCTGCAGATGGATAACTCTCACTAAAAGTCAGGGTTGATTGTAAATCTGCAATTCTCAGCCTTATGCTAAGGGGGGAAGGATTTTTTTTAAAATTAGTAATATACTATATCATATTCTAATATAATAAAATGTAATACGATCTTTTCTAAGAATAGAGCCTCTTGTCCTGACTTTTCAGGCAAGCCATTTATGAGATGCAGGGGTACATAACATGTCCAGTGATTTACTATATTAAAGTACCTCCTTATGCAGCAGATTGAACGGAATTCAAACCTTACATGTGATCAGCATTGCTCAACTCATACCTTGGTTATGTTTGCTACTGTCTTTAGCACTGAATGTCTGTCTGCAGATCAGCCATGTTTCTATTGAAATCTGTCACAGAGGGTTGTGCTCACTCGGTTCTTAGTACAAATATTCTGTCTGGAATAAATCAGATGAGGTGAGTAACAGGGTAGAACTGTAGGTCGCCTCTGTCCTTGCTTGATAAAGATACTCCACTTAATCAAGATGGGCAGCACTGTTTAACCCATACACTCTTCACGTAGTTTCTAGTTTTAATTGAATTCATCTGTAAAATTTGGTGACTGAGTGAAATCTAAGGCACAAGCTAAAGGTTTAGCATGTTTTCTATATTCTACTTTCTTTGTAGTTTTTATTAACTACCTTTGTATTAGTTAGGTGGTAGCAAAGTTTGGCCCATCTTGGGTCATTTCTTTTTGGCTGATCAATCAAAAAAATAACTTGTAAGAGTGTAAAAACTTAGTTAAAATATACCATTTTTGCATGGTTTCGTAATAACCAAATACTGGTCCCCATTCCAATTCCAGCAGATAAACATACAATTAATGATCACGATTAACATGGGGATAAATGCCTGTCCGGAAGAATGAAGGTATGGAAATGGAAATTATCCCTGTAAGGTGGAAGCAAAACTCAAAACTCACAATGCACCCAAGCTGGAGGAAGCAAATTCCACCTTCTCAAATTCCAAAAGAACTGTCAGATGAAATGACAGGTCCCGTAGCAATAATCTGTAATATACCTACTGAGTCAGAGTGGTTCTGTATGACCGGAGAATACTGAATGTAGTGCCCATCTTCAAGAAAAAAGCTGCATGGGCAACTGTTGTCTCAGATAATCTTACTTTTATTCAAGACTTTGTAACATTTTTTTGAAGAAAATTTGGAAATGGGATTAAATGTAATAGGATCATAAGAGATTTACCAAGGCAGGTTGATCCAAATCAATAGAATGGGTTTTGTAATAATATAAATTATCTGCTACACAACAGGGATGTATTTGGTCAGTCTGGAATTCAGTAAGACAACAGGTGCAGTGCCGTTTAGATGTGTATTAGTTAAACCAGACAAGATGGACATTATTACAGAAATTGTAGGATACGTAAGAAAGCGATCAAAGGAGAGATAGCAATGGCTGGTTATATTAGTGGCAAAATCTTCTTTTTGACATGAGAGCTTCTTGAGTGTCAATCTAAAGACTGATCTTTTCTGATATGCCATTACTCCTCATGTCACCAAAAAATAGAAGTGTGCTAATGAAGTTTACTGATGAGTTAGCAAGCATTATAAATACATCGAAGGGTGAACTGGGGACCTTGAAGCGCCAGAGAGGGAACGGTGGAGTTTAGTAGTAAGTAAGAAAGTTCAAGATCTTATAATCAATGCCTTTCAGCAACACATAGTATGCATATCAATTGCTAGCTAGGAGACCAAGAGGTGGCATGGTATGCTGGTTGGCAGTGTTGTCCTTCAGTCCTGGGTTTTCGGGGGTTATAATCACTGTTCATGCAGCCCCAGGTCTTTACTTGGACAAGATTTCACAGGAGGAGAATAAGGCATAACTGGTTCACTGAAGCAAGTTGCACCGATTCTATCTTTGTTAATTTAGCTGATGTGCAGCCTTCCTCCAGATAGGCTCTTCTGTTTCTCCTGGCTGTACATACAATCTTGTGCTAATCTAAAGCTAAGTAAAAGGTAGATATTTTGACAGCAGAAAATAATCGTGCATCTCTGTGTGTGCTTTGCAGTATTTAGATTACTCCTTTGAACTGCCTGAAGTCATTACAACACAATGCAAGCAAGAATAGAATAGATCCCTGAGTGGTACAGTATATGTACTGAAAACATGTTGTGCGATCAAAATATCTTTGCATTAAAGCAGCAGAGGTTTCTGCTAGCATTGTTGATGTTATAAATAAGCAGCTAATTAAATATTCTAAATTATGTAGAACATACCTTTAATGGCTGAAATGCAGTCCTTCCATGTTTAGTTCCTTGCAGACTGTTAAAAGTGGTGCTTTGAACCCCAACCTTCATTATATATCTAGGAGTGATTTATTCTTTCTTGGCTTATGTCTATGAATTTGCTCTTAGTAAACATGCTGTCATGAAAATTGGAGAAAAAAGACACAGAGGAGTTCTAGTGGCTGGTATTGAAGTTGAAAGTATCTTCCTCAGATTATTTTGCAATCATCTCTTTAGAATAGAGGCACTCTTCCAAGACAGAAGAAAAGAGGGGGGGAAAAAAACCTTCAAAAAACTTCAAACAGTCTCTCTACTTATTTAAACCGCCATTGCTGCTTTAGTAGGACAAGAACACAGGCAAATGCTATCACTGTGTTGTGGATGCCTAACAGAAGCAATAGTGAACTCATTTCTGTTACTTTAGTGTCAGTTAATATTTATTCTAGATACACAGATTACAGTCCTAATTATCACTTTTTTTCTCCCCCTCTCGGGGTCTGTATGTATATAATTGTCGTCGTTAGTATCCACTTCTTCCTGTTCTTCCCAGAGGTTTATCAATAGCTGTCTACCTAAATGTGACATTTTTGATTGGTAGTCACTCACTACACTTTGGGATATATTTTATCCCTTCTTTGTGTGTGCTGAATAGCATGGTAGGGTGAATTGAATCTTGACATTTTGAAGTGAAATAGGCTTGTTTTCTTTTTCAAATCCCTGAAGTTGTTTAGTGAAATGCTGCAGTCTAGGCTTTTTTTATTGATATATAAATAGAAAGAAGATGAGTTTTGAAAGCACAATGGCTGCTTACAGACTACAAAATGGGGGGGGAAGGGATGAGCATACCTTGATGTCAGTAACAGTTTTCTGAGGGGTGGGGGCTGGAGGGGAGGAGGGGAGAAAGGAGGGAGAAGAAGATGCAGAGATGAAAGGAGGTGGTTTTCAGCCTAGTATCCGCATCAGTGGAGTATGCCGAATGGAAGGTGTTATGGTAAGAAAGGACAGTCTTCTGTAGTTCACTTAAAACTTGTCTAAAGCTGTATTTGGACCTGATTCAGAACAGTGATCTGATTGGAAGTTCCATATCTATACATCATCTTCAACCTATTAGTCCATGTATGCTGATTTATTCTCTTCAACATTGTTTCATTCCAAGTTACTTTTATTCCTTTGAATTCCCTCTGTTCTCTGTGATCTATAAGGCTCAGGTCAAGTAATGGAGTTAGCCATGGCATTCAAAAAGATTATATGAAAACTTCAAAAGGTACTTAATTTCTGAGGTTGCTTGTACCTGTACTGCTTGTAACTTTACTGCTGCTCTTATGGAGTGGTTTCTCTGGTGTTATTGGCCAGTTAAGTGAATACAGTTTATTGAATTTTCTTTTCAATTAGATAAGCATTCGAGCCAAAAGAGCAAAATACAATGAGTGTACTCAAGTGCTGAGAGTGTTGTAGCATTCAGAGAACTGAGATACAGCTTCCATTAAAGACTGAAATGCGGTAAGAGCCTTATACACCAAACCATCATAGTTGTAGTCATTTGTCAAAGGAATACATTTTGGTACTATCTGAAACAGGCAAAGTTAAATTTTTCAACACAACAGTTCTATACTGTTCAATTAGCTTTATCTACCTAATGATTCATCCATCATAGCCATACAAACATTCACACAGAACCTAAACACAGCATACATGAGTAGGACTTCACTGGCAAGAGCTTTTTTGCAAATTTTCCAGCTTTCAGCTAGCTGCCAGGCACCTTAGAAAAACTATAAAATCCCTGGAACTTTAGAAACACCTAGAGATGAAAGAAAAATGTGTTTGCACTAGAAGAGGCCTCTGATGAAAAACTTTATCTGTGTCACTCTCTACAGCAAATCTATGTCGAATCCAATCAGCACAGGTTCAATCTGCACCCTTCTCGGGATAAAGCAGTGAATGGATGTACAGTACAACTGTACACTCACAACAAATCAAGAGGAAATTTTTGTTTACATCTGTACTGACACAAATCAACTCTGAAAGTGTTAAAATAATGCTATGTCTCTGATTCTGCCATTCTTCTCAGATACAACCAACTCAATCATAGGGCTTCCAAAATTTCTGAACAATAAATAAGTACTTGTGACTTATCTGTTGCAATGATAAATGTCTAAATTAGCTGCTGGAATCTAAACACTCCCTTCAGAGCTTTCTGTGCATTTCACACCAAGACTTTAGATTTGTAAATCATCTGTTCTAAAAGGAATATGAGAGAGTATTTGGAGAGTTTTGTTCAGTTCCTGAAAATTCTAAAAGAATTGATAAGTGGGCTGAATGAATAATTCGGTATTTTAAGAAAAGTTCAATAAACTATAGCTATTATAAAAGCAAATTTTCTCATAAATGATTTGAGGTACAGACTCCCAAGATGTGTCAAGCATTTACACACATAGCTTCCACTCACGTAGTTAGTTACTAATGCAAGTTTTTCACTCATAATCCCCAAATGTCAATGGCAGAGCAGATTCACAAGTTTTTAATAGACCTTTGTGAAGGAAAAAACAATTTACATTACAGTAATGTCCTAGAGCACATTTAAGTTTATGGAATGAATTAGTTCACTGGGAAAGATTTTAAAAAGAAGCCCTAAGCATCATCAAATTAAATATATAATGGTAAAGTCAGTTAACTGTCTATTAGCATATAATGTGAGTTTATAGTTGGAAAAGGTTGGATAAGGAGATACATAACAGAAATGTGGGAAGTCTTATTATATTATATTGCCCTGTACCATTAGCCTGGTAATACACAAAGATGCATGTACACTGATGTATGTTATACATACATATGAAAATAATTTGACACATCAGAAAAAGGACATTTTTAGCTGTTATCTAGACTGCCAAAAATGAATTCCTCTGTTTATTCAGTTAGCTTTCATATTTAATTGCCTGCCTAGTCATCTGTGGACATAATGTTGGCATACTCTATATAGTATGATAAAGTCTCATTTTAGGTGTATAATGAACTTCAGTTTCCTAAGTGGGGTTTATATTAGGTGACATTTTCCTTCTTGAGAAAATTACATTTCTTTGAGAAGAAGCTTTATGGCAAAAGATTAGAAATCTAAGTTACTTTTGTCAGTTTTAGCAAAACATTTGCAGTGGCTTACAGTTAGAAAGCAAGCTGAATGTTTTGATGGTAGATTCCCACAGACTAGGCTAAAAAGACACTATCAGTAAGAATTCTATAATTTCTTGAACTCCTGTGATTGTACCTCAAAAGAGTGGGACAGGTAGAGTCAAGAACTTCTTGAATGCCTCAGGAAATAAGACGTGCTTTTGTTGTTGCTGTTTAAATTAGGCAAAAAAAAAAAAAAAAAAAGAACTTTGTGCTAGTTGGAATCCACCAGACTCTTCTTCTCAGCGTTTAGAGTGCAAATGTCGAAACAAACCTTTGACATCATTCAAAGATAGGAGCATTTCAAGTGGAACCTTCAAACTGGGTATTTTATTCACAGTTGCCTTTGTCTCTTCTGAAGACCGTTCTCACAGAAGTGAAAGGTTTCTCGATTAGAGCATGTCACATAGAAGAGCATGAAAATGCCAAGGATTTAATTATTGCTGTTCCATTGCCACAGCAATTGTTGTATATTTAATTTCTCTCTTAAAAGTAGGGCAAGGGGAGAAAACAACTGGTAAGTGCATCCAATGTGGTTTTTCTCCTCTTCTTCTCATGAAGCTACATAAAAGTCCTGACTGAGCAGAGTAACTTGTGTTGGTTTACCTAGCTTGTTGTAGCATGATCAGAGGGAGAAGGTTTATGGAGAGGGAGGGGCATGCAAAGCCCAGGCAAAATAACTGCAGGTGATTTTTGTGACACACAGAGCAAACCTCGCAACCGAATTCCCAAAAAGCCTAATGAGAATATTGGTAGTCTTCATATTTGAAGTCTGCTAGACTGACCCTGGGGGCAGATTCGGATGGCAGATAGAAGCAGCTCTGACTAGTTTACAGAAAACCTTGTGATCTCCATGTCCACCACAGCTATAAAACAGATTTTTACAAGTCCCTGACACTTAGGGATTTCACTTTTGACACAAGTGAGAAAACTGTAAGCATTCCCTGTATGTTTATTAGCTTTTCCAATGAAGGTCTGGCTTTCCCATTTTCCCCTGTCTGTGGAAAATGTGGTGCCCCGAGGATGGAATGGATTTTATGTCATGCTAGACCTCCCAAGGGAAGAAGTCCCTCCCTCTTCTTGCTATGGTAATGCCAAGCCAATGCAGCACACTAATTACATGTGAGGGCTACCAACATGTGCCTCTGCCCCTTCAATTTTCCTTGAAGGCCATCTTGACTTTCCATTTACCTGGAAGAGGAAAAGTTAACGGTGTCGAGTCAAGCATTGCTACTTAGAATTTGGAAAGAAATATATTCTCCTGTTGTGCAAGTTTCCCTCTTAATTTGCTCTTACAAAATCCAGCCCTTGGTGTTAGACCAGTTCAGAAACAAAAAGGCTTTCAGCCAGCTTCTCGAGAGTCTGCACTGCCATCAATCTCATAACAAAGTGAAAGAATTCAAGCTAGAATAAAGTAGTGAAAGAATGCAACCTAGAAGGGGCAAATGCACATTAGAGTAGTACAACTCTAAACCGCTCTTAATTTGGTCAGTCTTCATCTGAAAAAAATACTGAGGGGAGAGAGAAATTTCAGAGTCAGGCACAGAAAAAGGTATGAGCAGGGACTGAAAGATTGGGATTGACCATGTAAGGAAAAAGATAAAAATAGGCACAGTAAAAGTAAACAAATTAATAAATTGTAGATCGTACCAGGAATTTTTGTTCTCTGTAAGTCAGCTAACACAAGTATGAAGGGAACAGGTTTTTAAATTAACTTGCATTTAAAATAGAAGGGAAAACTTTAATATAATGCATAATTAGACTATGAAACTGATTGTCACCAGGTGCTGCCTGGGCTAAGATTATAGTAAGATTCAAAGGTGAACTGGATATCTCTGTGGATTTGAAGAATATGCAGAGGTAAAATTGTTAAAATTCAGCTGTAAATACTGCTAAAAACCATTTTGGAAAGCATGTAAAACTTGATATTTTGAAATTTAGAGCAATCTCTTGCCATTAGGGGATTTGAAACAGTTTTATTCCACATCTGCATTTTATGGTATGTCTTATACTTTCCATAAAACACCCAGAACTTCACAGAAACAGGATATAAGACCAGTGGGGCTCAAGTCTAATCCAATATGGCAATTCTTAGGTTATGATTAATGAGGTTCCCTTTATCAACAGCTGTGATTCTGACCTTTGTGACTCTGCTGCTTATCTCCTGATTTATACATTTTTGTAACCTGCATCTCATTTTGAATAAAATAAAAATCTAAATAACTTTCATTCAATTGCTATAACCTTGTCAAATATTTGCTTTCAACAGGGACATTCAACTCATTTGTTCACACAATCTCAGATTGTACATCAACAGCACTCTTTTAAAGTATACTACTACTATTAAGACTTTTTCGTATGCAGACTTTCATTATGAAAGAGAAAATACCCTCTGACATTTAGGAGAGAAATAATGTGCTTACACTGACCTCCCTGCATCTAAAACTTAAATTCTTGCTTTGGAGACCCAGTTTTAGAAATGCGCATCTCTCCTATTTAGTATTGTGACAGGGTTAGATACATTCAGAGATTCCATTCCTGGTTTGTGATGCTGGTGTGATTCAGGACATGTTAGCTTGATGTGTTATAAAATGAGCCAGTTTATCTTTAGCTTAGCCTGTGATCAGTGGGGAGAGTGCTTTTCCTTTGGGAGCTGAATGCAAAATAACTGAAGCAGATTGAAGTTGGCAGTGACTAATGAAGTCTTGTGAAGGAGTCAGGAGTCAGTGGGTTACTACATAGGATGGATTGAGAAGAGAGTAACAGAAGCCTCTTTGTTGAGTTTATGCTGTCTTTTTTTTTTTTTTTTGGCATTATCAGTGCTTCTGTGAAGAAAATCTCCTCCAAAAAAATTAAAAATTCCTGATGTATGTCTCTGGAACACACACATTCGCGCACACACATTTGTTACAGTGGAGATAATTCTAGGCTTCCATGTTTAATGAGCCAGCGTGGTTGCCTAAAGGTGTTGTACATGTTAATAATTTTAATCAGTCACACAGAATTTATGGAGCTAGAATTCCAATTGAAATTAGCATGAGTTGAAACCGCAGTCATTTTTTTCTCTGAGAGCTCCCCCTACTTTGCCAGTTTGATAGCATGCCCTGTTGTCACAGAATCTGGCGCAATAAATCGGTTGTAACGCAAACGCCACCAAGCAGCCTGCTATGGGACTTTTACACAGAGCATAACTATTGTGAGTAGAAAGCACTGCTATTGTTTTTCAATTTGCTATACATGTAAAATCTGTGGGCATGGAGCGAAGGCTGAAGGAGGAGGAGGAGGAGGAGGAGGAGTATGCTGGCCTGGCCTGCAAGGAACAGGGAAGGTGGCAGAGACAATGCCAGCCTGGCCCCTGCCTTCAGCCTGACAGCTGACCCAGGTCAGGAATCTCTGCAACATCCTTCTGCTGTAAGCCCATGATTAAATGATTTGAATGACTGCCTAACCTTGACTGGGCGTAAAGCAGGATGAAGGAGGTCAACGACCCAGAAGGGGAACATGCCCTCCTGACGCAATCTTTGGAGAGTTTAGCTTTGTGCCACAGGTAGCACTGCCGCAAACTTAAAGCCTGGACTGCGATTATTGGAGTTTTTCAGCAATGCTACGACAATTCAGAAAACTGCTGTGGTGCTACAGTATTTTTGTTCCTGAAATATTTGTTTATTGAAGCCTTTTGTTAAACAAAGTCTTTAAGACTTTTCTTTTTTCAGACTTTTTATTTTTTAGACTCGCAATAATCTGGGGATTTTGACTGAAACATTGTGAAGCAAACTGATTCAAGCTCTCTGCAGTCTAACCGTCCCAGCCTGTGCATACAGAGAGCAACAAGATTTGTGTTTTCCACCTCATTAAACTGACAGCAGAAATTAGTTTGTGGTGTTAAAAACTAAAAAGTTAAATTACAGCTACACGTGTCCTTTATGCAATGGGGTGTGTGAAAGATGTTTGATTTTAATGTTTGCTATAATGGAGAATTTAAATTGCAGTGTTTGTCAAATCTCTAATCTTTATTTCAGAGTGGAATATTAATTACGCTTTTAACTACGAGAGGTAAATAAAATGAGCATCCACTGCCTGCCTAAGGGTAAATTGCAGATTACTGACAACGTGACGTGGCGTACTAAATGTCAGTTTTGTCAAACAAATTTAGAGGAACAGTTAAACTATTAGCTTCCTGTTGTTACAGGGGGGTTTTTGCAATGAATGACTGTTCCTAGCAGCAGGGGCACTGTACCATATGGAACACTAACAGAGCTAAATTGAATAAGCGAGATGAATGAGGAGATAGCACTACAGACGCACTCAATTAGTTTATAACTGTCTATTAACTTCTGTTGGTGGTTTTGAATAAACAATAGATTAACCATTACACTCCTCCTTTTTCCTTCTGAAACCGGTAGAAAGCGTGATGATAGCATGCAGTGAAGAAGAAACTGAGCAGGTTTTTTTTTTTTTAATTTTTACCTCCTATGTGGTGTAGGCAGTACCTGTGAGTAATAAAACTCATTGTTTCCAAGAAGCAGATCAAAATATTTCAGATGTGGTTATGCATGCAAAGTAGTTCTTTGAATACAATTACCAGGAGTTACTCTGCCTGTTTCTCAGGACCTGGTTTAGTAGCAGGGAAGCACTAGTATGGCATGTGTGCCTAAGCCAGTCATGCCAACTTACTTGGCAGTTACAGGGAAAGTGTTGTGACCAGTGCTGAAATAAAAATATAATTAATATGTCTGCCTATCTCTCTACCCCAAAGCACTTTTAGCCCCGAACTACTTCTAGCATTAGTGTGCCCCGACTAGGAAAACTTGTTTGATTTTGTGTACCAGATTATGTCCTACTAAAGTCATTAGGGTCAGATTATTTCCATCTAATTTAAATCCTAAGTAAATATACATAATACAAAACATTACTATCCCTGGCTTCCATTTCAAGACATTGGAGACAAATTAGAACCTCCAGAGGGCACTGAGCTTACGTCATATTCTATTGTGCTATTTTTACCTGTTGTTATTTAATTTAAAATTTCTTGTCAAACACCTAATGAGTGAAGGTGTCACCACTGCTGAACCTGAAATCCAAAACACCAGACATAAAAAGTGGGCAAGGTAAGTTAAGTGAGGGGCATTGGACAGAGGGGATAAAATAATAAGTACAGCAAGAGATGATTAGCTCCCAGTATGTCAGTGAGAGTGGTCCATAACTGCCATAACCTTTGTCACTACGTGATTGCTTGAAGGTCAGCACTTTTAGATATAATTCTGAATCAAGCTTAAATTATATGTAAAATTATGTAAGTTGAAAGCCACAAGTTTGTTTTGAATCACTGTCTGGTGCAGTGCTAAGGACCACTCTGCCCATCTGTTGGATCATCTTAAAAGGGGAAGTTACAGATGTTTGGAGACACTTAAAATTTCATCCTATATTTAGCTTTGTTGCTGTTTAGCAAGTGATGCTACTTAGTTTTAGAGATAGGAGAGGTAGCTGGGAAATGTTGGGGAGCAGGTGCTGGGGACCAAAGGAGAGCTTGGAACACAGTACTTAGGGAACACAGGACATTCATCCATGGAAAGCTCAAAGCCATTAGTTGTTCTGCTCATGAATAAAGTTGTTTGAAAATGCAAAGCTTCCATTTTCTGGACCAACCCTCCATTTAGCTAATAACATTCATCCTACTGAAATCCTTTCATCTGTCAGCCGAATGCAATAGTCTTCTCCATCTTCTGTGTGAAGAGTAACATTGCTGTCAGCCTACTGTTAACTTCCTTCCAAGATCCTTTTTACTGAGAAGTGAAGTGGTTTCAGTCTGTCCCCTTACCATACATATTTCACAGAGAGTGATGTAAGTTTTAATTAGTAAAACTCCGTGAAATATTTAAAACTCCTCAGGTGAAGGGAGCGATATTAATAAAGTGAAAAAATAGCATGAGAGTCTTACATTGTGTAGGAACACGAACTTCATAGATCACCATAGTTAAAAAAAAAAAAAGAAGTGGTAGAGACAAACTCAGGCTGGGATGGCAGCAGGAAGATAAGATGTCCTTATCGGATGCAGGCCACAACATTCATACATTCCTATCCATATGCTATTTTGGTATGTAGACAAGATATTCCAAATTATGCAAACATTTCTGTCTGCTTCTGGCAGAATAAGCCATTTTTTTCAATTTTACCTGCAAATGGCAGTAATTGAGAAACTGTACCTAATTTCTGAAATCAGCTATCATAGTAGAGGAAATACTGTTCTACTGCCATTTAAAATTCTACCCAAACTCATGTCCAAGTGTCCAAACCAGATGTCCATGTATCTCCTTCAGCCTGCACTTCTGAATCTGGATTTTGGGAAATCTCGTGTTTATCTGGCTTCTTGTTACCATAGCTTCTTATATAAAGTCCACTATAGTCTCCTCACCTGCATCAAAATATTATTACAATGTCATTGCCACTCTTATTTAGTTACAGTTATTTATAGTGTTACAGTGTTTTGAAGGAAGACAGTATTTAAATAGTGAACGTCTGTCCCCAGTGAATTGCACAGAATTGCTGGTAGTGATGTCTTGCAACTTAATATCCTGATAGCCTCCCCCTCTAATTTCTGTTAATGGGACTCCTACCCAAACCCGTCTCCTGACCTAACCTGCAGTTTGTTACAGGCATTAAGACACTCCCTCTCAAGTACCATCTCCTAAATCATGTAGAGCTTTAACAGAGAATTCTGTGCTGGCCGTATTATTCAATACTCATAGAAAGGATATTATTAACTATTGAATTTTTCAGGAGTGCAGAATCATTCTTATGGAACTCTTAAATTTTGCTACAGAGGTACTGCTTTCTTCATTATCAAATTCTGTTGGATTTTTTTATAATAAAGAAAGAGCAGTTTTCCTTGCAGCTGTCACACTTTACATCCTTTTTCTGTAAATAAGGAGTTGGAGAGTTAATTTTAGCACTACCACATTGTATCTTAGAAATGTCATCATTGTTATTATTAGAGGAGTGCAAAGGAATGGTTTGTTATTTTCAACACAAAAGCCTGTTAGTTTTATTTCTGACTTCATTGCCACCTCCCTGCAACACTTCAGACAGGTCTGTGTATCTCTATAAAACTCAGTATACTTGCTGTATTACATCACTACTGTAAACTGTAATATTCCAATACATTTGAAGTACTGGGCTGTGTGTTGTAAGAGCAGCAGCTATCACTGCTGTTAAAATTGTAAATTCCAAATGACTGATATTTTTAATGATGTACTAATATTTTAGTTGTTTGGGGTTGTTGCATTCTGAAGAACAGCACAGTGCCTAGCAACTCATGTTAATACATATAGTATTCTTGTAATGGATGATTTCATCGGGGAAGGACTATGACATTATTTATAGGTTTTACTCTGTTTGCTGAAAAGGAATTTTACAATGCCAGCTCTGTTCAGAAGTTTCAAATTTTTCCTTTTCCAAGGATAAAAGATGTCTTTCTGCCTTTAAAAGTGTATTTTCATGGAATTTAGAATTAGATTTGAGAAAAAGTACAAGGCATTTGTTTTCTCTTTGTTTCTGTGACAGAGGTATAGACTTAAAGGTAGGATGGTTCCATGCAAAAATTTTGATTCCTCAGTCTTTGGATTATCATACTGCTTGTGGGTGGCAAAGCTCTGAGTGAAAATCCCATATTATATGCAATCATTAATTAAAATTCTTTTCAACTATTAAAGTTATTGTGGCTATAACTGATTTTTTTTCAGATGAAACTGTATTAGAAAGATTTAAAGAAGCTTTCCTTGACACCTTTTACATCTTTTAATTAAGAAAACCTTTGGTGTTAATAGGTTCAAGTTTGCCAGAATTAGAAATGAAGTGATCTAAATATACGTATTTGAAATGTTCTCACCTAAAGCCACCATGGCATCAGCTGCCCTTTCCGCAGTGGTATAAAGAGCCCCTAAATTGGATTAATCAACCTTCCTTGCCATACAAGCCTCATATTAACATCTTCATTATAAGCCATTGAATACAGGGCATAAGACCCCAACACACATACCTGCTAAGAGAGAAGTAGGGGCTGGACAATTTCATTAGCTGTTTATAAAGGGGACAAATGACAGTTTCTCCCAGCAGCCCCCTTCCTCTGCGTGGGACAAGATAGGAGTGAGGGTGCAGCTGCATCTTAGACTGACCAAATAGTATCAGCCTCACAAGGTCGCAGCTGGACCACTTACTCCTGTCGTCACGGCTTTGGATTCCCAGCAGTCCATCTGTCACCGCAGTTCCACTGCCAATTAGATGATATACCCATGGCTTGGGAGAGCGCTTGAGTGGTTTACGAGCTACATGCTGCTAAAGAACCACTGCTTAGTGCCTGCCTTCCCCCAGTGAGCACAGAGCACTATTAAATGAGTGCACTACTAAGAACGCTATGCTCAGGGTGTGTCTTCATGCATCCCACTAGTTATTCTACCTGCCTTAAGGGGATGGCTCAATTTCAGCAGCCCCTTGGGAAAAAATGAGTTTCTTTCTTACATGACTGAGTATTGCCTATTCTGCGTTTTTAGTCAGTGACTTTTGGTGAGACAGATTTCTTCTTGTGGAAGAGAAGGAAGATAGACTCCTCTAAAAAGCTGATTAAAACCCTATGCAGCTGGATATTTTGAACTGCTGAGGTCTATTGAATATTACAAAAGTCTTGAAGGAGGGAAAATGGATTCAGGGAAATAATTGTTTGAAAAAGTGAAAGGCAGATGATGGAGATGTGGGTAGCACAGAAGAAATCATGTGCGAGTTTGTGAATGCTTGCTACCAGGTCTAGCAAAAATGTTGTACAGGCTGCTGCCTGTATTGGGATACAAAGAGGCAAAAATTATCTATTCAAGTGAGGAAGTAAAGGACTGTGGTTCGAAAGTCGGCGTGAGCAAGGAACACCGTCTTGCGTAGAAGGCAATATACCCAGGAACTGAAGAAGTACCTCCCACTGCATGACTTACATGGGAGCTAGGTCAGGATGCTTGTCTGTCTATCACAACATCTGTACTCATACAACAGAATTTTTCATCAGCAAAAAGCCTTTGGCTGTTTTGTATTCTGTTACTAGGGAGCAGCAAGCCAATTAATGGCTTGTATTAGATTACGCCTATCAAAATCTGTGCTTTTGGTTCTGCACTACGCTACTACGTATATTTAGTTATATATTTACATATGTACATGCATGTATATAATATATATAATGAATTCCTTTAAGGTATGTTTTGGAGAACTTTAAACAATTTATTTTGACTGTATTATATGTCCTCCTACTGATAAAGACAAATGCCTTACTTTCTGTCCAATGAGAGATCGATCTGTGCAGGGACCTAAATACCTTCAGGGAAAAATATTTTCTATATTTAAAACTGCCACAGTTGCACAAGTTATTTCATATAAAAACCACCTGTACCGTACCCAGGTCAGCCTCAGGTAGTGATGTACTGTGATATTAGGGATTTTCTATTTGTGAAAGGAACCGCTTATGTGGCAGATTTACTTTTTAAAAAAAGACATTTGCCTGGCCATGCTTAAGGAGTTTGGAATATCATCGCAAATCTCAAAGAGAGAGGCTAGTGAGCAGAGACGATGATGAAACTACCACATAATAGATACATCTGCCATATAGCTCTGTAACGCCTCACGCTGAGAACACCTTTGAAAATGTGGTGAAAATTTGGTGTAGGGAAAAGCATCTCAGAACAAATTTGCACCAATTTAACACCACCTCTTGTCTCAGTTTGTGACAGCAGAGGGATTCTGGGCACCTGCGGTGCACACCACCCTGGAAGTTTGAGGCTTTGCTTAAAACTGACAGCTTTGGGATAAGAAGGTGTTTTCTTTCATCATTAGCCAGCCTTTTCTAAAATGATAATTAGTTTCAGGAAGAGAATTTAAAAATCTGTCATGAATGTACTTCTGTGAAAAGCTTTCATGTTCATGTTGTCTGGTACTACACATAACACAGCTACCTCCTCCTGAGTAGCCCCCAGAGTTGTCTGTTGAGTTCTTGATTCAGATCATATGATAGTATGATGGAGGAAAAGAAGAAAAAGAAAGGCTGTTGAGAGAGAGGGGAAGACTTGCAATGTCAAATGCAAAATATATCTTTTAAAAAAAATGTTATAAATATGGTATTCTTGTACCATGTGCAGAGTCTTTAATACCCCTCTACACAGTACTACGAAGGAAATATCTGTCTCTCTAAGCCTCATATGACATACACATCTTTCATTCATCTAAATTGTTTAAGAGTTATCTCTTAAAATGAAATTAGGTATGTATGTTCATTTGCATACAAAAGAACCTAGGTATTCATGTTAAGTCTAGATAAGTAAAATGGCATATATGCTAACAAAAGAGAAAGTCCAGGTTCTGTGTAAATTTTCATTTACTGTTCTTAATAGAGTTAGCTAAGAAAATGGAATTTCTTTTTGTGGAGAAAAAAGTATCCTCAGGCAAAAGGAAAGGTCAGGTGTGGAATTTTGGTGTGACCATACATTTTAGAAAAAGATCTCTTCAGAAACTTCAAATACTTCATTTCAATAAAGTTGAAACAGTGTAATAGAAATCATGTAAAGTAGTGTAATGTGATTGTATGTTTATATACAATTAATGTAGCAGAAATTAATATAAATCAAACACAATGGAAAATGGAACATTTCATCTTCATTAAAATGAGAACATGTATATTATTAATACCATATTATAACATCCAAATATAATTTGCTTTTTTTCATGGAAAATTATCACATTCTCATTATGCAGTTCAATGTGAATATAACTAGCTCTCTAATGAAAAAGCTTTATTGATAAAAATATTTACACAAGCTTTGCTCCGTAAGTTAGAAAAGTGGTTTAGTACATGTGGGAGAAAAAAACTATTTGAAAAATGAAATAAATAATTAACAAGAATCTATATCTATCATCATATTTAATTATTTGACCGTATGTAATTTTGCTAGTATTATCCTCTATTGATTCTGACTGTGCATCTCACATGTAGTACTATTCGAAAGAAGGAGCACAGTTGAGGATTGTGTTCAAATCTGTAATCCTTTAAATCCCCATGGTTTCCTTTTATGAAAAAAGCCCTATTATCAGAACATTTATTGGGAATCCTAGAATAATTGGGATTGGAAGGGACCTTTAGAGATCATCTTTTCTAACCTCCTGCTCAAAGCAGACTTAAACTAAATCAAGTTGTTCATGACTTGGATGGGTGTATGCTTCGCTGGGTAAAAAGCTGTCTGGATGGCCAAGCCCAAAGAGCTGCGGTGAATGGAGTTAAATCCAGTTGGTGGACGGTCACAAGTGGTGTTCCCCACGGCTCAGTATTGGGGCCAGTTCTGTTTAATCTCTTTATCAGTGATCTGGACAAGGGGAATCAAGTGCATCCTCAGTAAGTCTGCAGACGACACCAAGTTGTGCGGGACAGCTTGATCTGGACAGGCTGAATCGATGGGCTGAGGCCAACTGTATGAGGTTCAACAAGGCTCAGTGCTGAGTCCTGCACTTGGGTCACAATAACCCCATGCAATGCTACAGGCTTGGGGAAGAATGGCTGGAAAGCTGCCCAGAGGAAAAGGATCTGGGAGTGCTGGTTGATAGCTGGCTGAACATGAGCCAGCGGTGTGCCCAGGTGGCCAAGAAGGCCAACAGCATCCTGACTTGTATCAGAAATAGTGTGGCCAGCAGGACTAGGGAAGTGATCATCCCCCTGTAGTCAGCACTGGCGAGGCTGCACCTCAAGTACTGTGTTCAGTTTTGGGCCCCTCACTACAAGAAAGACATTGAGGTGCTGGAGCGTGTCCAAAGAAGGGCAACAAACCTGGTGAAGGGTCTGGATCACAAGTCTTCTGAGGAGTGGCTGAGGGAACTGGGGTTGTTTAGTCTGGAGAAGAGGAGGCTAAGGGGAGACCTTATCACTCTTTACAACTCCTTGAAAGGAGGTTGTAGCCAGGTGGGTGTCAGTATCTTCCCCCAAGTAACAGGTGATAGGACAAGAGAAAATGGTCTCAAATTGCTCCAGGGCAGGTTTAGGTTGAATATTAGGAAAAATTTCTTCACTGAAAGGGTGGTCAGACATTGGAATAGGCTCCCCAGAGTGGTGGTGGAGTCACCGTCCCTGGAGGTGTTCAAAAAGCATGTAGACATGGCACTTCAGGACACGGTCTAGTAGACATGGTGGTATTGGGTTGACGGTTGGACTTGATGATCCTAGAGGTCTTTTCCAACCTTAAAGATTCTACATTTCTATGAAACTCAGATAACCTGATGTAGGAGTTCATACAAAGCGGAAGCTAAGAAACAAGTAAGCAGAGTTTATGATGATGTCACTGTAAGCAAATGTCAAAGCATGTGCTGAATACCTGAATTCCAGTAAGAACTCTTAGCAGAAAGAGGAGGTGAGCTGTGTGTCTGTGACTGCAGCTGTACCTTACTTTTCCATCATCTTTTCCTTCTCATTTCCCATTCCCCTCCATATTTTCTTTCTCTCTTTTCTGATCCACTGTTTCTTAAATCATGCCATACTTTACTGGTGAGCTACTGCTGGTATCTTGAAAATGGGATGTAGCCAAACAACTTTTCTTTTTGTTTTCATCTCATGTGATACTAATGAACCAATCTACTACAACAAGGTGCAAAAAGACCATTAAAGTTTTAATATGCAATAAGTAAAAAGGGAAGTAAAAAATACAGAAAGTCAAAACGTTTTTTGTTTATGCTGGTAGAAATCAAAACCATTTTTGTTAACCTCCACCTTCATTTAAGAAGTTTGTACTCATTTTGCATTCATTACGTGTAACTCTGTAAGTTAATGGATCCTCCCCCGCCCCCGCGCCTTACTTGTATTTCTTTCTCCTTCTGCCTTTCTAGCCAGTCCTGCTAGTACTGGGATGCCTTCCTCGTCTCCCAGTACTTGTTTTGGTGTTATTGAAAGACCTTCCAAAGTCTGTGTGGCAAAAATGAAAGCCACAGTGAATGAAAGCAGGGGAAATTAAATCCTATGGTATCAGGAGCACTGATTTCAAAATTCAAGCAGCATCACAGGATTTTTTTAAAGTTCATTCTTTTGTCTTTATCAGAGAGTGCAAGAGCACGATAAAAATGAAATGAATAATGTTGGCACTTGCTCTGAAGCAGGAAGTTGATAATGAAAACAAAGAGAAGGCAACTAAAAGAAATTATAATAAACCACCCCTTTATAAAGTCAGGTAAAAGGGCTTATGCACCCATGGCTATAGTCAAATATTCATAATCTCTACATTGGTTTTCCATACTGTTGTAGCTTTACTGTGTTGTGATGTCAATACAAAATATATGTGGGACGTCTTAGGACAAAGAATAATTTTATAATCTAATACAGGTTTGCATACTAAGAGATCCTAAGCAAGGAACAGCACAATTCAGTGGGATCCTGCCTACCTTTTCCTTTTGTAATTCTCTTGACAATTACTTTCCCTATGGTTGTTCTCTAGAAATGCTGGTTCCTGAAGTGGGAAAAACTTGGAAAGCATTTTATTAAGTGCTTGCTAGTTCTTGCTGCAAAACGTAGTGCCTTTAAAAATATTTCCCCTAACTTTATTTTCTGTCTGATAGAGTGTTGACAGTACACAGTTTAATGTCACTGTGAAATTGCATTCTTGAGCATATTACATTTCAATATAAAGCATATAAATGTGACATTGAATGACAGAAGTTTGCTATGAGCAGAACTTCACTATCACTAATGCCATACTATTTCCATTTTGTTGCCTCACTTGATTTCAGTTGCTTCATATTTGTGTCTCAGTCCATTCATGGGAGATATAAAGGGTTCCATGCAGCATGTTGCTTTTTTGATAAAAAATATAAAGCAGAATAAAAGCATTAATTACTTATAATGATAGTTATTTAATAACACCTAAAGAAATTTACCATGTCAATTAAATTGGATTAGATACTCAGGTTCCTAAAATTTGTTTTCCGCGAGGACTTTTTAACAATGAAAAGTAACATAAAGAATACAGATGAGGCAATGGAGATTCATAGTATGCCCTTAAAAGGATATCCTAAAAAAATAGAAAGTAGTATTTTGAATTTTCTAATGCAGGTTAGAATAATACCCAGTGTTACCAAATGTGTCCTATTGCAAACTAGAGGTGGTAGACTAAACCTGAAGTCTGTCATACTCATGTCATTCTCACAGTGATGTGTGATGTTTGGGTTTGTGTCTCCTTAGAGGACCCGTTGCTGAAGGCAGGAAAACAATCACAGTTAGTGACAAGGACTGTTTTGTGGTTAAAGAAAAAATAATCACAACATAAGTATGAAAAATGTATAAAACCACAATAAACAGGGATTAAGTCAGATACATTTGCAGACTTTCTTATACGCTTGTTCTGGAGAGCTTTTATTAAATTACATATTCAGACTGAGTGTCGCTGAATCAGTGATGCTCATTAAATGATTTCAGATTAAAGCATTTTCCCCAAAATAATTATGAGTATTCTTTTAGCGTATCATAGACAGCCAAAATACATGGGCAAAGTAATTAATTTCTGAGTTAATTAATCCTGCCTGGTATATCATGAGTAGCCTAAACAAGGCAAAAAGTTAAGTCATTCTAAGTGTTAGAAAAGCATATAAGGTATTTACATCCCATTTCTTGCATAATCTGTACAGGATTGTTAATATAATAAAAAAATGCATCAAATTTTGGATTAAAAGTCCACCAGACTTAACATCATGTCTGTGACAGTGGCCAGTGACAAACTGTTAGACAAACATGGGAACAGAATGAAGATAAGGTAATGCATTCACTGTCCTCTGCTCAGCCCTTAATCAGTTTTTCTTTTACCGATATTTACTTTTGGTATCTCTAGAGTCCTGTGGTGATGTGTTCCATAATTATCTGGTTTGTGTGAAAGTACTTACTTTTATATATAAAAGGGTTTTTTATATGTAAAAGTTTTCTGTATAACCTCTGGTTCTGGTTCTTACATTGTTGAGAAATAGTAATTCTTTCTTAATGTCTTACTTTTCTCCACGCTTTTCTTTTTTATATACTTTTATTGTATTCCCAGTTCAACTGCCTCTATTTTTATCAGGGAGTGTAGTGACAGGACAAGGGGTAATGGGTTCAAGCTGAAAGAGGGTCGATTTAGATTAGATGTTAGAAAGAAATTCTTTACTGTGAGGGTGGTGAGGTACTGGAACAGGTTGCCCAGAGAAATTATGGATGCCCCATCTCTGGAAGTGTTCAAGGCCTGGCTGGATGGGGCTTTGGGCAACTTGGTCTAGTGGAGGGTGTCCCTGCCCGCAGCAGGGGCGTTGGAACCAGGTGATCTTTAAGGTCCCTTCCAACCCAAACCACTCTATGATTCTATGATTTTAAACTGGGGACTCTTTCTCTACAAAGACTAACCGCTCTTCTGGTAGGATCTGTTCCTTTGATCTTCCCATCACCTCTCTGTATACGTTCTCTAGTTTGAGAAAATCTTTTTTTGGATGGGCACATGGCAGAACTGCATGCAGGGTTTAAAATGGGGGAGCTCCATAGATTTATACAGCTGCTTAATGACATTTTCCATTTTGTTCTCTATTCCTTACCTAATCACTTCTGACTTCTTTTTGCCTTTTTGACTATACATAGCACTGAACCTTTGTATTCAGAGAATCAGTGACTAATAAATTTCTTTCTTCTGTTGTTTATGAAGTCATTTAGACACAATATTATGTGTACATAGTTAGGATTACTTTTTCCCATATGCATGACTTTATATCTGTCAACACTGAATTTCATCTTAAGTGAATATCCGGTCACTCTACCTCATGAGATAAATTTGTAACTTTTAAACTCCATTGTGTGTTGTCCAAAGACATTGTGAACCTGCAGTTCTGCCCTGTTCTAGATCATTGTGTAGATGGTGAATAGTACAAATCCCAACATGCACTTTTGTAGGATACTAGTAATGTATCTCTGTTGTGAAAAATGACCATTTAGTCCTACCCTTTGTATCATATCTTTTTAACCAGCTATTATTTTACTAAAGGATCTTTCTGATGGGAGTTTAGATTCTTTCAGGGGTTTGGTGAGCAAACTGTTTAAAGCTTTTGTAACTACAAGTGCACCACGCCAGTGGGTTGCGTTAAAGCCCAGTCCTTTCTTTATCACAACCATTTATGTGACCTGTCCACCAACAGAGAAGTAAAATTTAAAACTATGTATATAAGAAGAAGTTATTTTATCGTAACTTACAATTAGTGCAATAGTTCCTCAAATTAATTAAAGGAGAAAATTCAGCCCAGTTCCTTTAGCAACACTATTAGAACTTTCATCTCACTGTATTATTAATATCTTGGTGATGGTAATGTGTTCCTGGAGCTGTGGAAAGTAGCAGCATCTTGTTTCTGCTTTCTTTATTTGGAAGAAAGGAGGCATACTGATACAAAAAGGGGAGTACCACTCAGTTTGGAATTGGGAAGAAGGAAGTGAGTGCTTTTGCTTGATTTAAATAAATATGCTTTTCTCACTGTTCCGAAATTGAAATGGAAGGCCTATTCAGAGCCCGAGTTGATTCTGATTATCAGCCCCAGTCATCTATTTTTTTTTACTGTTGTTACCTTCCTTTAACTATGGTAGTTTCCCATTGTGCCTTGTGCTTTGTAACTAGTGCTTTATAAACACAAAGGGAAAAGGCAAGCAAGATCCCAAAGAGCTTGTTATTTAAGTCAAGACATGAGAGAGAAAGTGCATACAGGTAAGTAGATGGAAAATAAACCAAACAGAGGCTGATAACATAGCAGCAACTTAACAGCTATTGCCATTGGTTTGTTGGAGGGTTTGAGGGAGAAATCACAGAGAAGAAGGACTTTGAGGGAGATACTGAGTCAGGCTTTACAAAGTGATCCTTTCAGCTAGAAGGGACTGTGCAGGAGAAGATGCAGCATTTAAGAGTTTCATGGTCACAGATAAAATGAGGACAGATTGTGATGAAGTTGTTAGCGTATTATTTTCCTAGGCAGATTTTATTAATATTTGTAACAGAACAGAGTAAATGATACCCGAAATCCCACACAATTTTTTTGGGTGAGTCTGTATGTTTGTCTGCTCTGTATCTTACCATATTTTTACCATTACACCAGCTCACTTCACGCAATTTATTGTGCTTTAAAATACCAACAGTTCCTAGCTAGTCTTGAGATTGTTCTGAATATCAGGCTCCTCTTTTCTGAGACTGGTACAGTATATTCTCTTTCCTCATAGTGATGGTAACACTATTTGTGTGATAAGCTGATCATTTTTGATTTCCCTACATAAAGAATTTCACCCTAGGTAATCATCGTGGGAGCTTCCATATGTTTTATTTTTTCCTTTGGTTGTAGATCTCTTTTCCTTTAACAAGGAGGAAATTTGAGAGAGTAGCTATGAAGTATTTCTTCCGTGAGTGAAGACAATCAAATATTTAAGTCTTTCCCCCCCTAAAATTTACTTCAAATCCAAGAGCATGAGTGGTGACGGGGATGTGAAGTACCAGGAGTTTCTTAAACCTTGTATAGCTAGAGCCTCCCAGGGACTGAGAGATCCAAGGAATGGATGAGTTACAGAGACTGCAGCACTGCAACACTTTCAGCAGGATCTGAAAACTGCGGATGTAAAAAATGTTATATTCAGCTAAAGTTTACTTGGCTAAGTCCAGTGGGTGTTTTTGTTCGCAGTACAAAAGTCTGGCTGGTATCACTCTCTTCCTGTAACAGTTGTTTCAGATTTGAACTTTTCCCACAAGACCTATTTCCAGAATTAGATTCAGATTGAGAAGTACTGTGCAGTTGTTACTGTCATAAAAACAATCTGCTATAGCTTGATTATGGGACCAAAACCAAAAATGAAGGAAATGAGAAAATGTTATTGTAATTTCTTTAAGAAAATTAGCTGACTTTTTATAAAATTTGAGCTTCATATTGTTAGTGTAATAAGCAAGAACTCTGGCTTTCCTTGGGAATAATACAGTTTTTACTGTAAAATAAAGGACATTCCCTGTAGCAGCAGATGCTTAAGAGGTGCACCCTACAGAGCATGGGGTTTTTTGTAATCCCACTGAGTGGCTGGCATCATATATTTTACCACATTGTGGATTTTCAGATACAGATCAGTATCACTATAATGTTGCCCAAGGCAATTATCTAGTAACTTTTCTTTAGAAAACTGTTAAGGAAGAGTTGTTGCGTGTTCACCAGTACATTGTTCGCATGCAACAGTTCTTGGAGAAAGTGCTGAGCTTGTGAGATTGACAGTGATTAAAGCTTCTGTGAATAGAGATAGTACTCACAGGTCCGCTGATGGGCAAGGGAAGGCCACTATATACTGCAGTTTCCTGGCTTTAGTGAGTGTGCGGTGTCTAGGTAGCTAATGGGATTGACAGCTGGTTAAAGAGAAGCTGTTCATTCCAGCCTGAAGAGAGGGAAGACTCGTGAAGAAAAGCTGCTTCTGCATGCCTTCCTGAAGCATTGCTCTGGTGCTGAATTGTCCTGAAGTACTTTCCTATGATCTGCACAGCTGTGAAATAAAATTTAGGTATGATATGTGCCTTACGGGTGAAGTTTCAGTGACCACACTGTCCACAGTTCTGGTTTCACAACCCAGCTAAGCTGGGAATTGCCCAGTGGTTTGCAGGTGGTGGGAGTAGCTGTATGTATTTTCAGCTTAATGCTAAAGAGGATCAGAAGAGGAGCCGTGCATGACTTAATGTGTTGCCATCTGAGCTAAGGGTGGAAAGAGGAGAAAATATATCCAGTTCACGTTACTGCTTTGATAAGCCTGTCCTTATAAATGACTTCCATTAAGTTGTTCATGCTTTAGGAGATACATCTCAGATTCTACTTTAAATAATATATTAGTCATTCATTACAATTAGATATAAGGGAGAGGGGAGATTGAAGGGTGCGAAGATGTGAGAGTTTTGTTTTACTTATGGTACTTGAGTGAAATTTTACTGTCTCTGATATAAAATAGTTCAGACTAGATTATCTAATGGTCCCCTCTGCATTTATTCACTGTGAAGTAATAAAGAACCAGTTTTGTTATCAAGTCTGCAAAGTAAATTAGTGCTGATCAGAAAGGGAGTTGTTAAGTTCCTCCATTTACTCTCGTTAAATTAAAATGAAATTAAAATTTAGAAACAAAACCATTGTTTATGAGTTATTTTTGCTGTCCCCCAATGATATGCCAAATGGCAAAATCAGGAGTTAAACTTAATCTACAGGAAGGATGTGACTTGTTACTGTTTATCTTACACTCTTTTGTAGCTGGACTGTAATATCATCATTAGTGAATTTTGAAATCCACAGTAGCATTTATGGATGATTTTTTGTTGCACGTCTAAATGCTTAGGGTAGTACAAGTCCCACAAGTGGCTGCCGTCCAACTGACCATAAGCGCTCTCCTTCTCAGCATCAGTCACAATCTAGAGTGTGTTCATGGTGGCTCAAGGTAACGCAGGTGACTTCGGAGCGGGGATGAGCAAAGAGGTACACACTACTCGTTACTGCCGGTACTTTAGCAGGTTTTTAAGGCAGAGTATTTCAATCACTTTCAGTCATGGGGACATGCCCTCATGAATGGAGTGGCAATCCAGCAGCTTATTGAGGGCCAAAGGTGATCCTTAATAACTTTTGTGTGCAATGACCCAATACCGTGCCTGCATTTGCTACTTCTGTTAACAGCAAGACTTTAGTTTCAAAGGCCTTTTGAGCTTTAGTCATGGACTAAGGTACTGCTGAGCTTGGTAGTATATCAGTACAGAACACATCCATAGCTCCTCCCCAAATGGCTTGTTATCTAGGTGTAAGAGACAACAGGTAGAGAGATGAGGAGCATGGGGAGACTCTGAGGCAATACTGATCAGCACAGTGGGCAGTAATATCAGTAGTTTGCATAGTGTGTCTGCAGGCAGTGATTTGAAGCAGAACAGTGAGCGACCAGTAGGCAGGTTTACAGAAAGCTCCTCCCATGCAACATGAGGGGAGACAACATGTGCTTGTTTGAAAATCTAATGGAGGCTGGTATAAAATTATTGTCTGTGGTGGGAATCATTTTCATGTTCTGCCATACTGAATTAGAGTTAAAGACAAAGGCTTTGAGAGTTAGCGCATCTTGGTTATGCTTGATGCAGTAGGCCTCTAGAAGTGGAAGGAAACATAGATCAGATAATAAGCTCCTGTGAGTTCTTGTAGAAGATATCTAAAAGGTCTTTCTCACAGGTGGATATGAGCTGGCTCATTATGTTTTCCACAGAGAAAAAGTCATTGAACAAACAGATATGAGAAGATCAAAGTCTGTGGAGAAGTTATTTCTGTGTAAAACCCGTACCTTGAAGATGCTATACTGAAGGAATCTGGAAAATTTAAACAAAGGCTGTAGGCAAGGACTTGGGGAAAGGATTGGTTTAAGACAGAGTCGCAGGCCAGAGAAACAAGCCAAATGGGCATGGGATTCACCATCATCAGGATCACAGACGTATCGCAGAGCTTGAAGGAAAAATCAAGCGTTTTGGACATGTTATTTTGTGATGGTAGCTAGGCATAACTCTGGGGGAGACAGAATGAAATTTTAGTTTAGACAGAAACAGACAGATCTGGAAAAAAGAGGTATATGCATCAAAAGCAGTTCTATAGCTTAACAAATCACTATTATAGTATCAGAATCAAGATCTTGTTTCTGGCAGACCCCTCCTGCTGAGAAGCAACTAACTCTTGTGACTAATTCCCCTGAAATCAAGAGTGATAGAAAGTAGTCTTAAGAAATGCAAGTCAATTTAAAATGTCACTTGCTTGTACAAACTGTCTTAAGAGATTAGACATATAATATACAGTATGATGTAAACCAGTTAGCTGTATTGTATGGTGTCTCAGTGAAACAGCTCCAGACAGTTCTATGCATGTGAAGTGAAAATTGTTACTGATTTGTCAGTTCCAGTGAAGTCTTCTCTCCTATTATTTTTATTTATGTATTTAAACAGACGTAGCCTCTGATATAGTAGCTCACGTTGCCTTTGTATCCAGGTAGTCCCCTTTAATTCAGTGGTGGTCCCCAAGGATTGAGGTGCTGTTCACTATAACTCAAGGCATTGGCAACTATCCCTTGATTAACAGATGCCATTGAAAGACATGAGTGTGAAATTAATTTACGTCTCCAGAAATGCAGGAATAATTGTAAATTTGTTACTTAACAATGTGGTTACAAACTATAATACCAATCTAAACATGAAGACTATGTCTGCTCACTGAGTGGTTTTTTTTTTTTTCTTTTTTTTCTCTCAACATTCATTTCTTAAGAAAATTGGCTAAAAAGCGGAAAGAGACATTGAGTAGTACACGGCAGGAAATGACAGTGATGGTGAATTCAATGGATAAAAGCTACACTGAGCAAGGCACCAACTGTGACGAAGCCTTCTCTTTCATGGACACGCACAATCTAAATGGGAGATGTAAGTTTTTTCTTCTCTTTTTTTTTTTTTTTTTGAAGATGGAAGAAAGGTGCAAATGGTTTTTAAAATATTCCTCATTACTCAGTCATGGAAAATCCATGGGACCCAGAGCTTCCCGCTGTGCAGAACATTACAGTGTGTATTCGAATGAGTAAGACAGTCAGACATCAAGAATAGACTTCTTTAAAAATAATAAGGATAATTGAGCTTTTTTCTGTCCATCCTTTTCTTCTGCAGAACAGCAAAGACGTTACTGAAACAGCTGCAGTTTTACCTTTCTCCAATCTCTATTATGTTAAAAAATTTATATCCCTCATGCTGTCCCAAGTCCTTCAAATGCTTCCCTGCTCACTCTTCTTTTCTAGGTGAAATTTATTTTTGAATGTCATAACTTAATAATGGTGATCTGATTGTCTTATTATTTCCAATTCTAGATGATGCTCTTTCTGTTGCTTGTACAAAGGAAGAACTCAGTGGAATTATCTGTTCTGCAATTTCATAAGAGATTCTCTAATATCCTGGGTCTTCTTGGATCTACCCTGAAAATAAATAAAATTTGGGATATAAAATTTCCTTTATTAGAATTTTAGTCAAGGACTGACTCCTGTCTGGGGGTTAGCACTAAGCAAAGACCAGGAAAACCAGCATTTTTTTATAATTGTTACAAAAAATGACTATGTTCAAAAAACTTTCTTGGTTTTTGTAGTTCCTAAGGAACCTCAATTTTTCTTGTATAGCAGTGTTTTTGAACATCTTCAGAATTTGTCAAAGATTGAATTTTGTTTCAAGTACTAACAGTATGCAAGGCCCAACTCCCACTCTTTAATAATATGCTTAAGAACTTATCTTTGATGAGCTCAATTGTACAAACACTCTGTGAGATTTATACAATGAGACTTCTCTCAGCAGCGTTAGGCTCAGAATTTGCAATGTTAATTTGCGTTTGAGTTACTTTAGAAATTGCTGTGAAATAGATCTTTCAAAATCTGACTTGCCTTTCTGGTGAGAATATACCATTGCAGTTAATGAGATTGCTTACTTCTGTGAAGAGATCAAGAAGTTTCACTTCATCTTCCGTCATCATGATGTAGTTTTCCAGTGGTGTTACTGAATGGTCACAACCACCAAATAAGCTGCAATGAGTTCCTGGGACTAAATCCTCTTTGTGTAAACCACCTTAAACCAATTTGAAATTATTGGCACAGCAAGTATTTTATACCACTTGAGGGCTAGAACCTCTAATTAGACTTTCCATAAGAAATGCGGTCACCAGAAGAAGCAGTCTGACAGTCTTTAGGAATAATCTTTGTGTAAGGCCTTTTGTTCTCAAGAGATTTTGAACATTCCTACTTCCTGTGAAAGTTTATTTCCTGACTGCATTCTGTATCTAGCCAGTTTTATTTGCTGCAGCAGCCCTGACCTCAATTAATCTCTGCATCCATACCCCAAAGGAATATCACTCTGTTCTTTCCATCCAGTGATTCAGGAGACATCATCAAAGGAAAGTAGTCTCAGATATATTCATTTATAGGATAAATGATAACTGCCAGCTTTATTTAAGCCAGTTTTCAGATAGCTCCATCTTAACAAAGACTGGCAACTGTATGCCCTAGAAGATCAATCAAAAAAACCACGGATGAAAGACAGCAGGAGTAATCTCACTCCTTCTCATCCACCAGATCCTATCTTCCTCAATTCTCCTTTTGTTTCACAAATTCCTGTTAGTGTGTTTATAGGTATCCAGAATGTGCTTACCTTCAGTGATCCGACTGAATTTGAGCTGTGTAGGCAAGCAACTAAGGCTGAATTTGCAATGAGCTTTGCTTAAAAGCCTTTAATGACTCTTTGGCTGAACATCCTGTGAAATGTTGTGATTAACGCCCACCTGTTGAATGTATCTGTGCTTTCAACAGTAATTCACATGATCTTTGTGTACCAGGGAACTAACTGAACTTAATTTGTTGCATTGGGCTTTTGCCATAGGCTTTACAAATGGTTAAATGATTAAATACCAATGCGAGCATGGTATCACTCCCTGAAAACAATTGTTAAACAAAGAGCAATATTCAGGGCATAATAGTATCTGTGTACACATTATCCACCTGTCTGAACAAATCAAGAAAAAGGGAGAGGAAAAAAATGAGCTATAGTAGAATATTTACATACAGTATTTACAGTATTATTAAGTAAACTTACTAATGATCAAAGCTTCTGTCAAAAACACCTGTTGTCATTGTGATGTCTTTATTCAAGCATCAGTATTCAGTCTAATCTTGTGATTTAAGATGTATATTTGTCATCACCAATCAAAATGCTTTCTCTGATGACATTTCTCTTTAGAGAATTGATCAAATTCAGTGAGCTATTTTATTCACTAGATGCACCTGGTTTTCCCCAGGTCCTGATTCCAGTGCAACAAACACAACAGGATGGACTCCAAACCAAGTCACTCACATACGCCGCATCACTCGGCTTGAGTAGCCACATAGCACTAAGCTGTCTCTAACCAGCTTTGTTTCTCTTTGCAGCTGTATCTTCACCATCTTCATTTACAATGAAAACTAACACATTGAGCACAACAGTGCCTAATTCTTATTACCCAGGTAACCAATTTTTTTCTTGCTTTCCACCCTATAGAGAACTTCTCATAATAAAAGCATATATAATTATGTTATTATACTTCTTGCCATAGAAATTTAATACATATATAAGCAACACACTGGTTGCTTACAGTAGCTTTCTGAAAGAAAACTCGGGAACATTTATCAATCATTTACTGTTCTCTCTCTTTTTACCTTTTCTGCATTGACCTGCTTATGATGTATGACAGATCCATTTGTGCCAACTGCAATTTTAGGTGAGAACATTTCCCTTTATCAAAGTTTATTGCTGAAGTAATTTAGAAAGTCACAGTTCTCGGGGTACAGACAATAGTAGGCAAAAAAAACGGAGTTTTATGCTAAAGGGAGGGGTGGTAGGCTTGGTTACACCGAGAATGCTGAGGACAGTTATCAGGCTTGATTACTACTGTCATAGTGCAAGTCAGGGGAGAAAAGAAAAATAATTTTTTACAAGTGGATTTGTGAGGAAATGTTTATGCATGTATTTGGAGTGACACAAAAGAATTTGATTATCACAGCAATTGAAGTAGTTTCCCTCATTTTTTTTCTGTTTTATCTCAGAACTGAAGATGTCACTTCTTAAAAATAAATTTTTTTTCCTAATTAGACTATTCATGATACAGAAAATCAGACAGTTTTGGCCATCCACCAGCTATCATTTCTTCTCACAATACCGCATGGTTTCTGACATGCTTGTCAAAGTGAAGTTTCAGAGGAGAGAGAGTATTTTGAACAGCAAAATGATAACATGACACTTAGAGTATATAGTTTATTATGCCTCAGGTGTCACAGGAACGAAATGAAACAGTAGAACTGTAGGTTAAAAACATACAGTTAAAGTGTAAAGCATTTCCACTGGGAATTTAGGAGAACCTGCTATTGTCCAATGTCAAAAGGAGAGAGGTTTCTGCACAGTGATAAAACAATAAGCATGAGGTGCTATTGCATTTTCAATGCTTAAGTAACTCTAACTGCTTTGTGGCTTGTATTCATTTACACCTCCTTCCCATACTAACTTTAAACTAAACAGTGAGGGTTTTTTTTAAATAATAAGTCAAAATATAACAGTGCACTTCAGCAAGAATTCAAACTCCAATGTTAAGCCTATCTATTTACTCTTTTTACAGTGATCGATTTTTTTACAACAAATATTTTTCTTTCTCCTCTTTTTTCAAATCACTGTAAAAAATATAAGACCTCTTAACTGATTCCTGCCCTTAAACTGTACGTTAAACAGGCTTAAGTAAAAGTAGGGCAAAGCATAGGAGAAGTTTAGGAAGGTGATCTTGAAAATTTCTTATTGTGAAAGAATGTTTAGCGCAGTGCATTTCAGTGTGATAACTTGGAGAAGGAACTTGTGCTTTTTTATACATTATGTAAATCTGGGAGAAGGTAACGGTAGTGACTGTAACAATGTAATAATCTGCATGCAAATGAAATTTGCAGTGCCTTTTAACTGCCTGAGATGTTAGATTTTTTTGTGTGCTTTAGCATTCATTCAACGCTTCATCCAGTAGATGTTCTTTCTGACCTTGTGGGTGGGCAAGGAGAAAAGTACTATTATCAGGAGAAAAACTTTGAGATTTCCTATCTGGATTATTAAGTTTTAGTTAACGGTTTCTCTGATTTTTTTTTTTTTTTTGTGATCCTTTGCTGATGATGGTGAAATTATTTGTTAGCTTTTTTCCCCACAAGAAATAATCTCTAAGCAAGTAATTCAGATATCAGACAAACACACACTGGGAAAAAAAAATCTTTGTTTTTACTACGTCTGTAAAACCTTGAATTAATTAGATATCTGTTTTATGGTCTACTACAGGAACCTTTGCTTACTCATCTCAGAAAATCTTCCAGTTATTTCACTGTGGAAAATTATTATTTTTGTAACCTTACATGTTAAAAATTTAGTACTCTTTTATGAGTGGTGTTCATTCAGACCACTTCTCTCTCCCAAAATGTCTTTATGACTGTCTATATAGGAATAGTGTTTTATCTGAGGTAAATCAAATTAGCTATGCTTGAGTTGGTAGAAGAATATAGCTATTACCAAAAAATACTGGGTTTTAATTGCAACTAATGCCTGCTCTTGCTGTCTTCCAATGTGTGAAGAAGTTGTGTCAGACTGCAAGGGTCAAGCCTATAGTTAGAACTAAATGGACTTTTCAGTGTGACCTCCTGGGAAGGGTACAGATCTGGTGAATGGTTGAGTTTAGTTTTCAAAATCTTCTAGAAAGGCCACAACACACCATTTCCAAATTTATGTACAGCAAGATCTTTGGACTATTCATGCAAAGTAGAAACTTCTTAGCCAATTAAAAAAAAAAAAAGGACTCAATTAGTGGTGAACTCTTTAAATGATGCAAAAGGCAACAGTCTGACTTAGTTTCAGATGCAAGGAAATTTTCTTACATTTGAGGGAAATTTTTCATGCTTACCCTAATAACCTAAGTGAAAGCTTGAGATTTAAAATAACACTTTGCATAACAGTGGCTAAATTTATAGTTGCTGAGCATGAGTGTAGGTCATGTATCTAGTATCACCAATGTGCATATTTCTGAATTGGAGAAAGAAAAGAGCCTCAGCCCAGAAAAGATATTGGGCTGGACTTCCAGATACCTTCCATACTGTGAGTTCATATAACTAGTAAATAAATATATTATTATTTAATAAGTATTGTACAGCTCTATGGGAATGTGTAAGTGGAGAGTAGAACTGCAGCTGTAGGAGTATTTAAGCTGAACAAAATTCCCATTGCATATGAACACTGCATTTGGAGAAGCTCACCCTCTGAAAAACAGTGGACTGTTATACCTGCAAAAAACTGTAATATACATGGCTCCTAATGTACCATATAAACCAAGGACTGAAAGCACTTTATTTATAACAACTTAAATGATCACTCCCGAAGAGAGGAAAACAGTATTAATGCAGCTATAAGAGGTAAAGAAATGGAGAGAGGAAAATTGTTGTAAAACAAAGGAACTCATGGAAAAAAGATTCGTAAGGATTTAACGGCTGCTTTCATAGCACAAGACCCTGCTATCTGATAACTTTGCCTTCATCTTAGTTACTAACAGTCTGTTACAAGGAACTCTGTATTTTGCAAAAAAAAAAACCCCAAGTTTTCTAACCTGCTTCCAAAATTGAAATAAGCTAACCAAAAAAAATCATGATCAACTTCCTACACTTTTTTTGTCTTTTGTGTCTTAGCCACCTTGTAATTTTCAGGTGCCATTTCAACAGCAACATACTGTACCTACACTTGTATACCACGCTTCATGCCATGCATCCCAAGGTGCTTTGCAGTACAAATTTATCGCACATTAGACAGAAGTTGTCAAATTTTTGACTAAAGGATGAATCCCTTTCCTCTGCATTAGATCAGCTTAGCAAACGGACAGGAAAAATAGTGAAATGCCCATACTCATACCCATAAATTTTTCTCTGTTATTTTTGGTTTAGGTTTAAATGCACAGTTCATATTGACTGTATGCTTACTGAGGACCAGATTTCATATATCTTAGTATCAGTGTGAACTGAGAGAGCATAAAATCATCCTTGAAATATGACTCATTGAGCTTTGTGGCTTTGACATCAATTTTCAGTGGTATCACTAAGACCAGAATCTCACCTTTAATGAGGTGTGGTAGTATTTTTGGTGTGCACATGAGAATCTGGTACCTTTTCATCCAGAGTATTTGTGGATCTTTCTACTATAGTATATCTAATTTATGAATGTGGAAATATTATTTTAATGCTTCCCCTTCATACAACATATTTCACAAAGTAATAAGTTTTTAATAAATGTAGTATTTTTATAAACCCCTTGCTATGTTTACTGTGCAGCCACTAAAGGAGTAGTTTGAATAAGTCAAAGCACCACATTAACAATTTCAGTTAAAAATCAAAAAGTCTTTGAGATATGTAAAAATTATTATTTGGGGAAACAGAGAAAATATTTATGATGATACTTGGACCTTAGAATTTGGGTTGGTTTTTTTTCTCTTGTCAAGTCTGAACAAATTTTTAAAATTCCATCTAAACAGGAAGAAAGTCATATTGCTTCCTTTAGGTAGAGTGCACTTTCACATCTGTCTATTTACTGCTAAGTATAAGTTTTGATCTCAGTTGCATCTGTGTGAATTGACTCACAGTAAGATACCTTGGTTTCAGTACATTTAATTTACACTGTGAAACTGAGATCAGAATCTGACTCATTTAGGAAATCACTCTGTAAAGACTAAATTACAAACATAAAATTACCTGTAATTATTAATGTAGTACTGTTGCTTATGCCCTGTTTCCTTTTTCTCCTCCTCTTTTTTTCTCCTGATATGTATCTTCTTAAAAGTGCCAATCAATGGTAAGTTGCCCATTTGCCCCATGGAAGAAATGTGGAGGGTTGGGAGAGTATGTGTCTCATAAAAATTTTAACCAGCCCACTGGGTTCTCCTGTTTGTTGGCTTGCATGTCAGTTTACATATAACATTCCATGCCTAATGTGATGGCTCATGATATACTGTGGTCCTAAAGCATGTTCAGCAGCCAGTCAAGACATTTTTCCCGATCAGATGATCCTCTGCATTTGTCCTCTTGTAGTTTGTCTCCAAATGTTGTATCAGATCTACATTTCCATTGCAGTCCTAGCTTGATGAAACCATAAGCCATTTTGTGCATCTTTTTATTTTGCTCACTCCAAACATTTGCTCTAAATTTGCAGTGTAAATATAGCACTTCAGTAATCTGAGAAGAATACAAGTCCAATTTCATTCCATGGGACTTGTTGAAGTTTCAGAATGAAACTTCTATGCAGTTTAGAACCAAATGCCTAATTTAAAATGTGTTTGTAATCAGCTAGTGATATTCAAAGTAATATTAGAGTTCGGACTGCTCTGCAATGCTTCCATTGTAGAACCATGGACTTTGCCTCATTCCAATCAGTCTTGCGATTTCCCTGTGTAAACTGCTCCATGGATTTACTGTTCTGTAGCCTTCACAGACAGAAGCAATACCGATGGTGTCAGATTTCTGCCATTCCTCTAGAAATCTGTGTAATTTATATTTCTATTAATAAGTGAAAATGAGCCAGTACATTATGAAATACTCTTTTTTTTAGATGAAACCCATACGATGGTCAGTGACACAAGCAGCCTGGTCCAATCCCATACATACAAGAAGCGAGATCCAGTGGATGTGCCCTACCAGACCGGACAGCTTCATCCAGCTATCCGTGTGGCTGACTTGCTACAGCACATCACGCAAATGAAGTGTGCAGAAGGCTATGGATTCAAAGAGGAGTATGAAGTAAGTGTCAGGTCTAATGATCTAAGTATTACATCTTCTGCATTGTTGGCTTTATCTGTCTGCTACCTGTACCACAGAACAGGAAAAATAATTGCTCAACCAAGTAAGCCAGATGCTGTGTGAGGGAAGATATTGAATGGAAAGGATCATCTCTACAGTGAGCAAATTTGCTGATTGGAACCACCAGGATGAGGAGTGAGACATAAAAACCTTTCTTGGAAATCTCTGCCTAATTCTAATTGCATAAAGCTGTATATTAAAAAAAACCAAGTCCACTAGTGTCCTCCCAGAACTTGCCATATTTTTCTTTTACTATTGAAGAATATAGCTTTTTTTTCCAAAGTTCTACATCACAGAATGTCTAATTACAGTTGCCCTGTACCACGATACTAGCTTGGAAATCAAGTTCTACCAGCAGTATTTCTTGGAATAATAGTATTCATCATGGAGAGGAAGTGCACAAATCTTCAGAGAGGCCTGTAGGGCTATAAAATTTATTCTGTGGTGCCTGAACTATTTCCCACTAGCTAGAGGCTATCTCTAATCCTCATTATTTTTCATATGAATTTATAGGCCCTCTTTTTTCCTTTTTTTTGATTCAACTTCTGTTTCTTCATTTCATGCTAGAGTGACCTGTTCCTCCCTGTTATCATCTTAGTTTTAAATGTCATGACCACTACCTCCTGGCAAATACTGTAGGAACGCAGCACATTGCACTGCAGATCCTGTCTTCCTTGTGAGAGTCTCAAGAACACGCCACTCCTCATCCAAATCATGTATTTGAATAAACAGAGACTTATCAATCTGGGTTCCTTTTCTAAGGGAGGATTTGAGACCCTTTAAAATCTTCTAGGTCCAATATTTTAATTGTTAGGGCATAAAAATAAATGTCCTTTGTCCACTTTTCTCTGCCTTTTAGCTCAGATTTTAAGGAGTTTATTCTTGTGAATGATTCTCACATACAGGAATACTCTAATATGTCTGCAGTGAGTTGAGTTTCCCACAAGATTACAGTTCAGTAGGTTTGAACCCAAAAAACAAGTAGCATAAATATATTACTTCACAGAGAAACCTAAGATTGATGTGTAGAGTTGGACTATAAATTGTCAAAAATGTCATAAGAGTGTATGAGAATTTGTGAGATAATTTTTGATTGGTCAGGTGGGAAGATGCATGGCATAAGAACTTGTAGGGTCTGATCTGTAGACAGATTTGAAGCTGTCACCTCTGAAAAACTCTGTTAACTCTTAATACATTATATGGACTATGATCCAAGAGGATGTGATTAGATTTAAAAAAAAAAAGAAACAAACATTCCTTGCCATGTGGTCTAGGACACAAATAATGATCACCTGTAGCCCACCCCTCCATTTCCAGGAGCAAGCCACACCTGACAGAGGCTGTATCTGCCTCTGTGTGTGGTAGCGTCCATTTGTCCAGTTGAGGAACCTGTCCAAATTGCACTGCATCTCCAACCCAGTACACAGTCCTAAATTTCCTTTCCTTGGAAACTAGAATTAGAGAAATCAGAGGAACAGGTGTAAATGGGTCTGCTGTGATGTGACTCTGACATAGCCAGTGAGAAGCAGAATGATACAGATCCAATTTTAACTCTGTCTTCTCAAAGTAGAAGCCAGCCAAAAAAAAAAAAAAAAACCCAAAACCAGATCCCTTCTCATTCTTTCATCTGATAGAAAGAAAAGGGAGGAAGACAACCAGAAAAACTCATTTCCACCCTGTAGGGCAAGCAACAATTTCTCTTTTGGGCATGCACGAGTGTGCACTGCCCCAGAGGTTCAATATACCATACTTAAGTTTTAAAGGTAGAAACTGATGTATTCACTGTTGTAGGACCTTCAGGATGACTAATACAATTACTAGGACACTGCTGAGTTTTTACAAGTGTGCATGCTGCTTGCATTGTACAAGAGTTGGTTTTTTTTTAAGTTTGTGCTTTGTCATGCCAACTCCATGTTATAAAAATTGCTTAAATATGTAATTGTTTAAACTGGTATTTGTAGTATTAGAGTTTCAAAGCCCATGCTTCAGGCCACTTTCAAAATCACTGATGACATTTTTTCCCCCTAAAACGTAGAAAACAATTCATTCCCAGAAGGAGCTAATCACTTGTCAACTTTCATTTGTGTAGCTGACTTAAACGAGTTTGTTCCTGTGAGGGGTTTTTTATGCCACTGTTATTTAAAAATGATAGAATTGAAAATTCTTGTCTTTGCAAAAGATTTTCTCATCAGCCAAAACCTTTTATACCAGCATTAAGCCTAGAGGAAAGCTACAATTAATTTATAAAAAAAAAAAAAAAGGATGACTGTAAAATGGAATTTATAATGCAACCAGTGACATGGCTTTTTAACTACAGCAGATCAAATGATGCTGCTAAGAAACAGTTTCCAGGAAAATCACTTAATTTTGAGTTTACCATGCTGATGAATGGCATCCCATTACAGACAGTAGGTGTAGTCAGACTAATGCCAGTAGATGCAATGCATTAGGGTGCAGTTTATTAGTAGTGGCAGGGAAGGGGGACTTAAAATACTGCAGCTGCGTCTGGAAAAGTGCTGTTTATATATGGAAATTGTTTATAATCTGAATGAACCATAACTAGCCATATCTCTGAGTGTTTTTTTTCCACTGAACTACTGCAGTATTGCTGGTTTTCCTCCATATGCAATGAAAAACTACCCAATATATTCCAGCACTGCTAAGATTGCGAATCTCTGTTTACGCTGCTGTCAGACTGGTAGTGTCCTCTTTACAAGGTTGGACTAGACAACGGAAGAACTTTTTCCTTATAAATTATCAGAAGGATAACTGTCCAAATGAAAAGAGAGAAATAGTTTGGCAGGGGATTTGTTTTGAATGAAGTCTCATAGATGATTTTTGGTCTAACAAGACAGCAGGATTATATAGTCTCACCAGGGAAAGAGTTTGATTCAGGAGAAATTCACACAGGATTCACTCTGAAAATAAATCTGTTGAACTGAACAGAAAGTAAAGTAGCACATTACCCGTTAGCAGCACTTCAGAGGAGTGCAAGGATACAGAGCACTTACTGTCATGCATAGTTATAAGTGCTTTAAAATAAAACTTAATAATTAGGGCCACTATTCTCAATAATTAGCGCTATAGTTCACAATCTAAGCACATCTACATAGTTTTAAGTCCTGTTGGGTTCATGCTTGAGCTTTTGGAGTAACATAACTGACACAAAGGATAAAGGTTGAAAAATCACCTTTAAGCAAGGGCAGGCAGGTACTTAGTCACTCACTGCTGAGCTCTGCATCAGGATTACCTGCTTGAGATACTGAGTATCTTTAGCTCCCAATATACGTGAGCTTGGCTGGGGGAACACCATGCTTTGCAGGATTGCACCATTTTGTTCTCCTTCTGGGAGGAGCTGAAATGCTTTGGCTGTCATCACTGAAAAGGCTTTGGTTGAATATCAGCAGGGAAACATCTCACAGCCTGGCCCTGTTCCTGGGATGGCAGGTGCGGAGGTTCCTGTACCTAGAGCAGGATCAGGCCCTGGCTCTTGGATGTAGCTGTGCAGCTTCTGATTTTGCGTCTGGCTGTGCCTGTAGAACGAGAGCAAATACAGACGTGTACTCAGCAGCACGTTGGTAACAGGTTCGCTGCCCGTTTTCCCATGTGTTTCTCAGGTGTGGAAGTAACGTGGATACGTTTGTGTAAGCTGCGGACTCAAATGCAGACCTTCATTTGCGGCCTAGTAGAGTGTGAATGATTGCAAAGGATTGCACAGAAATCCTTAAACTCGGGGAAATTTCCACACAGCTAGTCTGCGGTAGATCTTTAAAATCCTTTCTATCCCCTGCCAGACCCTTAAGAAAGGAGAGATTTTGTCTGGGTTCCAGCAATGTTAGACTGACAGGATAATGTTGGCCTGATTTCACATGCACCCCTACACTAATTGGGGGTTATTTAAGCTGCTCCCCAATACTACAGCATGAGAGCGCTTTTACTGATCATGAATGGGGCTCACTGCTTATCTCCTTTCTGCATTACAGACACAAAATAAATAGAAAAGGAGAGTGAAAGTGGTCTCTACAGTTCATCACTTCTTTCTCCTTATACCTGCCACTTTTTGGTTTTAAACTCCCTAATTTCACAGTGCTTTACACTGTATCCTCTTGCAAGGACCTGTACCTGTCAAAAAGCTGTAAACACATAGATGCAAAGAAGTGAGTTCATCTCTTTCCTAAACAGATGGACTAGGCTACTGGAGGCCAGCATAGCTTGGCGTAGCTAGGGCAGAAACAGAGAAATTCATCAAAATCTTATCATTTTAAATAAGATTTATTTTTAACCCTATTTTTGGATCAGCAAAAACTGGTGCCTGTTCAGTGTAAATTGGTTCTTTGCCAAATTAAGGTTAGTTGGCACAAGACAGTTTCAAATCGATTTCAGAGTGTCCACACAGGAGCTTGGACTGGATTAACAGAATTGATTTAAAAACACACCTTTAATTAAACCAGTGCAACTTAGTGTAGATAAAGCCTTGCAAAATCAATTCACATTATGTTCCATGACAGGGAGTTCTGAGCTTCCATTATCTCAAAACCAGAGGTTCCTTTGAAAAGCCAGGATTTGCAAAAGGTATCCTGCTCAGATCAGCCTCACTTACTGTCACTAACAGGGCTGTGTCAATAACAGAGTTTAAAAAAAGGTTCCTCCATCTAGCTTTAACTTTAAGGCCTTTCCCTCTACTGTCTCTCTCGTCTTCCCTCTCCCCCGCTCCTGTCCAACCAATCCTTTCTCAAGGTTTTGTGGCCATTAACTGTTTCAGTCAGGAAATGATTTTATACTAATATCGTTAAACCAATACTATTCCTAATGGAGTGAAGTTATATACTGTCAGGATAAACTGATTATGCCCCTTTTATGCTGCATGGTCTCCACTCTGGGGGGGTGCACCAATGTAACTGTATTAATCTCTAAATCACCACAGTTAAATAGATGGATACCTATGAGGATACAGGCTCAGAGGGCCTATCAAGGTCAGGGACATGAAATATATTATCTAATGTATGTTAAACAATTCATTTCAGTTTAGCACTTCTTAGAAGCTATTATAGATTGGTAGAAGTATTTTAAAATAGGTTATGTGGTTATGGTCACTGTTCAGTTATACGTTGGGGGATTGTGGTCAAAGATGATCATAAAAAAATGGATAATTCGAAGAGGATTTGGAGGTGAGTGTTGAGAATAATTGGGGTTATGAAAGAAATCCTGTCTGCATAGCAATATATTAATTGAAATGGAACTTCAGAAGATATGCAGGTAGATGTGTTGATAGTCAATAAAAACAGTTTTTCACGCAGTGTACTACTGGCGAGTGAAATATCTGGGGTAAATAGAAAATGGTTTTAAGAAACAAAATAGGAAAAAACCTCTGTAAAACCAGCAGAAATACAGATCGTTGGTTTGGGGGGCAGAAAATATTGCAGGGAAGATGGAAATTTTTCATGGAGGAACTTTAACCCATAGGTGGCCGCTTAAGGTTTTCTTTTCTCTAAACCACTATCAGATAAATGTCTGACCTAGGACAGAAGTCTAAGATAGTTTCCATTTTTTGCTGTCATGCAAACACGTAACAGGCTAGAATCCTGTCACTCCAACCCAGTCCTCCAGTCGTAGCTTTTCTTCCTCTTTGGTTCCCCCTGGAAGACAAATTTGCTGCCACGTGACACTTCTAAACCCTGTAATTCTGGGGCCCTCTTCTGAAATCTTGGAAATAGTAGGAAAAATAAGTATTTTGTTGATGTTGTGTTGATATAGCTACTGGCAGGACTCAGCTGGTGCTGCTTTTTCCTGTATGTGTTCCCTGTGACTGCAACTGGCCTGTCTCACCTCCAACCTGTACATTTTTATCATGTCGTTTTCTCTGATTTTACTTTATATTCTGCAGCACCAGCTGAGACAGTCAATACTACAATCAGTGCAGGTTATTTTCTATCCTACAAGACACAAATTACAAAGAAAGCAGAAAGACTTTGGAATATTGGGTGGGAATGGGGGCATTAGTCCACAGTGTAAATACATGAAGGATAACATCTGCGTCCTCCAGAACTGAGAACAGGTAACTGTTTGTCTCTCTATTTTTGTAATAAAAATAAAACTCATTAGAGATTGTTAACATAACAGAAGCAGAAGTAAAATAGTGGGAATTTGTCCTGTGAAAACGGTGTGGGAAATTGTTAGAAATACTCATTTGTAGAGAACATAGCTTTTATTTTTTGTGAAGTTTCATCTGTTTAGATGGAGCTCAGAACAATCTCCTGAATGGCAGATGAATCTTTAATCTTTAATACAGTAAAGTTGCCGTGGTCTGATTATAGGCATAGATTATTATGTAAGTGTTCTCTCCCATGCACAATGAGGGATAACCACAAATAATGGTGATATAAAGGTCCTTTATGTAAGACAGGTATTTCTCCTTTATCAAAGGATTCTTTTCAGAAAAACCCAGTTTCGTCAGATTTCCATGGTATCTGCAGCAGCCTTCCATGAATCCCAGGTAACTTGTTCTTGCTTGGGTTTATCCCAGACTCTTGGACACTCACTGGAAGCCTCGGTGCTGGGGAGATCATATCTAGAGAGGTCAAAAGCAATAGTAAAAATGAGCAGCTGCCATGTCCACAAAGCATGTTTTGGTTTGGAAATCCTAAGATACTCCAGATCAATACCAAATTGTTGAAATAAAGTCATCCCAAACCAGAAACTACATTCACTAGTAAATAGCCTATGTTATTAGTGACACAACTTCCCAGTGCATGCAATATCCCTTTAATTCTTTAATAAGTCTTGCAGCAGAATGGCTGACTTCCAGTTGTTGATCAGCAAGAATCAGTTGTCAACAATTTTAGCTGGATGGCAGTTAATAGGAGTTTGTTTGGGGTTTTTTTCGGTTCAGAGGAGAGACACTTAGTTTCCTGAATGTCTGTTGGTGCGTCAGCCAGTTTTATGCCATTCTAACCTGTTCTTAATAGCTGTGAATTTCTGTTCTTAACAGATTTCACATGTATGAGAAGTGCTGTCACAGTGCTTAATATCATTCACACGACCCAGCCCTGTACTGCAGTGTGGCTAACTGCCCAGTGATCAAGGTGTCCCAGGACTTTCTGAATCTCACTGTTTCCTTCTCCCACTCTTCCTAAATGCCGCCTTCTCCAATTTAAATAAAAATGCATGTATATGCAGAAACAGCTTTCCAATTTGTTTTTGTTTAAGCAGGTTTAATTAGAATTTATTCTTAACACAGATTATAGATTTAGGTGGGTCGTGGCTTCATTAGAAAGGCTTTGGGGTTTTATCTGTTTGAATAATAAAATTGCAGAGGTGTATAGACTAGAATGCTTCCAATATCCTTAGGATTACTCTCAGTGGGGTGTGGGCAGCTGTTTCCTCATGCTGTGACACGGCTATTTTTGGTACTGATCAGTCTGTGATTTGCTTGGGTGTGAACCTCCTGTTTTCTTCTTCTTAGTAGCCTGAGCAGTCTGAACTGAGTATGATCTCAGGCAGCAAGGATGCCTAACAAGAGCAATTATGCCTAATTCAGCCCAATGTTTTTCTCCATGTGAGTCTGCCAGACTCAGTCTTGTACGTAAAGTTTAGACTGTGTCCTAAGGAAAGCCTGGTAGCTTTTAAGTGCATCTTTCATGACCTTTGTATCCCTCTAAGCAGTTAAAACAGAGACTGGTGATATTGATCCACTCAGAACAGTGTTGGTCCCCTCAAAAGTCGTGAGATATAGGTGCTTAAGCTGATCAATTGGATGGATAAAGTGAATGCAAGTTGTTCTTATGTAGGAGCTCTGGCAGCTATTTTAATCGTTCTCTGCCTCTACTGAGTCTGGTACTCCTGGTGTACAGGGTGGCAAACATACGAATGAATACAAAATCTATCAGCAATAAAAAATGGGCTGTAACCTGTCAGTTCTCATGGTCCTGAAGATGCCCTGGGAGTCTTTTCCATGTTGAGATATTTAGGAGACATTCATTTCATATTTCAGCATAGCTGGACTGAAAATCAAAAAGTAATGTAAAGCATGTGATTCCAAGTGTGCTGGACACCCCTCCAAGTGAAAGCAGACTGTGGCCAGCACTCTCCTGCCAAAGGGATTGAGAAAAACACATTCGTGATATGAATTGTGGCATACCACTTGGCTGCCTTTGACTCCAGTTTGTATTGAAGTTCTAGCGTGTCCGGCACGGCAGCACTCATTGGCGGCATGACTTCATTCAGACCACGATAGTCTACTGTCAGTCTCCACTCTCCATTAGACTTCCGCACTGGCCATATGGGACTGTTGAAGGGTGAGCGAGTTCTGCTGATGACTCCCTGACTCTCCAGCTGACGAATCAGCTTATGGATGGGAACCAGGGAGTCTCTATGGCCACCAGTGCACAGCTGTGGTAGCAATCAGCTCCTGTTGTTCTTCAGCTCTCAGCAACCCCACAATGGAAGGGTCCTCCAAGAGATTAGGCAGGGTAGACAGCTGTTCAATTTCCTCTGTCTCCAAGGCAGCTATACCAAAAGCCCACCGCTACCCTTTTGGATCCTTGAAATACCCTCTCAGGAGGTAGTCTGTGCCAAGGATGCACGGAGCATCTGGGCCAGTCACAATGGGTGGCTTTTGCCACTCATTCCCTGCTAGACTCACTTTGGCCTCCAGTACAGTTAGCTGTTGGCATCCCGCTGTCACCCAGAAATAGATGGGTTCTGCCCCTTCATGGCTTGATGGCATTAGGGTACACTGCGCACCAGTGTCCACTAGAGCGTTATACTCCTGTGGGTCTGACATGCCAGGCCATCGGATCCACACAGTCCAATAAACTCAGTTGTCCCTTTCCTCCACCTGGCTGGAGGCAGGGCCTCTCTAATCCTGCTCATTGTATTCGTTACTCACTTCTTGTAAAAATGACTTGGAAGTCCCTTCCAGAGGATCATAAGTACAATCAAGCCTCCCACTCACTCTGGGGAACTGCCCACTGGAAACTGGAGTGGCATTTTTCCTGGAAGAATCCCCTTTTGTGATTGTTTTTTCTTGCAACTCGTGTACTCTTGCCTCTAGGGTCAAGGTAGGTTTTCCATCCCACTTGCTCATGTCTACTCCTTGGTCATGCAGCTAAAACCACAGGGTGCGTTGTGATGTATACCTTCTATATCCTCTCTCCTGAGCGGAGGAATGCTTACCCCTAATAGCTGAGATACTGGTCCATACAAGTGGGGAGTAGGACATATCCTCTTTTAATTGCTGGACCAGTTTCTCCAGGGAGGAAGAGAGATGTTCTTCATATTGCTGGAGTTGACCAGCCAATTTATCCATTGTTGGCCCCTCTTCACCTTCCCAGTCCATTATTGCCAATGAGTTGGCGTACAACAATAGCGCACTCCATACAAGCCTCCGCCATATGGGTTGTGTGCATTGGACTCCATCTGGATCTGTGGGTAACTGTGCATTGTCCGGGTCATAATAAATCATCTCCCTCATGGCTAATTCACTCAGGTACTGGATACCTCCCTCCATGGTGGTCCACTTGCCTGGGTGACATACAACATCTTCACTGAAGGGATACCTTTCCCTCACGTCTGACAGAAGTCACCTCCAGAGGCTGAGGGCTTGTGTCTTTTTCCCAATTACCTTGTCAATGCCCCCTTCCCTAGACAGGGATCCCAGCTGCTTGGCCTCCCTGCTCTCTAATTCCAGGCTACTGACCCCATTATCCCAGCATCAGAGCAGCTAAAAATCTTTTCACGTATCTTGCAGCTCACTCAGGAACAGGGATCAAGTGATTACCTCTGGTTCTGCCTCTTTCTCCTGTTCTCATGATGGTCCTGGTTCATCGTCATCCCCTACTAAATGAACGCATTTTTTTGCATATTTCTTCTTCTGTATAGGGGCGACTGATACCAGCACAGGTTGTTTTTTTGGTTCAGCTGCACTGCCTGTCACCGGGGTTGGAGTGGGCACAATGCCTGTCATATTGTTGTCAGATCCAGAGACCTCTTCCCTTTGAGGGTACTGAACAGTGTGGAACAGGGCTTGGTAGGCATGGGCCAGGCCCCAGCACATTGCAGTGATTTGTGTCTCTTTGGAATTGCCAGGGTGACAGCATACTTTTTCCAAATATTCTACTAGTTCTTCAGGATTCTGCACTTGTTCAGGGGTGAAGTTCCAAAACACTGGAGGTGCCCACCTTCCTAGGCGTTTGCCCATGCTATCCTGCACACCCTGTCACTCATAACTATCCAGCCTTGGGGCAGATCCCTGGGTGGTATTTTTAAATAGTTGTTTAACCCCAAACAAGACCCGAAACACATTCAGGAGGCATAGCAATAGGAACATGCTGGTCTGAACATCCCAAGGATATTCAAAATTCTCAAGAGCTGTTGTAACTAGCCTGGAGGAAAAAGGGAAGGTGAAGGTGAAACTGTTCCCCCCTGTCTTACCCATAGATTGGTTCTCCAGAGATGAAGGAGAGTGTGATTATTAATAATTCCAGAGAGATAGTGCCTGAAGTATGGAAATGACAGCAGTGCTGAGTACACGGACCAAATCATTGTCATGGCCAATAATGTTATGTTATCATAAGCGAGTAGTACACAGTGCAGCAAAAGAAACATTTTCATCCAGCTCCCAGAGGTGATAAACAGCACCATAGGGAATACATAATGCAAGTAAGGACTTACATGACACAACCATGCGAACAAATACTACAACATTGTGACCAGAAACTATTAAACTAATATAATGAATGCTTACAATGAATTTGTTTTAACACGCTCTGGTCAGATCTGTCCTTATCTCAACCCTTCATGCCCCATGGTAGGCGCCAAAAGGACTGTCATGGTTGAACCCACCTGGCAGCTAAAAGAACCACACAGCCATTTGCTCACTCCCCGCTTCCCAGTGGGATGGAGAAGAGAATCGAAAAGGAAAAAAAAAGTAAAACTTGTGGGTTGAGGTACAGACAGTTTAATAGGAAAGAAAAGAAAGATGATAATAATAACAATAGTAATGATAAAAAAATATACAAAATGAGTGATGAACAGCACAATTTCTCACCACCCAAAGCTGATGCTCAGCTAGCTTCTGAGCCACCCCACCTCCTGGCCAACCCCCCAGTTATATACAGAGCATGACATCATATGGTATTGAATATCCCTTTGGCCAGTTTGGGTCAGCTGTCCTGGCCATGTCCCCTCCCAGCTTCTTGGGTACCCCTCGCCTTCTCATTGGCAAGGCAGTATGAGAAGCTGGAAAGTCCTTGACTGCTTGGCGACAACTAAAAACATCAGTGTGTTATCAACATTATTCTCATCCTAAATCCAAAACACAGCACTATAACAGCTGCTAGGAAGAAAATTAACTCTATCCCTGCCAAAACCAGGACAGCATGATAAGCACCTCTGACGTTATTCCTGATTCTTAATGAGTGAGTCTACTTAAGCATTTAAAATGGAATCATTTTAGCTGTCGCACACAATTCTGTGGGTGTGCTTCTTGTCTGTCATTATCCCATGGCAATAAAGTTTTAATCTGCTTTACAAAGCTGTGGGGTTATTCCCTATCTTGGGTCCAGGTGCCACAGCAGTCTCTCAAAACTTGTTTTACTATGGCTCCCCTTTTTCCTGACCTATGACTCCATCATTAGGATCTTTTATTCTATGAAGGCATTGCAAAATCTTTCTCATTTTATACTGGAAAGATTTGTGGGCATATGCAATGTCAAATTAGAGCAATAAAAGAAGTAGCTTCCAAGTTTCACTGATTGTTGTCAACTCGGCACCGAGCAGAAATCCAGTATCCACACCGAGTAATTAACACAGGGGTTATATAATTTTAATGGGAAGAATTTACCTTTTCCATCTTACTGCTTCCTTGTGTTTGGATGTACACAGAGGTACATGCTTATTCCTTTAATAACCAACACTCACCCATTGCTATTTTAGCATGTGAAATCTGCTGCACCATTATTTTCCAGCCTGTCTTGTCTTCCTCCCCTTTGGCAGCCACAGTTTGAGAAACAGTCAAACTGTACGAAGCAGACTTCTCAGACTATATTGTACTCTGGTTGTCTGTTAGGCAAGTCATTTTTGCTGAGTGATCTTGCTACTATGCATTTACTACTATCAAATCTATGCTCTCTCTGTATCTTTTGAAATTAGGGTTTAGTTTCAGATTTAGCCACTTTGTGCATCATTATGGGCTATTGAACACCACGGCAGGAAACTGAGTGAGGCCACTGAACTTAATTTCACTCATAACGTGAGTTTCCAGAGGGTAGTCCACAAGAATGGCTTTAACGCTCACAGCGATAAGGTGATAGGTTAAACTTTCTAAATGCTAGTGACAAGTATGATTTGAAAGAAAGAAAAGTTTTTGAAACATTGCAGGCTATATACTGCATATTTGCACCAGACTGATGTGTTAATTATTCAAATAAGACATTGAATATTTGATCAGAATCCATAATCCCTTCTTCAGTTAACATATTATTTACTTTTGAAAACTGCTGATGTACCATACTTTTCCTATTGCACCTGCAAAAATGAATTGGTCCAATTTATGTGCACAGAATAATATATTGTGCTTTAATGTTCAAGATATTATTCATTACTTCCTACTCATATAAGCCTCCTTACCTCCTTCATATTTTATTAGTGCCCTTTAAAAAGACATAAAAAATCAGTCATGTAGTTATTCAATTTTAAATTATGCAAATGGTGTTAAATGCAATTATAATCTATTCTTTATTAATTATATATACACCCTATGTGTTTTCTATGGATTGTATTTATTCACTACAAATAATTGGGCATTTTAGTCCATTGCTGGTTTCATGACCAGAGCATTATTATTGGCTGTTTGTAAAGTGAAAGGAACTCTTTTCAAATCAAATTAGCATAATTTAGCTATTAGGAGTTTTCATTTAGCAGCAGTTTATCCACAGCATGCCTAAAATATGCATTATTTTCTATAATGCATTTGTTTTAAATAAGTTAAAATAGCCATTATAAATTTTTCAGGAAATGAAAATTTGTATTCTTATGTAGCCTGTGGCTCAGTGTATCTTTTAAAAAGTTTTCTAACTGAAATACAAGACTTCTTACACACTTCCTGTAGTGCTTTAGTAATTCTCGTCAGTGGAGCAGATGATCAGCATTTTCTAGCAGGAATGATTTTTTTGTTACAACATACTGAGTTGGTGGGCTCAAAAGATTCTGTGGGAAATGTTAAGTCCACTGAAAATCGGGGGAGGGGGTCATAGTTGGGCAGACAAGGGTTTAGCAAGCCTCCCGTCTCTCCTGCTGGTTTCCTGCCATTGCTTCTGTCTCTGCGTGATAGCTGCTGCCCCAGTTACCTGTCACGCAGGACCTCAGTGATAGCACTGCCTACACTCTTGCGGGGCTACTGCTGTTCTCCAACGGCTTGGCTCTGCGTCCATCTTATTAATTAGCAGTTAGGTAGCCCAGGGTCCTCAGCAAGTCATCTGAGAGGCAAAGAGGGTATAGCCTGGCAAACAGCCATGAGAAGATGTGGGTAACTTGGTCAGGCATAGACAAAGATGAGCCAGGCAGCTATGGAATAAAATTGTCCCCCCATCCAAAGCTGATGGGAAGATGGGAGTACTCATGGAAACAAAGCAGCCCAGGAGGTGGGCAGAAGGAAAAGCAGGCTGACCTTGGGGACTTGCGAAATACCATCAGTGAGAGAGTCAGTATTTCAGAAATTACATGATGGCAGCATCAACCATGTAAAATTATTGGAGTTACTGGGTTTGCAGCTCAGTTCAGGACTGATGAAAATTCGTAATATTGACACTTCTTCACAGGACAGAAACAGCACACTGGAGTCACTTGCCATAAATCCACTCACAAGAGCTGAAAGGTTTAGGCTTACAGCATGATTTGGAGTCCAAGGCAGGGAAGACCTTAAGCACGTGTTCAAGTCCAGTTGGTTTTAAAGGGATGTAAGGGACTGTTTTAAAGTTGTTTTTAATATACATTCTTTCCTGGTTTACATTTTACCATTCACTTACATGGAAGGAACACCAGGTGCATCAGACCCATAATGGTTTTGACATGTTCATGTAACGGTGACAAAGCTTGAATATCTGTCCACCAAAATGGTGCAGTTTCTTCCCCTTAAGATCTTAAAAAGATTCATGACTGACAGTGCTCTGCTTTGGTCTGTGGAAAAAAATATGTAGCATTTGTTTATGTAAGGTTAAAATGCACGTACCAGCTGAGCTCATCTAGCTTTCAGGTGCTTGCCTGTGCAATAATAACTGCTTTTAATATATAACAGAAAAGAAGCTCTTTTATCTACAGGAGAGAGGTCTGAGTCTCTAAGAGACAGGCTATCTCCACTCTTAGACCACACGTCAAAGGCAGATAAAAGAAGTGAGGACCTTCCATGATGCACAGGCTGGGGCTGTTCTCAGCAGCCATAGCTGTGGCTGCCTTCTGCTAACAAAGGTAGCCTGCAGTAAAGGGGGTGTAAGCTGTCCTCTTTTTAGTGAAATGGTAGGGGTTTGTCTCTGTCCTACCCAAACAGCGACAGGATTCCCTTCTGAATGCGGTGCCTCCTAGTGCTTTCTCTGGGATGGTGGAAGCTTCCACGCAGTGTGCAGTGTTGGTTGCTGAAATAAGCGTGAAGTTTTAGTGTGTGATTAATCTGGGTGAAGGCAACAGGAATACTTTGCCTTTGATGTTTAAATATTTGGCTGTATCGCAGAGCTTAGAGTTTTGATGTGAAAAAATATTACCAATCAGATTTTTACAGTAAATACCTGCACATGAGCGACCTCCATACTTTTCCTTACCAAGAATGATGACAAAGCAGCAAAATTCCAATATGCCATAACAAATGTTGAAAAGGTAGCTCAGATCCTATATCCTCTACTCTGGAAAGAACAATAAAAGCAGCCACCTCCAACCCCACATCTCGTTTGTTAGGAAACAAACGAGATGACTTAAATAGATGGGGAAAAGCTTGTCGTGCAAAGCTCTTTTTAGATTTTCATGTCCTTCCAAGATCCTCTGAATCTAAGCATGACTGTCAAGTTGAGACATATGCTTTTTAATCTTGAGAAAGACTGCATGCAACAGTCCTTCAGTCTTTTGTGATACCGGTATTGCTCTTCCAAGTGCTGTCAACCATTATTCATTGCCAGAACGCTTTAGTGTATTGTTTGCTTGAAGAGTGTTTCAGAACATTGTCCTCTGCATGAGGCTGCGATATCAGCTGAGCTTTTGTTCACTTAGCCTTGATTTTTATCTGCTCCTGATTCTATTTGTCATTGGTGTCTCTGGTCAAGTTGAACAAATAACTACATTAAACCTCTGCATTTTCAGTTTGTAGTTTTGCTCATTCACCCATTCATACTTCAGCTTTTATGCTCTGTGTAACACTGCTGTACACAGCTTCTGTAAGGTTGGCATAATAAACTATGCAAAGATTCGATGAGTAAGGAAATCCTTAAAGTGGCACAGAGCCACTTTATCAGCTCCAGTACTAAGTTTCTACCTTGTTTCCAGGACAGTGAAATATCACTCATTCCTGGCTGCTGTAATACCCCCTTAGGATATTCTGAGCTGTGCCAGAGATCAGTGTTACTTCTGCAATGCTAACAACAATTATTCATTATTCCTTATAATATAGGGAATCGGGAGCACCCAACAAAGCTATTAAGCAGCAGGTTTAAAGTGAACAAAAGGAAATATTTTTCACATAGCACATAATTACATCGTGGAGCTCATTGCCTCAAGATGCTGTGAAGCCAAAATTATAAATGGGTTCAAAAATGGGCTAGACAAATTTATTATTAAACACAATGGCTGTGTGCAGTCTCTGGCTGAGGAAGAGATTGCTCAGGAAAGCCATTGATTGCTAGAAGCTAAGAGGGTATGCTGGGGAAAGAGTCACTCTCTATTTGCTCTGTTTTTCATACTTTTTTGTAAACACCTGCTACTAGTACTGTTGTAGAAAAAATAATGGGTTGTACGGACCTCTGGTTTGACCCAGTATGGCTGTTAACACACATAAAGAAGAAAATAAATCAATGCTTCTGTATGTACAAAGCCAACAATGTGATGCGAAATGGTAATTTTAATTTTTTTTTTTTTTTACCTACCGGTAGTCAATTTTATAGAACTAACATTAGTTTATAAAGAACACAAAGAGCTCTTTAAGTTAGCTAGCATCCATGGTCTTTTCTAGTTCTTTCACTTTAGTATCTGTTCTGCTGGTCCACTGTCTTGCTGTTGGACTGTGAAATGCAGGATAATGATGCTGTAAAGGGAAAGAGAAGAAATAGAAATTCAGTTGTAACATGTTTTTATTTAAAATGCATATAGCTGCTATGCGAAAGACTAATCCTTGAGCCTTTATTCTGAGCAGTGCTTTATTCTGCAAAGAATCTTGTTTACATTAATTAGGCCTTTTCAAGAGAGTAGTGTTACTTACAGTGCATAGAGGTAGTGGAATTAATCTCCTAGTGTGGGCAGTAAACCACTTCTTGCCTTTTGGAGAGCAAAAAGGGGACAGTTATATGAATTTTGAAATTGAGCAGGTTGAGCTTCCAAACCAGATCAAAGCATTTGCTTTGGTTTTGCACTGGGGAGAACATTTCAAATCTGAGCAAATTTGGTGTCTTGTTGCTTTCCTGGTAGTTTTATACACGCTTCAATTTTACCACTGACTTTTTAATTGTCTCTTCTTTTACAACATCACCAGCTTGAATTTTACGTTTTGATGGTTGCATTGTGAATCAAGACTATAGAACCGACAGTAGCTAGAACATACAAAAACGTTTGAATCCAAGGAAATTCACATAAATTGCTCATGCTTTTTATATGTTTAATTGTAGATCTGGTTAGAGATTGACATATTTTCCCTCCATTTGTCAGTTCTTTGTACAGCATTTGTGTTTATTTTACTTATATTTACGAAGCACATGTATCTCTGGCACACAAAGCAAGCTAAAAAAGGCCATGCTATCTGCAGCATTTAGGGCTTCTATGAAGTTTAACTATTTTGTGGATTGCTTTTTTTTCTTGTTACTGAGACTATGTGTTTGTTATTTTTTGTGACATTTTTTCAAAACGCTATGATTCTGCCATCAATCGATTTTTAAACATTGTTGAGGTAGAAGGACAGCCTAGTTGGGAAGCAAATGTCTTTCCTGTTGACATAACTAGGAGTATGTTTTCTTTGAGCTCAGGTATGCTACAGTGGAATTACCTTAAATACCTTATAAGGGATCAGGTTGGACCTTTTTAAAATAGCCCTGTTCAAGGGCCAAGAAATGAGTGAAAGTACAAAACTTTTGTGTAGCTACATACTGACACAGAGGTCTGCTTAGGCAATATTTACACTCATTCCCCAGAAGTGCTCCCTCCAATACCAGGAACCTTCCCCACAGATAAATCTTTACCTTTCACTACAACCCCTCCTAGATGTGGGGACCCCATTACTCACCAGCTGACTGCCACAGGAGGGTAAGGTGAAAACATTTATGGTCCCATAGCTGTTGCAGGAGTATTTGAAAGCACGGGGATAGTGTGGAAGAGTGATTCTGCCTTCAGTGGAGGTGATGCTGAACAATATGTAAGGTATGATACAATTTTTATGTTTCCCTACTTGGTCCAGCCCAGACCGACCGTGCATCTCTCATCCAGGTTCTGCCATTGCCACCTTCTTCTCCTGAGTGCAGCAGGCAAGACAGTGCAGGGGGGGGTCCTCCTCCCTAACACCGGGAAAAGTGGGGAGCGAGAGGTGGACTACTTTCCTACTTCACTCCTTTCAGCTAGCAGCACTCTTTTTTCCCCAGAAAAACAGTGAAGATCTGCTGACTGAGGGGGGCCAGGTGTGGAAACAGCTGTGGGACTATAGTAGGGTAGAGATTCTGTGTCTCTGGGATTGAGGGAGGAAAAGGTCACCTGTTCATGTGTCCTATTTCCCCAGTTTTGCAGAACAGCAAGTACCAGAGTCCCTAGAAACCTGACTGACTAATCTAGAAGTTTAATAGTAACAGGATTTTTTTGGTGTCATGAAAGATTTGAATGGTGCTACTCATATGACTGTTTTAGCATGGAGGAGCAGTGTGTTGGAGTGCTCAAGCTTAGTAGCGTAATAATAAAAAAAAGATTGGTTTCCTCTCTATTTCCACGGGGAAAAAGAAAAAAAAAAAAGCTATAGAAAGTACTATTTTTAATGCCACTAATAGACACCACATTTTAAAAAGCTGAAAATGCATGTGCATAAAGAAATTAAGTATTCCATTCACCATGCAGTTCTGCCTACGCCTGGCAAAGTTTCAGCATCTTCTAATGAAAAACAGAAAAGTTATCTTTGTTTATGGCAAAATGCAAGTTTGATCTGGTGTCAGATCAAGTATTTGTATTTTAACTGATACGGCAAATTTGAATGACTGCAGTGAAGTTACCAAGAATGATAACTTCCAAATTCAGCTACCTAATACAAAAAAAAGCAAACCATACATTTTGGGGGATATTGTCTCAGATATACTTTTAAATATATTCTTATGGAACTAAGATTAAGCTTACAGAGGTTGGCTTAGGGCTAGGTAGGGAGCCAGAGTGGGACACAGGACCACCATGTTACACTGACAGACTTGCACTAAATCCAGGCAGTTTACAGCTAATAAAAGGTTTCCCCTGGAACTTTAAATGTTGTTAGCAGTGTGGGAGAAAACCAGAGTTTAAGGTTCACTGAGCCTGAATCAGTTTTACTGTCTTTTAGTATCTGACTATCTTTTACTAACTTGACTATTTTTACCATCCCAGTGTCCAAGGAGCCTATTTGGTTTTGGAAGACAACTCTTTTCCTGTAACTTAAGTTAGGTAATTTCAGGACATTTCTAGTTTCAATGCAATTTGGGCTGAAACCTAATTTTAAAGAATACCATGTCCCATGTCCAGCAAATCGCTAGTATCAGGAAGGTGTCCTAATCACTAAGCTGTCAGGTTAAATTTCAGTACCACAGTCTGCATTCAAACGACTCCTGTATCCAATATTAAAAGAAATTGGGACATAGTATGCAATTCCAGGATAAGTATCTGTTTCTGAGAGTTCTCAGTAGAAACAGATTCTCCTCTACTGCCCCAAGTTTAATACTGGTGTCCCTAAGGGATTTTTCCAAGACCTATGTCACAGCATCACAGAATAGTGGAGGTTGGAAGAGCCCTCTGTAGGTCATCTGGTTCCACACCTCCTGCTCAAGCAGCGCCACCCAGAACCAGTTGCCCAGGACCATGTCCAGATGGCTTCTGAATATCTCCAAGGTAAGAGGCTCCACAATCTCCCTGGGCATCCTGTGCCAGTGCTCAGTGACCCTCACAGTGAAAAAGTGTTTGCTGATGTTCAGAGGGAACCTCCTGTGTTTCAGGTTGTGCCCATTGCTCCTAGTCCTGTCACTGGGCACCACTGGAAAGAGCCTGGCTCCATCTTGTTTGCACCCTCCCTTCAGGTATTTCTATACATGGATAAGATCCCCCTGAGCCTTGTCTTCAAGCTGAGCAGTCCCAGCTCTGTCAGCCTTTCGTCATAGGAGAGATGCTCCAGTCCCTTCATCGTCTTCCTGGCCCTCCATTGGACTCTCTCCAGTATGTCCATGTCTCTCTTGTACGGAGGAGCCCAGAACTGAACCCAGCACTGCAGCTGTGGCCTCACCAGTGCTGAACAGAGGGGCAGGATCATCTCCCTTGACCTGCTGGCAACACTCCTCCTAATGCAGCCCAGGATACCATTGGCCGCCTTTGCTACGAGGGCACACAGCTGACTTATGGTCAACCTGGTGTCCACCAGGACACCCCGGTCCTTTTCTGCAAAGCTGTTTTCCAGCCAGTCAGACCTCAGCATGTACTGGTGCATGGGGTTGTTCCCTCCCCAGGTAAAAGAGTTTGCACTTCTTGTTGAACTTCATGAGGTTCCTGTCAGCCCATTTCTTCAGCCTGTTGAGGTCCCTCTGGATGGCAGCACAACCTTCTGGCACATTAGTCAGTCCTGCCAGTTTGGTGTTGTCACAGACTTGCCCCATCATCCAGGTCATTAATGAGCCTGTTAAATGAAATAGGACCCAGTATTGACCTCCCTAGCACTCCAGCTGTGTAGTCTCTAGTATATGTCCTCCCTAATGCATCAGCTGGAAGTCTAGTCCCTGCTGAGCTGACGTCTCTGAATCTCATAGCAGTAAGTCTTCTCCTGCTGTTTAAGTGGGTGTTTGTCACAAAGTTGGAACTTCCACCAAGTGTTGGGACTGGAATGCCTCCGTGCCAAGTTCCTCTTGTCCATCTAGCTCACTCTTCATCGTTTTCTCTGATTCTCCTGGCATAATGTGGCATACAGAGTCTAACAATACTTTTATTAATAAGAAATCTGATAAATATGGACTTTATTGGATTATTTTAAACAACTAGTAATTGGCTTAATGAGAGACAGATGCCTGGAATCTTTGTATTGTCTTGTAAGAGAAATATTTATATAGAGACTCAAATTTTTAAAAGTTTTGTTTTATGGAGGGATGCAGAGAATAAAAGCATCTGCTGCTATTCAACAGAGCTTTTATAATGTTGGCTTGCCTCAATTAATCTAGCTTGAGTGCAGTGTTCTAATGAAAGGAAATGTAGAATAAAAACGTAGAGCTGCAATGTATATAAATCTTGAAATGTCCACGGAGAGCTGATAAATTGCTGTATTTTCCTCAGTTTATGCAAAAGAGAAAATGAAGAAGCAGATTGCAAAAAACAAAATTATACATCAAGTCATTAAACCTCAATCTTCATTACTGAAGAATTGTTTTGATACTCAGCAAGATCAGAATCTGAACAAAAGAGTAGCTAGGTGACATGTTCACAAGGGTCCTGCACGTCAGGAAATAATCCACAGAGTAAGGTCATAGGTGGGATCTAAGTGCAGAACTATGATTATTTCTTTTCTATTCTTAAAGCTGTGAATGTAAACAATATTTTGCACTATTTTATCTCCATGACTAACCCTTTATTTGTTTAAGTCTCTTATTTCATAATCCATTTGCGTTACATGCACTTTTTAACTGTTAGTTAGCTCCCTTACCCCACAAGCAACTCACTTTCATGTCCTCACTGTATTGTCCTTTGGGAAAAAGACTGTTCTGTCAAACACAGAGACTTTTCTTCCCTTTTTTGGGGGGCATCTGTTTTCTGTGAATATTACATTTGGTTTGTTAGTTTGCTAAATTATGCTCTTACTTGTACATTCACAGATTCACAGATTCAGAGATTGGTAGGGGTTGGAAGGGACTTCTTGAGATCATCTAGTCCAACCTCCCTGCTAGAGCAGGATCATCTAGAGCAGGTTGCACAGGATTGTGTCCAGGTGGGTTTTGAGTATCTCCAGAGAAGGAGACTCCATAACCTCTCTGGGCAGCCTGTGCCAGTGCTCGGTCACCCTCAGAGTGAAGAAGTTTTTTCTCAAGTTGAGGTGGAACTTCCTGTGTTCCAGTTTGTGCCCATTGCCCCTTGTCCTGTCACTGGGCACCACTGAGAAGAGTCTGGCCCCTTCCTCTTGACATCCACCCTAGGGACACCTGCCATGGTGAAACTGTCACTTGTGTATGGTATGTTTGTACTTTTCCATTGACAAAATACTGGTACTGCATAGCTGATGTTAGCTTAATGATGCAGAAGTGGTCCTCAAGTGACAGCCTTTAGGGACAGCAACCCCTTTTGCCCCTCCCTCATTGTTAGCCCAGAGTAATTCCACTTCAGTTTATCCATTAGCTAAGTCTGGGTCATTTGAGTAGCCTGTGATCCCATGTATTATATATTTGAATAAAGTGTCTGGTTTTAAGACTGGTTGATGAATTGCTGCAGGGATACCTCTCTTGGAATTCTAAAGTGCTGTTTATACATTTTGAACATCAAAACAGGACAATTCAGGTTGGTGAGCTGCTGCTATTCATTAGTGCACTTAACCAGACACTCTTCGTTCTAACGAGTAGTCTTGGGGCTGCATTGAAGCGCTGCTGTCTGTCAGTATGCAGTGAGCTTGCTAAAAATGATTCGGTTAACAATTGACAGCAACACTTGTCATCATTGTCAATCCCATTACTACCGCTACTATTTTTATGCTGATTATATGCTCTTAAATACTCTGTATTATTCTTTCAGTAGTTTCTCAGAGAGGTGTGGAATCATTTAAGACCAACAGCATTTTTTTCAATTTTTTACCTGCCCACTCCTTTCCAGTAAGTGTGCAGTTGTCCAAAAGGAAGATGATTGGCAGGAAGCAACCACAGAGTGAGAGCCTGCAGAGGGATGTCTGGGAAAAGGCAACATAACTTTAAAAAGCCGGAGCCAGGAGTTTGAACGGTGAAGTAGCAGGAGCTCCCATCACTGTGGAAGCACTCAGCGGCTCTACTGTGACCCATTCCTGCTCCCCCCTGAGCAGAACAGTGTAGCAAACGACAGGCGCAGGGACTGGATGCCAGCCAGGAAAAGCGGAAAGTAGACACGTAGCTTTAGATAGGAGATCTTTTTCTTTAGAACAAGGAAAATGTTGGGCTACAAGTCAAGCCTAGAGGAATGAATAATTACCTTTATGTATGCTAGCGAATAGTGTATTTGCAAAGCAGACATTGAGGCACCAAAGTTTCCTGTGAAGATCAAAAAATGTAATGAACCAGCACAATGAAGTGCTATCTTTTTTTTAAAAGGGCACTGCAAGCAGACCCTTATCTGTTTGAGCCTACCCAACTACTCTTACTTCCCTTGAAAGTACTATCTTATCCCCTAAGAAAAACAACAGTGTGCAAAATATTTGTGCTCTGTCTGTGCGCACCAGTGTACTGTCTTTTATCTTGTAGTTTAATATGATGTCAGTGTCGCCCTGTAGCAGAATTAAAATCTTATTATGTGAGCTTTGTTTCTTATCTTCTATCCAAACTATATTAACTGGAGTGACCTAGATACACTCACAAAAACCCTTGAGGCTCACTCAGTGAGCAAAATCTGAGGGGTGCTTTATCACTTCTGAAAGGTTAGATCAGCTGTGTGTACATTACAACTCGGATGAAAGTTTTGTTCACTTTTCAGATTCAACATTTGTTTGCTTTTGGTTTGTTTCTCCACATGCTGTGTTCTTCTGCTTCGGGGAATTTTATGACATTCAAGGTTTTTCCAAATTGTGTGGTTCTAAATCAGAAACAGTTTGTCTTTACAGGGGATTTGAAGATGTTATCAGGTTTTCTAGGCTTGGGTCAGCTGATAATTTAAAGAGTCAGTCAGTTCCTGTGAATTCTGAGCTCAGCACGCTGTCTCAATTACAATGATTTATTCAGATAAAATCAGGCAAAAATATTACTGGATTAACTAGAAACGTATCAGAAGCCAGCTTTCTTATCAGCATATGTGTCCACCAGTTCAATGTTGATCACCTTTTATTAGAAATAATCTTCAGCAAGCAGATAACAGAAATGCACAGGTATTAAATAAATAGTACCTCTTCGACTAATATAGTTGCTCAAAGCGTAGTGTCCTGGCCTACAGTGTCAATTAAATCACGGAAAGTATTTTGCCATGGAAAGTAAGTATTTCCCACTTACTTCAGAGAGAGTTTCTTGGAATCCTGAAGCCTCGTTTTGTGCATTACGTAGCATATGTAAGAAATGAGTGGAGTAGCTGTCATCAATCACTACATAAAACATGAGTGAACATAAAATTATAATGACTACAACACAAAGCTTACTACTTCAGTTAAATGCACACTATTGTTTTTCTTCTGATGACTTAAAAATTCTTCTTTTCTTCTTCTCCCTTCTCTATCTCTTTTTCTCTCTGTCTTTATATATATATTTTTTTTTCATTTTCATTTATTTTTTTCTTTTTTTTCCTTTTTTTATCTCTTGTTATATTTTAAATCAGGTGCAAACTTTTCTCTTTAGGAAGAAAAAAATTTGTAGTTCTTGCCTAGTTTTTTCATAGCACATTGTATCTTTATGCTCTGCTTTAATAACATTTCATTAGCTCTTTGAAACCATTCCCTGGGGCAAGCTTTTATTATTTGTGAAGTAAATCAAATATCAAAGTGCTAATCTTTAGGAGGAAAAATGGGCTAGACTCAGAAGAAATATTTAAATCTTCTATTAGTTTTTTGAATTAAAAATTAAAGTGCACAAAAAGATCCAAAATAATATTCTCAAAGCTCTAAGGTACCTAAAAACACATTGTAGAATCCACCTGCCTGCTAACATTCTGAGTTCTACAGAGTAAATCTAGGAGTGATATGCTTCTGAGTTCTAAGTAGTATTGTGGAAGGAATGTTTTGCTTGGCAGAAAGGCACTTAAGAAAGAGTTTCTTGATTAAAAATTGGAAACAAAAAAAAAAAAGAGAAAACTCCACAGTTTTCCAATGTAACCTTGAGTCCTGCTCCTTTTGTGTAAATACCTGTGTCTTGGCAAGTAGGACTTCTCATTAAGAAATAAATAACTGCACCATCTTTCACTCATGTAGTGTGCAATTAATGTGTAATTACATCCTTTGGAACAATGTAGAGAGGAAGCAAGGAGATAGCAGACTTACTGAATAATGAAGCGGATAATTTTGTTCACAAAAGGATGGGTAATGCCTATGTGGTGATCAATGTCCGTCTGTATTTCCCCAGAAGAGGTTTCCTATCAAAGCACAGAAGTAGTTGGTATTCAGTGTAGCCTGTGTTCATGCATGAGTGTTGCTTAAGTTCACTATCTTCTTGAAAATGTACAAGGTATGATAGTTGTGAACAAAACTTTTAATTACATATTGTATTAAAATGAAAGTGGTGGAGGAATAGAGAGATATAAAAAACCCACATGCTGTTCATCAAAACTATTCGTTAAATCCTCCAAAAGGAGGAAATCTGTTTTTATGAGAGGAAATAAGCACTGCTTGAGACCAACTTTAATTTTTTTAACACACAAGTTAAAAATAATATATCTTGCACATTAGTTACAGTGCAAGGGTGCATATTACACCCAGAGGGTCCTTTCTATTAAAAAAAAAGGATCATAAAATCCCATCAACATACTATATTTTTCTGCTGGAGATAAATCAGGAAGATTAATGAGGTTAAGTTATTGCTATCTAATATGCCAGGGAATAAGTTTCTAAATTAGAATTTTAATTGTATGTTCTATTGCAGTCCTCTTACTAATTCACATTTCACCATATTTCTAAAATCTTTCGTTATACAGAAGTCTTAAAGAATTTTAAAGGAATTAAAGTAATGGAGTTTTAAAAACTTAAGTAGATAGAATAGAAGTGGCTCTGAAAGCTTATAGAAACTAGATTATCTATCAAATTTTTAGATCACTCCACAGAATCTATAAAGATTTCTGTTCCTGCTGTTGAATCTTACAAGTGAATGTCAGGTGTGGCAGTGTTAGATACCAAGATAAGAAATTACATCAATAGATCTCATAAATAGGTTGGTTTAAAAATTGTATGGAAAGTAATTCTTTGTTAGTTATTATAGAAGTACTCCATGACACTCTTCTGCAGTATTGTCATAGTTTAAGACCAAATGACAATTGGTCATTGGAGACTAAACGTACTCAGCTACCAAAATATTTCAATCACAGATATATCATAGAATCATAGAATCAGAGAGTGGTTTGGGTTGGAAGGGACCTTAAAGACCATCTAGTTCCAACTCCCCTGCCATGGGCAGGGACACCCTCCACTAGACCACGTTGCCCAAAGCCCCATCCAACCTGGCCTTCAACACTTCCAAGGAGGGGGCATCCACAACTCCCCTGGGCAACCTGTTCCAGTGCCTCACCACTCTAACAGTAAAGAATTTCTTCCTTATATCTAATCTAAACCTACCCTCCTTCAGCTTAAAGCCATTACCCTTGTCCTATCACTCCCTGATAAACAGTCCCTCACCATCTTTCCTGTAGGCCCCTTCAGATACTGGAAGGCTGCTAGAAGGTCTCCCCGGAGCCTTTTCATCTCCAGGCTGAACAACCCCAACTCTCTCAGCCTGTCCTCACAGGAGAGGTGCTCCAGCCCTCTGATCATCTTTGTGGCCCTCCTCTGGACTTGCTCCAAGAGCTCCATGTCCTTCTTATGTTGGGGGCCCTGGAGCTGGATGTAGTACTCCAGGTGGGGTTGGAGAGCAGAGTAGAAGGGGAGAATCACCTCCCTTGATCTGCTGGTCACACCTCTTCTGATGCAGCCCAGGATACGGTTGGCTTTCTGGGCTGCAAGTGCACATTGTTGGCTCATGTTGGCCTTTTCATCAACCAGCACGCCCAAGTCCTTCTCCTCAGGGCTGTTCTCAGTCCATTGAGAGCAATTTTAGAAATTGCACGACTTCCCTGTTCTACAGGAGAGAGGACACGGCCCAGGAGAAAAGTCAGGTGCATCTGCGTGGTGGTTCCAGCCATGTCATTGCTCTCCTGCAATGTCACTCGGGGCCTCCTCCCTTGTCCTCTGGGTCCTCTCCTTGAGCAACCCTGGACACTGTCAGATAGAGGACAGGGTAGAAAAGGATATCTAATTCTTGATTATCTTGTTCAAATGCACTTGGCACCTAAAATCTAGCTTTCACCATGGCTGGCACTCACAACCTGCTGTTTCTGCAAGTGTTCAGCTTCTTCACAACTTCCACGGTGACTGAAAAGTCATTTTCACTTACGTTACTTCTCTATTCTTATAACTGAGCTACTCTTATCCTATAGCGTTAACTAAATTTCATGTGCATTTGCTAACACTGTTGTCAACTAGAGCTAACTCATGCTAACTGCTACAAGTGTCTATGTCATTAAAGATACCAAAGCAGTTCAATCATTTTAATATGTTTTTATTATGCAGCTATAGCTTGACTAGACTGGCCAGCTGTCCAGGGAGTACCAGAGCCTGTGACTTTAAAAGTACAAATGTATTAGAAAATACGCTAATTGAAAGCGTCTTGCACCTGAAAAATGAGCACACCAATACGATGACAGAATTAGTACCAGATTTTGTCTTACCACATGGTTTTAGTAATTTTTTTTTTTAAATCCAAATGATAAGTCATGCTGCAGTTAGTCAGTGGAGGAGATAACGGTTCCTCTTCCATTTCACCATTTAATGTAGGCAGTGACTATGATGTTTAGTGTCCCAAAAGACCAGAAGGACTTCTGCTTTCATACTCTTCTTCTTGTGTGTAATGTAGGCTAACCTAAATGCACCTGAGAAGGAAAAGACTCTTGTTTCCTACCTCTGGCTATGCAAGCCTTTATGAATGGATGTTTCCTTTTTTTCTTAACATCAGTTCAAGGAGACACAACCACATAAAGGAGCATTAGGAACAATATTAGTGAGTTGCTGTATGTCAGACCGTAACTGTGTCTGCTTTAAGACTGATCTCGCACTCAGAAAACCTTATGTAAACTATCATCAGCCTAATTTTTCCAGAAAATTCCAAATGGAACGAGGGAGTTTCAGCAATAACATCAATATATTCTATTTGCAACAGTCTTCATTGGTTTTTTTTTTCTTCCATGTTCAGACCTAGGTTACAGTAACACACTGCTAAGTGCTTTATAACTGCTTAAGGCAGTTTACATTGATTAGATAGATTTTCACATTGGCTCTTGCGACAGACAGTTTTCAAGGGCAGGCATACTAAAATGGTTTTTTAAATTCCATTATTTGAAAACTGGACATAATTCTCAGTGATTGAAGCTGACAGAGAAGAAAAAGCTGGTGGTGAATATATTCTCTAGTGGCACGCTGTCATCCACAGATGCTTTCAGTGACCAAAGCAATGATTGAAGTATGAAGAGCTGCTTGCATACAGTGGGCTGCCATCAGTGAAATCATTTACCACTGCTCACAAACAGTTGGGGTGATCTATTACTTGCAGGTGATGCATTTTCAATGATAAAATCTTTCCTCAAAGTGACTAGAAGATAAAAAATGTTGTTTCATAGCTTGGACCTCTCTGCAGATTTCTTTAACATAACTATCAATGACTCTTCTTTCTTAATTTCTTAGCAATCTAAATACTCAGTTATCAACAAACATTCTGATTGTTTCAATTTTCTGTTGAAAAAAACAGTTAATGTTGTTAAGTAACAAGAACGTCCTCACATGCCAGATATTTTGCAGATTCTAAAACAGAAAAAACAATGAATGACAGATTTACTGTACTCATAAATATTGCACTGTTCATTAAATGAGCCTGAAGGTCCTTGTCCTCCAAACATTTATGGACTTGCTTAAAATAAAATATGTATTTATTAGGGTTTATAAATACAAAGGAGAGTCTAATGCACAGGGATCTTAACTCGGAGTTTAATGGATGCATTTTTTTCCATCTGTAATCTCCACATATAAAGTGGACACAGCAGTAGTAAAGGGTGATATATTTAGGTAAAACTAGTGATGTATCTTCACTATCCAATTCAGGGCATTTTAGGCATCTAATTTAGCGGCAACTCAAAGGACCTATGGTAGAAACGTAAGTTTCTTCTATAGCTAATTGAGTTTAGACAAGGACCTCCATTAGGACCACTGTTAGTTGTCTGGTCTGGTCTAAAGTAGACAGTATGTATAACTCTCTGCATGTAGCTTAAAAACAAATCCAGAGGCATTTATAACTGAATAGGTCAGATAATTCATTTTGCTAAAGCACATCTTAATCTGGTTATCTAGAAATAAGAATGGAAAAATGGATGTTACCAGTGGAGAAACTTAGGATCAATCAGGAAAATCAGACATCATAAAGAGTCATACATTTAAAAACAAATCCACAGATCAAACTTAAGATTGTTACACAGTGAAATACTCATTTCTTTGGACCTATGAATAATATTCTTGCTTCTTAAGCAGGCAGAGCAAGATTTATGATATCCTTAACTTCTCATTTCTTTGCTTGTGAGAGCTTGCATTTTGTAAATGACATTGTAGGAGACTACACTGTTGTCACCTAGCAACTATGAAGTATTTTTTTGAAAAAGTTGCTGCTTGGCTTTGGATTAATAATAAAAATAGTAATTCCACTCAACACTTTACATTTGTAGATGTTAAAATGCTTACAAAGATGCATTATTTTTACTATCCTTAATTGGAAGCATGAAAACGTAGGATGGAACGTGTGTTGCCAAAAATGACAGAGGTACAAATTGCATCCTGAAGATCTCACCCTGTTCTCCACATTCCAGCCTCTTCAAACTGTACTTTTATATAGGTCCCTTCCACTATTTTCTGATCTTATGAATTTTAAATGAGGAAAGGGAATAATTTAAAAAATCTGTATTTGCAATGATTATCTCCCCCTCTCATTTGAGATATTGCAGTTATTTTCTAGTCTGAGGGTCACAGTGAATTAGCCCTTGGCAAATACTTAATTTTTAATGGAAACCACTGCAGCATTGAGTTAAAGCAAGCAAAAGCTTCACATTCATCCTAAGATGATGCTGCTGCTGCAACACTGACCGATTCTCGTGTTGCATCTACAGCAGTTCTGTATAATTCAGGTTTTTTTCAGAAACTGTTTTATCCTGATTATTGAAATATTTTCTAATAACAGGATGACAGTTGACATCGCATACTGAAATGTCTGCTGTAACAACAGCTGGCTTGAAAAGTGTTTCGTCTTTCAAGTAGAACATGGGGGCTGGGCAGCCAAGGTTTGAGTTAAAGAAATACTTACTTTAAATGATTTGAGAAATGCCCTAGCCTCATTTTTGGTTCTCCATTGCCCTTGCCAGACACTTAGTAGAATGAAGCTGTTTGGGGGCATATTTCTTCCTAATAGTCCATATTTTTAAGAAACTTTTAAGGATGAATTAGAACGAATAGCCACTAAGATAATGTGTGGGCTGCTGTGCAGCAGTCTCCCTGGAGAGTGATATGTCAGGAAAGACATTAAAAAAAATTCTGTAATGAAACGTGTATTTCTCACAAGTAAGGCAAGATCTTGACAGATCATCTGTTATGAGGTATCTGCTCTGTTCCTTCCGTGTGGGACAAATGGGATTTCTCCTTATAAATTCATTGTGGATTATCGTTCTGCTGCGGTTTGTGTAATGGCAGCACATGGGGAATTTTGGAAATGACACTCCAGCTGTCTTTTACAATAACTGTTTCTTTTTATGCTTTTGCACTGTAATACCTCTTCCTTCAAATTATCTTTTCTGTACATTTCTAACTGAAATGCCTGTGTGTATCCTAAAATGAATTAAAAGGAAAAATGGATCTACATAAATTACGTCTATTTTCCCTATGTGATGATAGGTTTTATTTCATTCACTAATTTATTGATAAAACCCCAAAGAAAAATATATATCTGGAGTTCTTTTTCTATAATACATTTTTAATAAGGAAAATGAAGTCCATATACAGTAGCTGCAAATGTAAATCTGTCTCCTGGTTTTTGTTATTGTGTGAGGTTTGAGATACATGTATTCTAAAGAACAGAATTATCTATGTTGTAGATATATTATTAGGAGCTATTTTATCTGTAAGGTTCATTAAGCTTATCATTGTTTTCAGAAGTTCCAAACAGGTGTGAGAAATTGAACCCGTGCATTAAGAGATGAGAAGCAGATGAGCTGCCCAAACCAGTACATTGCCTATTGTATATCTTCCCTGAATTCAGTACTGTGCAAATCTTTCCCAGTTGTCTCCAGAGATTTACTTTAATCGATCGGTTTAAAGCAATTTTTTAAAAGTTCATTAGCAGGAAGGGAGAAGCGAGAATTCCCTAGGAGTATATTTGGGTCCTCCATATTTCAAGGTGTAAGCTTGGAAGCTGTATCAGCAGGACTGTCTCTGTAACAGCATGTGTAATGCTTAGTGAATTAAACCCAAACCCACTTGCTGGGTAATATCTTATGAATCAATTCTGTGAACTAGTCTCTAGCAGAAGGACTGTAAGAAAACTAGAATTCTCTGTAGTCTATCTAGCTGACTGAAATGCAAAATCCTGGGGAAGATAATGGGTCAAGTTTTAGATCGGATGAAGGATTAGTTAGTTTGTTCTGCTTTTGGAGCTTTGTTGCTGAACATTTCCATCTCTGTTTTGCTTTTAACTGTGTTTAATTGTTCATCATCCAGTGATGATCCACTTCTTACTGAGAGTACGTGGGAACTTTGCAAGATATTGAGACATAGGTCTTTGCCCGTGGAGAGTAATTCCTTATGCAGTTCCATCTGGCTTATTATAAAAGTACTTTCCATCCAGTTGAGAGAGCTCTGGAGTGGGAGGGCTTGCTTGCTTTAGACATCGTTGGCAGATACATAATCAGATAATGATTGGCACCTTTTTGGCAAACGGCCACAAAGCTGTAAATCATCTTAGGATTTGCAGGGTTCCGCTTCTTTATCCTGGCAGGAATCTACATTTCTCAGAGCTGTACCCAATGATGGTACCCCATGATTAAGGAGAAACTTATTTATATTAGTGGGTTTTAATCATTTCAATTTGCAAACCTTTAAACATTTTCTAAGGAAGTGTGGAGAGATGAAGGACAAACAAATTGAAGCCTTTCGGCGAGGCTTCTGTTTTTCTTAAGTTATTATTTACAAACTTTTTAGAAGAAATCCATGGATTCCCAGGAGTTTCCATATCATAGGTTGGAAAACAGCACTCTAGTGAACTTATGAAAAGCTTGTTTTAGACACTGCATGCCCCTGTGTTCCATTGACTTCAGCAAGAGATCAAGGGTTTATTTTGACTTTTATGCTCTTTACTGATGGAAATCATTGAGATTTGAACATCTCAACTATGAGGGCAAAAGACACTAATGATAGTCCGTCTAATGGGCATTATCTATTTTAAACCACTCAGAATGTGTTGAGGTCTTGCAAGAGACACAAACTTCCTGAGGTTTTCCCTGCTTAGTTTGGGATGTAGCCATTTTTGGCTTCTGTTGCCAGAAGAGTAAGTCATGTGTGTCTACATCCCTCTTGAATCAAGAGATTTAACCTACTGATCATTCTAGTAAAAAGACCAAAACATCAGTTAAGACTGGCCACTGTCCTAGTAGAATTCCACTGGGGTTTATGGCAACTAAATATTTTTAACGCAAGATTAATATTTCAATATGATAAAATTCATCGACATTATATGGCTTACAGATATAGTGTATAAATTAAGAAATTGTGCAAATGCTCTTTTAGACCACAGAACGCACAGGACAGATAGGACCTAACAACTTGCTTACTGCCTTTTTGACAGCGTATGTGTTTTATTAATGTAAAAATATATTTTAACACCTTCAACTTTCTTATTTACAATAAATTTATTAAGTACAGCACAGAGCCTGGGTGAATATTAGATTATATCTTTCACAAAATCACTTTTTTTTCCCCTCTGACAAAATAATCATCTTGGTCCTATCCTAAATTGTGTTTAGAAAAAGATGCATGCTAGTTGAATCCAAATTCTTTTAAATGCCTATATGTTTAGATCCAGGAGGTCGTCTGCTGAGAAGTAACTGAAGCTTGTGGATATGTCAAAAATAAAACGTGTTAGTACAGTGTGTAATTGTGTTCTCAAATACTGGAGCAACTCCAACATTGATGATGAAGCTCCTTCAGCTTCATGTGTGTGTATGAGAACTATGCAGAGAATCTCGATAGCACAAATGAAAGACTCTTAGTGTTGCAAGCATGCAGCTTTGGAAAGGTTTAGTAGCACTTCACATGCAAATAATTCTTCTTGGTATTACACAAATAATCTTGTGTCAAATTTTAGATAACATCTGGAGCTATGCATAAATACCATTTAAAAAGGAGACTCATATTTTTGCTCAATAAAAGAATTGGTTAAATGACACTTTAACAACAATACCTGCAAGTACTGTTTGCCTTTCTCTTTGGTTATCTGTAAGGTAATTGTTGCTGCAAAGGTAATTGTTGCTGCATGCTTTTCTTAATGTCACTTTCTTTCCTTTTTTAGAGTTTCTTTGAAGGACAGTCTGCACCATGGGATTCGGCTAAGAAAGATGAGAACAGAATGAAAAATAGATACGGGAATATCATTGCATGTAAGTGTTGACAACGTAATTGTGCACTGTGTTAACTTCCCTTCAGAATTGGATAAGAATGACCACCAGCCTCATGCTCACATCAGGCTTATATTCCTCTTCTCTAATTAAGAAGATAAAAGTGAGGGAAGATGTTACTTTTTTTTTTTTTTTTGAGAAAACTGTCAGACTTAATGCATTTCTCAACTAGCCTTTGTATACCTTCCATCCTGTGATCAACGTCTGGCTAATGGAGGATGACACCTTTAACCAATACTTAGTTCTTAACAGCTCCCAAACTGCTCCTGGCAGCTTAGTGAGAGAGTTCCCATGATCACATCAGTACCTTGATATTGGGTTCTGGATACTGTAGGAGTGGACAATACTGCTGCTTAAATATTCCATAATAACAGTGACAGCTATCCTGACTTACCCTCTTAATGCTAGACAGACCGTAAGGAAAAAACCAGAATCTGTATGTTTTACTTAAAAATGCCAAGCTTGATAAAGATTAGATGTACTAATAATATAATAACTTGAGGAGATGATAGCATGCTTTGGTGAATGACCCCTAAATCTGGCATTATGAGATTGCAAAATGTGGCGGCAAGAGATGCTGCACATGAACATGGGGGCAGGAAATATATCAAGTTCAGTAAAATTATATTATTATTTGCACACTGATGTTGTTGCACTTAAAGGGCAAGTTCCCAGTGTGTATGTAGGTGATGATCCCTTCCCTGATTGTTCCTTCCCAATCTAAGTTCAAGATATGAATGATATGTGTTTCTCCCAGACAAATAACCATGAAGCAGGTATAAGCAGAGAAATAAGCAGCAGTCACAGCATGTCAGAAGTTTTGTAAGCATGAAAATGAACGATGGCCTTTAAGAGGGGATCATTTAATGGTACTGCTGGAGTTTATAAATCACAGATAACCCTAGGTACAGGGCACAGCATAGAAGAATAAACAGTGCTGATTGTCTGAACATTCGGAAGACCTGCGGAAGGGGTACGTCGTGCGTATTTACACTGCCTAACTTCAGCACCTTGTCTACCTGCTTGTCTGGGCACAGATCTACCTAGGTTTCCTTATCAGTGAACCACATGGACTTGACAGAGAGAAGGACAGCTCTTCTAGGGAAATGCTTTAGAAATAGAACCCATTTCAATACTTCTGAATCCCCACCTCAGGAGGTCCTCTCTGCTGTGCTTGTATGATGAGTCTAGAGAGACCAACTTCTAACTTAGTGACCTACAGTAGGAAGTATGAATAGGCCCTTGTATCACTGTGGCCCAGCTGGGCTGAGACAGTCTACAAAGAGAAAACAGCTCTGTAACTTGCTGCAGAAGGAGAAGGAGAGCCCACAGGAAATGCTTGTGGAGGCAGGGGCAAGTTAAGCAAGAGATGCTGTCTGCCACATCATTTTGAATGGACATGATAGTATTGCTGTGTAGTTTGGGTGTATACTGTGCTACTTACTTACTGAAAAAGGAAATTAAATCTTCTGGGAAAATGCGAATATCGTGATGGGCTGGAGCATATGCAAAAGAAGATAAGTCAGCTAGATGTGGTTTTGCTTGTTTCCCTCCAAGCAATCTTTAATGTGTAACATACTTGTTATTTTGTGAGGATGGAGGAATACATTAGATGACTAATATCATTTAAGTAAAAATACTGAAGGCATAAATAAGAATGCCAAAAAGTTTTATGTTTATCCTTCCTTTATGAAATTTCATTTCCAATCCAAGCCTATGACAATAGATCTTCTCTTTTCATCAGGTTTAGTGTTGTCAGTCCCCTCTTTAATGTCATGTTAGGCACCGCCTTACACTTTGACGCCCTTTAGTTGAAGAAAACAGAAGACTACTAGTGCCATATGTCTGAGGTAATGAAGTGATGAGTAGCCAAGGGAAAACAAGTAAAAGATATTAGATACACAAATCAATGGCAATTACAAGTGATACTGAAGGCTTTCTGAGAGGGCAAATATAACTCAGATCATTTAGATCTCAATTTACTTTTAATGTCCTCAGTATTTAGCAAAGGGAAAGAGTTGGATGGAGTTGTTATCAATAACGCTTCCTATTTATGTGGCTGTGAAAACACAGATAACACAAGTTAAAATTAAAATCCATTAGAGTTAAAGGCAGTATCTTAAAAGAGAGGCTGAAACTGCCCACAGTTTGTCGTCTGTTAAATACATGTATGCAAATGGGGTAGTTAGCTGTTTAATTATTTGATGTGTTTTTCTGCTGGATAAATGATCCCTTGTCTCAGAGTCTGAGAGTACAATTTTAGCAGTCTACTTTTGAAACTTTTCCCCAAATAGTTGTATAAAGTATTTGCTTTAGCTGAAAAGCATATTACTAAATTGCCCTTTTATGCTATGTTTAAAGACTTAAAAATACGATGGTTCAGATGCCACTGACTATGGGCACATGATTATAATGAAAAGTATATTTTTTCTGTAAAGCATCTAATGTAGTTTTTTTCCATCCATTTATCCTCTTTGTTTAAATTTTCCCCAAGATACTACTGTTACATTATTGCTTGTAGTCATTATTGTTCTCTGAGGGAACTAAAACAATAGCACCAAGCGGCCAGCATTGCAGGAGCTTGTCAAAATGGCAATATGCTTTACATTACCCAAGTGATGTGCGTTTAATTGGCTACAAGCGTGCCCTACCCACTGTATGAAAGTGGCTACAACATCAGCAAGCTGACTCTTGATCACAGCCCAGTCACTCACAGGAAACATGCTCCTTCTTCACTGAACACAAAAAGCTTTTTTGTGTTTTCTCATTAGGAACTAACACCTACATGAATCTGCTAAATGAATCTCTTTTCACCTAAGAAAAGATCCTTTTCTGCCTTAATTGCATAGGGTTATGCATGGATTTTGGTAAAATCTATGGGTTTTTCCTCAGGAGAGATCTTGAGGTCACTTCAGAATGGGAGGGGTTCTGTGTTTATTTTTACCTAACTCAATATTGACTAAATGAGAGGAGAATATTGATCTCAGCTTTTAAAAGCAGCTAAAGATTTTAGGTGAGACATTTATAAAAGGCTTGAGCTGCAAAGAATCGGCAAGGCACGTCCCAAGAAAGGGTCATTGGCTAGGCATGCTAATCAACCAGCTACTCAAGGGGCTTGTTAGAGATCACAGTCTGCAGGCTGGCGTATACATGTTGTAGGTAACGTGAGGGAAGCAAGAATAAAATGCTCATATTCATTATCTATTACCATTTTCTACAAAGACAAATGGATTCTAACATAACTCATTTTGAAAGCTTAAGTGATCAGTGCAAAGTTAAATTTGATCTCCTAATAGAGGGGTATCGAAATAACAATGAGCTGGAAAAGAGAGTATTTAAAAGCTACAAAAATTGTCAAGAGCAGCTGAATTATAAAGGAAAAAATTACCCTAAAAATCTAGATAGTTTATCTAGAGGCTATTTAAGAATCAGCATACATATTGGAACAATATATACCTCGTGTGCCTCTTAGGTTTAAATCTACTTGACATAAGCGCAGGCATAGATACAGTAACATTTCTTTTTGTTGACTAAAGAATTTTTTCAAATTAAGAGGTGTTGCCATGCAGCAAAGGGTTAACTAGAGTTTTCAAATCAATAAAAAAAGGAAGTCACTCCAGCTCCACTGCAAATGAATGGGTATTGAACAGTCCATTACCTCCAGAATTCCCAGAAACTTAGCTGAGAATGCAGTACTAGAAAGGATGCATGTGAGGAGAAAACAGGGCAAAAAGTTGATATGAAGATATATTTATGCAGTAACTTATCTAGTTTTGCCCAAGCCAAAGCAAAAAATTATTGCAAGGAAAGAATGGAGGAAAATAAGAAAATAAAATAACAGGAAAAGTAAAGAAAAGATACCACTGCATATTATTCAATTGTATAAATCGTTCTAAAAGAAATAACAGGAAGTTATATTTTTAAGATGTTACTTAATGGGAAATTTAAGCTTGGTTTGCCCAATATGGAACTCATTAGTGTGCAAGTCGTCAAAGACAGGATTCAGTTGCCTAAACGTAGGCATGTAGTACCATTTTAGGTGACCTAGGACATCTGTGCAGGACCAACAAATGTGACACACTAAACGAGAGATTTGTGTTATTCTGTAGTGGCAGGTAAAAGCGAGGCAGAATATCCCGGGGTATATAAAGTGGCATGAGATGCTTGTGCTTAGACAACTGAATTCTGCCCTAAGTAATTCAAGAAATGTAAAAGCGGAGATCTTTACTAGCCCGAGTTGTCCTGGTGAGAACGCTTTTAAGGCAATGATGCAGGAAATAATGAAAATGTGGATGAAGACATACCATGAGTCCAAGCAAGCTTGACTTCCGAAGTCTGCTGAGCTCAGCAGAAGTTGGATCAGGCCCCAAAACTTTAAAAGCAACAACCATGTCTGGAGCTTAGAAAGTTCCTAATGTAGTATCTTTCTTAAGTAAGATGGATTTTTTAGGATTAAGAGCCTGTGAGCCAAACCTCTGTTCTGAAGAAACTAATAAATAGTTTCATTAAGCAGAGAATAGCACAGCACTTGGTTGAGCATAGCTTGGTAGGGTCAGACCAGTATGAGTTATGTAATGGAGAGTCACATCGCTATAATTTTTTAGAAAAGCAAATCAAGAGACTGAAAAGGCTGACCTTATTAACATAGTCGATTTAAATATTCCAACATATTTGGAAAAACTCATTCCTGAAGACTATTGGGTGAAATAATCACAAGAAAATAGCAGAATAAGAGCTGTGTGGAACCTAGACCTGGAATTTTAATTCATTCTGATTTACTATATTTCGTTTACAACTGTGCCCTTTCTCTCCCAGGGGAATCCCAGGGAAACAAATGAGGCTCTGAGATTTGTAGTCCCTGTGACTTGAAGCTTAAAAGAAGATGAAATAAAGAATTGGCCTCTTTCTTTCCTACTCAGCCATTTGAAAACCTCTTGACTTGTAATTCTAAAACAATGCTATTTTAATCACTTGCCTTCTCCTTCCTCCCCAATAATGTGGGCAAGTATTATGCTACTTATAATGAAGTTAGGTTTTTAAGCCACTTCATGTTCTTTCATTCATTTGCTATCTCTTAGGATTTTTAAAGTTGAAAAAAGTAGCTATTCGGAACATGGGTGGCAAGTTTCATTTACAACAAAATGACAGTCATGAAGGTCTGTCATTAGCTTCAAGTAATTAGCTCAACTATCAAGCAGCATTCAAAAACAATAATACACAGGTATCTAATTAGCAAGAGTAACTTGTAAACAAAGCAGCAGTAAAGTGGCTATTTTATTTACCATCTCTCCATCCTTGAGATCATACCCTCAAATTGTTTTATCAACAACTTGTGCAGCATTCTGGAAAAGCCATTGTGTTTGGTTGCTTTTGAACCAAGAGAATCCAGAGGAGCATATGAAGTCTCAGAGAAGAAAAAGCCCCCTGCCAGCATACAGATATTGTTTTGGGGGGAGGTTCTAGCCTCTAGCACTTTTTAATCACTGCTGTGGTATCATAAAGAAAATGAGGCAGGTGACAAGAAACAAATTCATGCCATGGTGTTTTGGATTGGAATTTGGAAAATAGAGTTGGAAGTGTTTGCACATTCCTGGATAGATATAGATGGCCACAGTGCAGCAAAATTCAGTGACAAAGCCATTAACTGACTGCTTTGGTTTTGTTATTACTTTGTTTTGCTTTCTCCCTTCCTTGAGAAGCTGTGAGGTGTATGTCTTGTAGCATGACTTCAGCTTATTTTGACTACTGGCGGAGGCATTTCCAAATGACTAAACCTTTGAAAACTTAATGTTGTTTATTTTATTGACAAAAGGAGAGGGGGGTGTCAAGGCAAAAAAACCCATAATTGCAGTGGATTTCACATTAGAAATATTTAAGACATTCAGAATGAAAACCAGAGGGGGTTTGGAAAGCCTTATGAATGACTGAAATGAGGATTAAATGTAGATACAGTATTTTCATGGACAACAACACAAGCATGAACTGGCAAATACTGAGGTTTTAGTTTGACTTTAAAGTAGTATTTTGATGAAGGCTTTGTTACTGAATGTGACTTTAATTACTTTTTTCCTCTCCATTGTTCCCGTTTCAGATGATCATTCTCGAGTGAGATTGCAGCCCATTGAAGGAGAAACAAGTTCCGATTACATCAATGGAAATTATATTGATGTGCGTATACTGATGTAGTCAACAAACTTAACATTGTGTTCAGTCAAAGAGGCAGCTCTTATTGTTCGCATGTTATTCATAATTTGTAATAGATATCACAGCTAATATCAGCTGCTAAACATTGTTGGAAAGTACTATCTTTGGAAGCGAGATGTACACTAGAGGGAAAAAAAAAAAAGCCTCAAAGGTTTTGTCAATAAGCAAATGAAAGGAGCCGTTTCCTCAAACTGCCACTAGACTGAAACCTTGCCAGCAACACTGTATGGCTACTTTGCCTGCTGGTGCTTATATAGGCTAACAAAATGTTATTTTCACTTTCTGTCAACAGCTTGGCATCATTCCACATTTAAAAGAAAGCTGTTTGCATATTAATGTGACAAAACTCTGTAATGCCTAATGCAGAGATTTGCAATCTCTTGTCATCTCTGCACTTTTAAGTCGCCTTCAAAGTATATTCTGCAGCTGTTAACCAGTACTTCTAATGCAAGCAAGACATTTCATTAAATATGTAGGCTGTTTAATTATTGAAGGTGGCTTCTTTGTTCATTCTGCATCATGTTAACTTAATGTTTTACATTAGAATAAATTCTTTAAGAGACAAGGTGTTTTGGGTTGAAAGAATGAACTCAAAAGTAGAATTGAAAATCATTAGACAGTCAATACTATCTAGAGCCAGAAATCTATGGATAGCAAAGATAATAATTTTATTATTTACATGAAGTGCTAGATGTTAGACTAAGTAAAACAAGTGTTGCTTCATAGGAAACTGTCTCTGCTACAGATTTCTTGTTCAGCAGCGGCATCTTTGAAAAACGGTGTCACAGTTTGCAGTTCAAATTTTATCACTAATATGAAACAGGAATGTAACAGATGTTTTTCTAAGAGTATGAAGCAGCTAGAGCGATACAAGAAAAGCAGGTACTTCAGTTGTAGCAATCTGAAGTCTGAAGTTGTAACTTTCTGAAGATACCTCCTTCTATTGTTGTTTATTAGCATGTTCAAGAACCATTAAGTTAAGCTCAGATTTCTGTTCAGTCCCTTGCTGTTTGAAAGAATAGCACAGTCACCAAGAGGTAAAGGTACATATGGAAATATATTTACTTAGATGTCTCACTAAACTCTGAAGGGAGTAATCTGTCAAGAAAGGAAAGAGTTGGGGACCTAGATTTGCATTCACTGTCTCACTTTCTCCAACATTCAGGATTGTTCTCATTTTAGACTACTAGTATGTTCTTGTGGTGGATTTAGAGATGACTCTAAATATTAAAAGCCTCTTGTGAGGAATAAGGATTTGGACCATACAGTCTCATTTAAAATGCTGATAAGATAGCTGCATAGCAACCTTTTTTGCTTATGGAAGTGCAAGAGGATGGAGAGAATGTGGCTTTAAAAGAAGCAGTGGGTGAGAAACAATGGGTGAGAGAAAAAATTCTCTCCCTCATGATGCAGACATCTTCCAAAGACAACTCTACCACAAAACACAGCATTTTTTGTTTACAATCTCGTTAGGCAGGTTTCCATTAGAAATGCTTGGTTTTCTACTACAGAAGCAGCTGTAATTTTACTCTTGCATGCGATTATTAGTACAGTTATCGTGTTGTCAGAATAAACATGTTAATAAGGGAACGGCACCGTCACAGACACTATGAAATTTTCTTGGATAAAAGAGAGAGAGGCAATGGTTATGCTGTATTTTTTTCCCATGCGTTTTTTCACTGGGAAACAGAATCATTTGATCCCAGCCACTGGGGATATTACATAACACACAGCAGAAAAACAGCAACTCCATAGCTATCTGAACAAACCTCAGTTCATAGACTTCCAGATTTTACTTCAATGGCATGTAAAGGAATCAATTCTGTAATTCATGCTATTCTTTCTGTAATATTCAAGGTATCTTCAATTGGTTTGAGTCTTTCCCATCTTGCATCACTACCATGCCCCTTGTTCTTCTACAAAGAAATTGTAGTGGCATGCAAGCTGCAGCTTTAAGTTCTTCCTGTAGATGACTGAAAACGCATCATAACCATTATTAAAAGATCAACACTGGTATAACTGAATTTATCAACATACTAGTGCTTGATCTAAATCCTTGGTGACACTCCCATCACATCAGAAACTCAAATACTATAAAAACAGTATTATTCCCTGTTGGCAACCTATTCAATGTTGCAAAGAATCCATAGAGTATTAGTCTTTATTGCACAGGCAGCTTGTGATTAAGTTGCTCTTGTCATCAGAGAAACATAGAATTGTTTTGTGTTCTTCCTATTTAGATGTGAACAAGTGTATTCATACAAACCATTTAGTCAAAGAATTTACTCTCCTTTTTACTGTTCAGAAATAAAACCTAAACAAATCGCAGTGGACAGAGTGAACATCCCCCCACCCTTCCCCAGGCTGAATGCAAATCTGGCATTCTTTAGCTGTTAAAAAAGGGATAGGCTTTGCACTCAATAGCAATAGCTTGGAGGTACATCTCAGCCTCCATGAGCATCTGATGCCATTAGCTGCAAGCGCTAGAGAGGATTTCATGCTGTTCATTTTCAGCAGAGCCAACAAGGGACTGAAAGAACATATTACCTCTGTCCCCTAATGTACAAGGCTGCAACTTAAGTATCTTGCAGAAAACACATTTGCTTCTTGTTCCCCTTCTCCCTTGCCCTTCCCCCACTGGAAAGAACTTTTGCATCCAATACGTTATCTGTACTGTTGTGATTTGTACTGAATACTACTCTAAATGAGGTTTCACTAATAGCAACATTGTCCAGGTGCATATTGCTTATTTTTTATTTTGTTTTTCAATTTGTTTTAGGGTTACCATAGACCAAATCACTACATTGCTACACAAGGTAAGTTTATCACCCTTTCTTTTTGGTTATGTGAGGCTAAGAGGTTTTGGTATGTGGATTACAGTTTATACTCTCTAATACGCATTCTTGCCACAGTCAGTATCCAGGACAGAGTACGCTCAATCACTTCAGTAGAAGTGAGTGCATTTGAATTATTATCTAATTTTCAGGTATGTCACGTAAGCAGTCCTTTACCTTTCTGTTCAAATAGGTTTTGAGTAGAAAAGCAAATTTTTGGCAGAAGTCACTCAACATGTTGTTACCCATGAAAAGCAAAATAAGTCATGGTAGAAATATTCAGTAAACTTTTTGGAGAGACAGCAGAGTCATGAAAATGTATGTTCTCTTAATTGTTCAATGATAACTAGGTGTAAGGTCCTTAAAATACAAAACACTTAAGTTAGCAAATTTTAGTAGAGGACCCAACGACATATTACACTTGCAGGGGGATTCTTCAAAGGGATCTAGAAAGAGAATTTTACAGGCCATCATTTAAAAGCTTACTTGTGAACAAGAACCTATTCCTTTGTCAAAACGCAAATTAATTTTCAATTTGTACTTGTCTTCAAAGACATAATTTGCCCATTCTGATGCAGTTCTTACTTATTTTTTGGTCAAGTTCAGAGCTGGAACAGGTGGGAAAGATGAGTCTTCTGTGACTGCTTAATCATAATATTGAACAATATGCCAATCTCCTGCCTATGTTTGGATAGCATACATGTGAAAATTTGATAGTTCCTCCACCGCTTGGAGGGAATCTTCTCTGTAATGGGCATTCTGTGACAGAGCTTCCTGCATTTGCCCATGGATCTGAAGAAGTTGACCTATACCCACGTACGTTATTTCAACACATGCCCAACCTTTTAAGAGAGCCAGCTGGAGTACTAAGTATAATATACTCAGAATAATCTTACCATGTGCTGGATTTAGAGGCGATGTATACTTTTTTAATGAATTTTTATCAAAGCAGAGAAAAAGTTGGCCGTATCAAATAAGAGGTCTTACTGCAATTTCAATTTTCCCTTACGTAACCCAGAGTCTGCAGTTTCCAGTCTCCACTTCTACCAGTGGTAGCTTTTGTATCTCTGCCTTTCTGTACTTCGGCTCTCCACAGTCCCAAGTGAGGTGCTACTTTGTGTTAGATGACAGTGGGGCAGGACGCAGATCTTATTTCTAGAACTGCCTCACTACTGTCAGTATTACACTTTTAGACCAGAATTAGAGTTTGTGATCTTGGAATACAAGCCATTTAAATGTGCTTCTTCTTCCACTTCTGCTACCTACCCACCACATCCCTCAGTCCACAGGCTTTCTACAGATGAGCCAGATAGGAAAACTAGGACAAAAATGCAGCATTCGGTTAATTTGCTTTGAGCTTTTACACCCTTCTCTTCTGAGAAGAAATGGATTGTTCCATTTAACCTTTAGATGATGATGCTATTGTTTTTCACCTTTAATTGAATCCTAAAATGAAAGATATGCAGTTGGCATTTTACTTGCAGTTTTTAATACAGTTGTTTTCATCAGGAGGTTCACCAGATCTCCCTGACAGCTTTCTGATAGACATATGAGATCCCTGTCTGAAACAAGTTTAAATGCAGCTTTATCACTCATCGTAATACTTGAATAGCAAATATCAAGCTTGAGGTTTTTGTACTTTTGGCTTTTAAAGCCCAGTAAGTAATACTGTATGAATAATGTACTGAAAGTCTATATACCAGATCCACCAGCAAGTCCCAACAGTTTCTTTGCCACACTTTTTTCCTGATATGGTGTCAAGAAGTACCTAGTCAAGAAGGAGAATAAGAGGAGTAGAAAGAAGTCTTCTTCCAAGATGTAAAGGATATATGAGTGTTTCAGCTGTGATTCTTTGGGGCAGGTCCCATCAGTTTCATCTGTGTAGTTGCAGCTGAGTGCACACAGGGATGCCTGACCCCTCCCACAGTGCAGTGAGTGAGAAACTGACTCCCTGAAGGATACAAAATTCATTTTTAAATGGGCATAAAATTTACAGCAAATTCAAAGTCACCTACCTGTGAGGGTTTTGGCAGATTACATCTTTAACATCTTATTTTTTAAGGCCAGTTGGGAAGCAGATTTGTATCTCCATTTTGGAGGAATGAAGAGCACTGCTCTTAAGAGGTTTATGTATTCTCTCTGGCTCTGTCCCTGGCCTGATGAAGAATCATGAGAATTTTTTTTTTTCCTTCCTCTGTCTCAGCTTTCCCATCTGCAGAATCGGGTTAAAAATACTCATCTGCTTTTTATAGTTCTCTGCAATGTCCTGATAGATGCAGCTGTGTAAAGGCTAGTTAGTGTTATTCTCCAATATCCCAGCTTCCTGACAAAGCCTTTGCACAACAGTAACACTTCCAGTAAGATGCAATCTCTGTGTTTTGCAGAGGTGATAAGGTAACTGGGATTAATCTCTCAAACTCTTTTAAGGCTCTATATTAACTACGAAAGGAAAGGTGTCCATTTCACATGTCAAACAGACTGTGCCTCTGTATGTCTTCCTTACTAGTAAGCCTGTCATGAGCCATGGCTTGCGGTATAGCCAACGATGTTCATGCTCTGTTTTAGAACACACTTTCACAGAGATTTGTATAAACACATCAATGCAGCACAACAGTTAAGCTGCGTGCTTAATTCCCTTGATGTCTACTTTACATCAGTCTTTAAATAACTTTTCCCATTCTCCCTTTTCTCCTCCACCGCAACTTTCACAGGTGCACATGCCTATTGTTCTTTGAAGGAAAATATCATTACGTGAGTCAGTTTTAAATCTCTGAGGAGTTAGAATGATTGATATTTAATTTTCGTATGTTCTTCTTAAGCTGCATTCAACACATCAAGTGTTAATGAGCAAATAAAATTGTTTGAAGTGAAAAAGTGGCAAATTTAATCAGTTTGTAATAGACTACCAATCTGCTTTTAACAGAGCTGGGAGTTGCATAATCACCTGTTTATTAAGTATTAGTGTCTTCTATACTAACCAGAGTTTGACATACAGACTGGTATCTTTCCACCTTGGCATTCATAGCATCCTGCTGCTAATTTGAATTAGGAGGAGAAACATTTTTTAAAAGACTTAGCTAATGGTGGCTTTCTCAACTAATAATCAAAAAAGGTTTTACTTCCATTTTAGGAGTAATACATTCAGAGCATGCAATTTCAATTATAAAATTAACATCATTTTTCCTCGTATAATGTGAGTGGTAGACCAAATTTACAGCTAATGAAGACTTTTGGTGATCTGCTGTAATTGGCATCAACAAATGGGATCCGCACCTGAGTCACCATGATTAAAAAGAATCTCTCATCATAAGCCGGCATATTGGGTCATGCAGAAACAGCAAGCTGGTGGAATTCAAAACTCGCTCCTTTGTTTTATGTATCCCTTGTTCCCGTGGATATAATTCTTTAAAATTCTTTTATAGCAGAATATCGAGCTCTTGTATGATCTGTTCAATTTGCTGGCAGCTAGGATGGTTTTTTTCCAGGAGTTAGGTAATCAATGAATTTTAACCAGGTCCTTTAGTGAGAGCATTAGGTTGAATATCTGTATGGTACTTATTCTCACACACACTGCTGGGTGTTCTTATTATTGGAGGACTGTTGTTGATCTTGCATGTCTCACACTGATTAGTAAGCAAGAAGAATTAATCTTCTTTGTATTTACTTGTTCTGTATCCCCTGAATTTCAGGTAGTTAACTGAGCTATGACTTAGCTTCTTTTAGCAAGTCTCTATCAAAGGTTTTGTAATGCTTCCTCCACCACTGCACCAGCAACTGTAAATTATGAGTGACAAACAAATGTTAATATAGTTCTACAGCATTGCTCATTGCTATTTCCACCCGGCTGGTTTTCGAGCAGATCGATCGTGTGTGAAACAGCGGATACTCACATGCGAGCTGCATGTCTTAATATACGAGGTACATTCATTTGTGCATCTCTGACTTTTGAATGCTCCTCACGGGTCAGATTGTCTCTGCTTGCTGCAGCACGCAGAGGAACCGAATCTAAGATGCTTTGTGGAAGTACTTCAGAGCATATCCTAATGACTGTAAAAAGTTACTCTTGAAAATAAAGGAGCTTTAGATATAAAAGCCCAGTGTAGCCTTGCAACCTCTTTTTTGTCTATATCGAATTTTAAAGCAGATGCTAAACTGTTTCACTTTGTGTATTGCTGATTATGGAGACAGACATCAAGTCAAGTTTCAGTCAGGAGGAGTTTTTTAGGTGTGAATTATAAACTTCTGAAAATAAATATTTACAATGGAAGTGTTTACAGTCTTCACTACAGCAGCATAAACTTGCCACTGTAATAACCCCTTTCATATTCCTTCTCTTTTCTGCAAAATACGTGTCTTTCTTCCACACACAACTGTATATGTTGTGTGAACATTTTAATAAGGGTTTTCAGAAACAAAAATACATTTTCTTTCAAACTGAAAGTTCCCTTTCAGGGATCTGAAGCAGAAATATTGCTTTGAATAATAATACTCTTAACTTCCTTGGCATGTTTTTTGTTTTTATGTTGCAGAAAATTGTCAGAACCACAGCAGTGTGGAAGCTCCACACCTATCTTCACAAAGAAACTTTTACTGCCTTGGTTTTAGCCTCCAGATGAAAATTAACATTTGAAATGACTTCAGGGAGAATTGAGGGGAAAAAAAATGAAGCAAGATAGTTCTATGCAATTTTTCAGCTTTATATATGCTGTCATTTTTTCAGGATGTAGGGTAGTCAGGCTGATTTCCTGATATATATTCAAAGTGATTGAATTCTGTACACCTGTATTAATCTTGAAGATTCAACTGTGTTTGATGCTGTTCTTTACTTCTTAATCATCAAAACGTTAAAAAGGTGATTGAAACCATCTGTCTTCAGTGAAGGAGCTAAACTCATTCTTGAGCACTACGCTGAATAGGCAAGGCTTTCTGAAACGTGTCCTTCACCTGCATTGAAACAGTAGTGACGAATGGCAAAGCAGTTACTTTTTTTCCCATAGCCAAATGCTTACAGAAGTAATACACCCTTTACATATGGAAGTGATATCTCCAGCTTATATTGTGAAGCCATATAGCAAATTCACCAGAGCTCTCTTACTACCATTTCCCACCGAAGGCTGATGATGACAATTGCAACATTTGAGCACCTTTTAAAAGTTGGTACTTTCTTGAGTGTTGAGAACAAAGAGACAGTGTGTAGTAAAAACTGGTAACTATCAAATTCAACACGTTTCAACAGTTGCACATTATGATACATGAGAATACCAGAGTTTCTCTCTGCCTCTTTGTTTATAATAGGAGATTTTAGTGATAACTGTATTAGAACAGTTATCTTTCATCATTTTCATGATTCCTCTATTTTTCTGTCTTTTTCTTAATCAGCCGTGTGGTAGTTTTGTCTGCACAGGGAATGAGATGCCCCTGTTGCTTTCCATTCAGTGTAGAAGGCTGTAAATGCAGAGCTAGCATAGTTTTCTAATAGATACAAAATTGGCTTCGGCTCTGTTGCAGCGTGTCGCTTCTCTGAATGCGTGTGCAGGCCAAGCGAAACAGGAGCATTGTTGGAAAACTGCCGATAGATCCATTACTAGGTAGAACTGCTTACATTCTTCTTCACATACGTGTGGCTACATTTTGCATAGAATACATGCCTGCCTTTCATAAACCTTTAGAAATTATTTGAAAGTACAAATAAGCTCTAGAAATTATAATAATTATTTAATATTTATTTGCTAATATAAATTCCCTCCCATGCAGGCTGTTCTTTTAATGTGGCTTGTGAAACAACATTTGGAGAAACTGATGATTTTTCTCTAATCCATTGTCAAAGCCACAGAGGAAGAAAAAAGCAATCTTGTCCTCTCCCCTGCAAAGATTGAGCAGCAGGAAATCAGACATAAAGGTCTTCAGAGCATATATAGATCTCTGTCTCAAAGGCAAGATATTGGTTTGATTTCTCTGTTGTGAAGTTGGTTTAGAACAGCTACAACAGGCTTTTGCATATCAGAATTAAGAAGTAAGAAAAATGAGAGACTGCAGTAATTAAGTAGACAAAGAGGCGAATCAGGCAAAAGGAAATGTTTCAAGGTTGTATTGCAGAAAATAGAAGATTGCGTGAAAAGTAATATATTTCTCCTCTTTTAAAAAATGTGACTATGAAATATGTCCTGGAAACGAGGAAGTTATCATCTACCTGAAACTCAAGAACTGAGCAAACTGTCCTTGTGATCCAAACACACTTTCAGAAAAGAACATTATGGAGATGGCCATGTATTAGTGTATTTGCTGCTCAGACTCCTAATTACCTAGATTATGCACTAGAATTCCTTTTGTACAGCATCGGCCTTACAAATGTACCTCACATATCCACATTTTGGGGGGATGCAAATTATGGAAAGCTGATGTTTGATGATAAGGTTTCTGTCCTCGATAAAGAATCAGCCATAAATTGGGCTTGATGGGGAAGGTACCTGGCACTCTTGACAGAGTACAGTTAACATGCCTGTCAATCAGGGAAGCCTAATACTAAAGCAGAAGGATGAGCAGAGAAACGCAGTTTGTCTGGAAAATCACGTAGTCAAAGCATCTTTTTTTCTGTGAAGTTTATTTTCCAGCCAGTCTTCAGCAGCCTGGTGGAAGCTTGGCAGCAGGCGTAAGAAGGCTTCTCCGTCTTCTCATTTGCTGGGGAAAAAAAAAAAAAAAAAAAAAAGTGTAGCAAATTTACAAACAGAATGTATTTCGGAAACAAATGTATCAAGAAACAAATAAGGCAGCTTATTTTTGTCTTGTCACCATATCCCAATCTTTGAAACCTGTCATCTTTTCTCTATTCTGTATCCTTTGGTGGCAACTAAAATCTCTATATTGATATGGCCACCAATGCACATGACAGCCTGGGTGATTTTGATGCACTGCCTTTGAAAAAAAAAAGATACAGGCTTATTGGATTAATTTCTCTCCCTATCCATCTGTATTCTTCCGTGCAGTTGCATATTCAGATGTAGACTTTGTGGAAATTCCCTCTGCTGCTGCTAAATCTCATTCTGTTGCAAGCGTGCTCGTGCTACTGTGTCTGTACTAAGCACAAATACACTCCGCATGTTCGAATGGCTTTCCTTGTTTACAGTGTACATCAAATACTGCAGTCTCCCATAAAATATAATCAAACATAGAATTAAAAGGTTAGCGTTGCCCTTTCCTACTTGAAGTGGTGAACATAACCAATGTGCTCCCAAAAATAACAATAAATAAGTGCTAAGAGAATTTGTTGTCATGCAGATTTAATTTTTACCATGATTATCTTGACGTTAAAAGGAAAAAATATCCAGATACACATTTATTTGTTAATGACCTTCACACACATCTTGATCTGACTGATGTTTGATTCTGTCTATTTTTCTATGACTGAGGAAGAAATGAATGTACCGAAATTCTCCAGCCTTAAATAGAAAAATATATTGTGAGTGATATATCTCACTCATGAGATACCTATCAGGATAATAAATTATGACAAATTTGGTTTTGCTAGCATTTTACTTATGCTTTAATGTAGACTAAATTATCTTGTTTGTTCATCTGGGTAAAGTGTTCATGTTAATGCACTTAAGCTCCCAGCACAAGTTTAAAAAATACAGCATCTGAATATCTTACTCACAAGCATGAGCAATATTCCTTCACAATAAGATCCTTGGGGAAAAATAAAAGAAACAAGTAGCCAAAATGAACTCATATTTTTGAGCTAGAGAATAGTGATGATTTTATTACATCCTGATGCTTATGATTGACTCAACATGAAAATAGAAAGTAGAAATGGAAAAGACTAATTAGGTTCTTTTGTCCATTCCCTAAGGAACCTTCTACTGAAGGGGATAAAATGATCTTAAACTTCTCATCCATCATCAAAATTGATTCTGCATTACAAGTTGATATGAAGAACCCAGTCCAACAAGTCAATTACCTAAGATTTTTGAGTTGGAAATATTACAGGCAGCATGTTTTTTACAAAATAAATTCCATATTTGTTAGTCTTCCCAAGCTCAGATGGACTATTTAGAATGAGTGATTAATAGGTATTCATGTTTCTATGATACAAATCACCATTATTGAGAAGAATGTGCAAATTAGAAACTAAAAGAGCTTTCTTACTGGAAAACATTGATTCAGCTAAACCGAAACTTTCTGTTGGACTGAAACAGAGTTCATGTTCACATGTGGGTTCAAGGCTCGTGAAATAAGCCTTCAGTCAGAGCTATGACCTCAGATGGAGAGCCAATACCTCATGTCGCTATTTGATCTGAATCAATTTGAACCTGCATCTCAGTTTCTCACGAGTCCCCTGTCATTCTCCCGGCTTGTTTGACTGTAATTAAACAATTAAATGTGTGTAGGGCATAGAGAGAAAGAGAGTCCATGTGCAAGTGAGACCAACTCTATTTCTCTATAGCCAGTACAGTCCACTGGGAAAATACGTCAAGGCCTCTAGTTACAATTCTAGTTACTCAAAATATTCCTGTTTCATAGCAGAAAAAACTGAAACACACTCCCTGCAAGCCATTGCCTAGCAGTGCTCTCTTAAAAGCTGTGTGAGGTAAAGATTCGAGACTCTGGCCTTCTTCAGGTATCCCACAGAACCCTCGCTAGGGGATCCCTAACCGCCGGGAGTGCTACAGGTAATGCAGAATTTGGAAGATACTGGATTTATCCAGTCTGAGAAAATGTTAATGAGAGGAACAGACCATTTTACATCCCCACTGTGTGGCAAACAAAAGCATGAAAGAAGTTCTTCAGTTGTACTGGATGAACTGCATTAAACTACACCTACATTGTTTGGTTTGGTTTTTTAATGCCCTGCAGGTGAGATCAGAAAAAGCAGTTTTCTTGAATGGCGTAATGGTACATACATGGCCAGTAGTACTATGTACACAGCTTTTATTGCATTCAGCTTTGCCTGATCTCAGGTTAACTGGATAAATCTGGACCATTTCTGTTGCTGCCAGTTCCTCTGTTTCCAGTCTGCAGTACTTCTGTGAGTAGTCAAAAGGTGTTACGGGAATGTGCTATTTATTCTTTGGGAAATCATATGGCATTTCCATTTTATTTTGTTGATACAGAACAAACTGAGCTAGTATTGGAAATTTAGCAGTGGAGAAATGTCAATCAATAAGTGTGTAACACTTTATTAGATGGAAAGTTAGCTGGTAGCACTAGCTGTAGTGTTATAAAAATGTCTTAAATAGCACCTGCCAAGAGTGCACACATAAAGTCTGGTCTCAGACTTAAAAATATGTTTAAGTGCAGCAATGGCTTATTTCTGAACATGGTGGAAATACTAATGTGGAGCAGGGACGGGTAAGATTATTCAGAAATGGCTAGGGAGCTGACATATTGTGGCTGCTGTATATTATACCAAGCCTGTTCAGTTATTTTGAACCCTACCCTGCTTCCTATTGTCTCTCAAGGTATGTTTGGATTGTGACTGTGAGGGGCATGAACACCTTTTGTGTATTCATGGACATTTAAAATGTAATGCAGTTCCCGCTCCAGTGGAGCTCCAGTCCCAGAATGGGATTTCTAGATGGTACCATAATGCAGAGAAAATAATGCATAGAGATGTGCACTCTTCCAGCCTGGTTAGATCTGTATCAATAAAGAAAAGAAAATGCCGTATGATATTCCAGAGAATAAATACCACATTCCCATGAAACCTTCTGACTACCCACAGAATCGCTGCAGAATAGGATCAGACGAAATGCCAGCAAGAGAAATGATCCAGCTCTAGCCAATAGTTGATATGTATGTGCATATACACATGCTTATAAAATATGTATTTTCAAACTGATTATCTAGTTTTGTGAAATGAGCAATTTTAAAGAAAAAATTCTCTGGAATAATCAGTTTTGTCATTACTCAAAGGATATATTTTTTTAAGCATCTCTATATTAAACTGGGAATTTAGAATAGAGGGTTGTTTTTATTTTAGCTAGCTGTGAGACGCTTGCACATATTTCATAAAACAATAGGACTGGGGCTTATCACTACTGTACATTGTAAATGGCATGTTACAGGCCAAATGTTTTTATATGTTCTTTGGAAAGAAGTGGAGAATTTACAGGTCAATCTCCTCCTTTCCTTCATCGTGTGAAAGGTCTAGTGCTGACTGCTCTAAATGTAGGAGGAGGTGGTATAGAAAGCCAGCCAAAGCGCTGGTCAGTCTCATGGGAGCTATAGATAAAATTTCTACGTGCACCTCAGTCACTTAGTAATCTAAGCCTTGTTGAACGCTAATGGGACTTGAAAGCACTTTGAAAATTTCATTTTGTGAAAGCCAATTTTCACACACAACGATGTGCAGGCAGCAGGGCTTGCTGACTGGCTAGCTCAAAGCAGGTAGGATTTAGTTTGTGCTTGAAAATCAGCCAATTACTATTCCCTGTGCTATCCCTTGGCTGATAATGAGAGAAGGCTGTGTTTTTCCTGAGCAAAGGATACTGTAGAAAGCCCCTACGTTGCCAGTAGCTGCACTGAGCAGGATTTGTCCCAATAAAGCATTTCAGCTTGCTGTATAAGCAGCGTTTTCCTGAAATGTCAAGCTAACAAGATTCAGTCAGATCTGTTTCTTATTGACAATCCATCTAAGGTGAGGAAATCATGAAAAGCACATTTTAAATTCATAGCTCAGACCTGATTAACCCACTTGAGTGTAGCTGAGGTGACTTACTGTGGGATGGTGTGGCTGCATTCCATTTTCTTTCTTTTGCATTGTAAGGTGGTGTCATTGCAAAAGGCCAAAAAAAGAAATGGTGGACTGACTACAACCCAGATATAGATTCTGCATATATTTAATATGCATGGTATATTCTGAAACCTGGGTTAAAACTAGTGTTAGGAGCAACTGAACATTTTTTATTCGTTTGTTAATTAAGTTCTGGTAGAATTCTTGCTTACAAAATGGTCTTCTTTCTGACCTGACTATGAATTAATTACTGCCTCTGCAAGCAAGTGGCTCCTCTCTGCGCCATCTCTGAGTCTACTACCATGGAGGAATTGGTTAAAATAAGGTTTAAAACTGAGGGGGAGGTTTTTTCCATACCTCACATAAGAGTAGCCATAGCAGGCTTCCTTGCTTGGGCTGCCTGCTGGCTTAACATACTTATAGGGACCCAACCTCATTGGAAGTTCATCCACAGCTTTGTTTATTTGTATTTTTCCAGTGCAAGAGAGATTTCCAAGGAAGTTTTATCAGGAAAGCCAGCATAGCTGTATAATTACAATATAGCCCTGCCGAAGATTACATAATAATTAATATTTGTAAGGCTAAAATTAGAAAGTGCATTTTAAATGCCATTACAGTCTGTATCAACACTATAAGTCAAATGAAATAAAGTGATAAAAGCAAGACTGTGTTTTTTCAGCTCATTACAGGGTTTTTGTTTAATAATTTCACTGAGATTCTTTAGTGCACAAAATGTCTGGGGCTGGGATACACAGAAGCGACAAATAATAATTAATACTGAAGTATGGCAGCTAGAAACCAGCAATTAATAAATAACACTGAAGCATTTATGGCCAAGTTTTGCCAGTACAAACGTCTGTTGCCTTTTAGTGTGCAAATTCTTACAGCGCTATAGGAGACTTTAGTAAAAGTAAAGAGGTGCGTGACGCTGGGGTACGTTTTACCCTCGATGCTGTTTTAGTTTCTGGAACGGACTTGGGAGGACTTTAATTAAAGCATTGGAAGCATCCAGGTTAAATGAACTGATTCGCTTTCATCATTATTTTCTTGACACCCTAAAATACGAAAGACTGATCTATATGCATTTGGATAGCTATTGATGAGTGGTGGGCCCATACGGTTTAGTGGTATCTTGACCACAGTTTTATTTCAGACTTAAAAATTATTCACAGTATTTATAGGAACATACGTACTGTGCCTATGAAAACAGACTCTTGTATAAGCCTTTAAAGCCAATTTAAGTGTATATGTTATGGTAGAAAACAAATGTCTAAACCTATTTTGAGAGAAGCAGAAAGACTGCGTGATCACTGCCTGAGCTTCTTAAGTGTTGATAGCAGAGCTTTGTTCTGGACTTTGCTTGCCTCCATGGAGGCACTAAACCCTTAGGAACTCCTGGCAGTTAAATGCATGCTACCATACCTATTCAACAAGCATATGGTAAAGATTGCTCTTGACAAATCAGATTATCAGCAACTGATCAGATCTTCAAAGTATCTTCCGTTCAGAAACCAGCTTATTTGGGGAGGGTGGAGATGAGCCAGCATACAGCTGTACTGCTGTGTGGCAGGGGCGAGGAGTTACAAAAAAGTACTGAAGTAGCAGTTTATCGTGCCAGTTGATATGATTGTTCTGACTAAATCAGCACAACTGGGACCTATCTCTTTTCTTTATAGTATGCTGACTATTTTAGACAGAAAGATCAAGAAATGTTTCATTTCACTTTATGAAAAAGTGGGACCCACTCTTACACTCCTACACCTGGTCACACAAAGAGGTGTCCAGGTTTGCAGAGCTGCTGACCTCTGAAGGGCTTCCCGTGAGGTAACTGGGAGGCTTACAGAACTGAACGCTCATGAAAACCTGATCACATAATGATGCGCCTGCAGATTCCTGTTGATAAAATCTTGGGCACGTTGCCTTACTGAGTAGGGAAAAATGTATTTCAGTTAAGGGAGATGTTCTCTTGCCCGCAGTCAGTGATATTTATAGTTTAAAGTAACATTTAACTGCAGTTTTTTACATAACTTTTTCTGAAAGGGCATTTAGTTCTTACCTCTGAATTCTAGCGTGGTTAAAAGAGCAAATAACATGCACTTTTGGATTATCAGATCACTGGACTGGCAGAGCATTAGTAACTCTGTAATTTTGCTTCCTCCTGTGAAATTCTCTGTAAGTTATCCTACTAACAGCTAGTCTGTCCCATTAAAGAGGTTCATTAAGAAAAGGAGCATTCTTGAAGTTTTTAATCTATTAGCTTGTATTCTGTTCTCCAGTAATTATTTTTTTTTTAATCCCTGGTGTTATACTCTCATGTTTATTTTGAACAATTTCTGCGCTATAATGGGCTTGAGGTTTTTTGACAGTGCATTTGCAAAAGAAATCATTGCTTTTGGGCTTTTTTTTGCCATGCAACCGTATCTGTTAATAAGAAAAAAAATACTGTATCTCAAGTTCATTTTGAAGGGATCATCCATAGCGAAGAATGAGGGCTAAAATGCAGTTCCCTCTACACCGGCATAGTAGCTAGTTGTCCTTGAGTGCTCAAGTTGCAGGCAGTTGCAATAGCAAGCAGCAAGCTTTGCTTCAGTAAAATGTGAAGACAGTTGTCATTGCTACTAGAAACTGCAGTAACTGTGAGGTGAGGGGACCACTTTATAACCACCTCCTCATGCTGGGTGGACGCATCTACTCGCTGGACAGAGGTTTATTGCCCTCTTCTCAAGATGGAATTTAACCGCTGCAGATATAAGTCTTGTATCTCGTCTGTCTGCTGCCTCCATCAACACATGCTCACGGCTACCAGTGCCCCTGCACTGTCCCTGGGGAGCCTTTGGACCTTAAAGGTATCTATTCATTTCCTGCACGTTTCTAGCTTTAATAGCTATCGTTGGATTTGGTCTCAGGTGGACCCAGCATTAGCTCGTGGATTTGACATTCTACGCTAGAAAAATGTTTCAGAAGCTATTTGTTCCTTGTTTAAGCTGCTTGCTTTTCTAGAAATTGAAAAATGACCCATAGATTTACAAGTCCTGTCTGAGTAAGTGCTGGGACTATTTCAGGATTCAGGTTTTACTTGTTTCTTTGTGTGTTTGCTTTCTTTCCTACATCTGAATACTTTTTCCTGTATTCTGGGCTAGTTTATCACATTTGAATTGATCACATACCCCAGCAGCAATGCCAGTTGTTAGAACTGGATTCTCACAATAACAAGCAGAAATAGAGGCTCTAGAAAGCTCTCTCTACAGAAGCAGCTTCTTAAAAGTTTAAACCATTCTTACAAGCTGTGTGATTTTCCATTTCCTAATATGTTTGCATTCCCAGAGCAGCGACTAACAACTGCTAGTAATACAACTAACAGTTGTGATATACACAACTGATCATTTCTGTTGAGTTTGTTTCAATAATGCTTTTAATTAGCTTGAGGTTTGGAGAGTTGGTTTCTTTTTCTTCTTTTCCTTTGCTTTTCATCTTCTGGTTGCAGTATGTTGTTGATTTCTTTTTTTTTTTTTTTCACAGTAGAAATCTTTGATATCAGCTACTATATTGTGTAGCTAATGGGTTACGCCTCAGGCTTACTGTAAGGCAGCACAGTACCTTCTCTTCAGACCTTCTCCTCCCGCAAGGGGGCAACTGCTGAGAATAACCTTCCTGCCTATTGTGCACACATCTGTTAAGTTGATGCTTAGAACAATTATAGGCTCTTTCTCTCCCTACCACGAGTCTCTGGAATCAAATTGTTCAGTTCTTCATGACAATAAATCCTCCAACCCTACCTAGCCTCTAATGCTTTTCAATTCTGGCTGGAGACAAGTAATAATTTATTCATATGTCAGAAAATAATTTGAAAAATGTCAAGAAGAAAAGAAAAATGGGGTAGAAAAGAATTACTTTCTGACACTTTAAGGTAGGTTTTTGGGTGTTTTTTTTCCTTTCAGTGTCCTGAACATGAAAGAATTTTGGAGGCTACATGTAAGAATTGGAGAGGAAAAGCAAGAAAACACTTGAGGATGCTTGAGGAGAGCAGGAAATCCGCTCAAGCACTTTTAATTATGATTGTCTTATCATTTGGATAGTAAGACTGAGAAGAGCGTACTCTGCACTGCAGAATAGGACATTTCTTCTAGAAGAATATTTGGAATCAAGCTTGAAAGACTTATCAGAGCTCAGCTCTTTCTCTGGCCTGAAAAATGCTATTACTTTTTCTAAAGACTGATTTTTCTCATAATTTATTATCTTTTTTTTCTTTATAGAGAATGACAAATTCAAAATCTCAGGAAGAAATCAGTGTTTAGGATCTCTCCCCAGTTGTAATTGGTGATTTCAGGATCTGAAATGTAGGAATCATTAAATCACAAGACAAATTATGCTGTCTGTAGAAAGAAAAAAAAAACCCAAAATCAAAACCCAAAAAAAACCCCCCAAAAACCAGGAATAAATTGTTGCAGGTTATCCCAGAGCTGTGAAAAGGAAATGACTGTTACAAAGTAGGGCCCAACCATCTTGTATCTCAAGTGAATCTGTAGGAAAGAAAACTGAAATAATACATAAAGAAACTTGCCACGTTGCCCCTCAGTTTCTCAGAGATTCTGGCTTCTTGCAAGGGAAGGAAGAGGGCTGTGTGGACAGAGGATCTTTTCTCACCTTTCCTGCAGCTTTACTGAAAACATATTCAGATGCATAATGTTGAAACATCACATAAACCTGTGGTGACAGAATGCAGTGGAGCCATTTAGATTTTCTCCATTAAACCAGGTTGCGAATCAGGATTCTTGAAGCAATAGTGGTGTTATTTTTTGTCCTCGATCAAGCTTAAATAATCTTAATAATGTGTCATGAATAGGCAGACTCTTTCCAGGACACTGCTCTGTGGAAAACTGCCTTTCCCTAATCCTATTTTTAGCTACACTCCTTCAAAGATGATAGCAATAGTAATTTTGCTGAATACTTGTTTGAGATTTGAGAGGAAGGAAGGAGCTATGCAGAGATAGTATTTTCCTACAGTGAGTAAAATAGTCTCCTTCCTTTTACCAGTAGGAGAGGTTGGCCCAAAACCTTTCTAACGCTGTTGTGACTTTAATTGCCAAAAAAGCTATATTGAATCTTACATTATTAAAACACACGCAAGTTAAACTTTCACTATAATGTATATTAATTATCATACTGTGACATTCAAAATTGCATTTGGACCACGTCTGTATTCCATATCCAGGACACTTCAGTAGATGTAAATTACTTATTGAAAATTCCCATATGATGGAGAGTGACTTAACTCTTGTCATACTTCAGAATGAAATCTCACAAAAGTATCAACTGTTTTATGCTGTAAATTAAAGGAAAAAAAAGGGGGGGGGTGTCAGTTTTGTAGCCACATCAGCTCAACTTTGGTAATTTCAGAAACTGTACTTATAGATTCTCCTGATATTTCTACTCTGAGACCTTCTGACATTTCTTGTGTTCTAACAGTCATAGCTTCCTGGTTTTTTAAATGGCTTTTTCTCCTGTTATATGAACCACCAAAGCAAGTAAAAGACAACCTGAGTGACTACAGGGAAACCTGTGAAACTATATATGCAGCATTTTTAAAAGCAGAGAAAGTAAGGGGGAGAATACATAACTTCTTTAAATGGTCTATGCAAATTATGGATGATAAAATTGTCCTTTGAAATTGCTGAAAATAAAAAGAAATTTTAAAAACTCAGAGGTTTTAGACTATTACCATCATCTTAAACTGGAGTTCTAAGTTATGTCATAACTGTGATGTTATTTGCCTAGTGAGTTGGTTTTGACTTGCCTATAATACCATAAAATCACAAAGTCATAGAATCACAGAATGGTTTGGGTTGGAAGGGACCTTCAAAGTTCATCTAGTCCAACCCCCTGCCATGATAATATAATAATGTCGTGGTTTAACCCAGCCGGCAGCTAAAACACCCACACAGCCATTCACTCACTCCCCTCCACGCTGTGGGATAGGTGACAGAATCGGGAAAAAAGAAAGTAAAATTCATGGGTTGAGATAAAGACAGTTTCATATGATAGAAAAGGAAGATGATGATGATAATAAATAATAATAATAATGATGATAAAAGAATATACAAAACAAGTGATGCACAGCACAATTGCTCACCACCCGCAGACCGTCAATGCCCAGCTAGTTCCCAAGCCATGGTCTAAACCCCCAGCCAGCTTCTCCCAAATTGTATTCTGAGCATGACATCACATGGTATGGAATATCCCTTTCACCAGTTTGGGTCAACTGTCCTGGCTGTGTCCCCTCCCAGCTTCTTGTGCACCCCCAGCCTCCTCGCTGACGGGGCAGTATGAGAAGCTGAAAAGTCCTTTACTTAGTGAAAAAATTGTCTAGCAACAACCAAAATACCAGTGTGTTATCAACATTATTCTCATCTTAAATCCAAAACACAGCACTATACCCACTACTAGGAAGAAAATTAACTGTATCCCAGCTGAAACTAGGACAAGTAATAAAATATCGCTACATTTTTCACTAAGTAGTTGACTTTCAGAGTGAAAATTTTGTTTTCGAAGAGAGCTCAAAGTACCAAAACATTGGTACCAGACTACCCAAATCTGTCACTGTATGGTTTTGTAATGCTTTAAGCATGTTGGTTTGTTCACTAGAGGAACATTTAGGCCAATACATTATCCATTTGTCCTCCTATTAGCTGTTTTAAGGCATTCCTCTAAATAAACCACTAATTGCTTCCTGCAGTGTGGCAGTTCAGTAATGGATTCAGTATCAATGTTAAGTTTATAGTACCTGATAGTGTTTTACATTTGCTTATTCTATTGGATCAGTGATTTTAAAGCAGTGGTTTAAAATCAGAGTGGCACACCGAACGTCATGGGTAAGATATGTGGGTTAGAAACAGACAGGACCCGGCATACGCAAAGTGATGTGGTTGTTCTCAACATTTTACATTTCTGTAACGTTTCCTGTGGGCTGGTACTCAGCTTTAGCGTGACGCTAGAGGAAGTTCTGTGTGTTCGCCTACAAAAGTGCACAGGTTGTTGGGGAAAGCGCTGCAGTGGCCGTGGCTGCCGTGGCATCCCAGGGTTCTTTACCGCTTTCCCCGCTGTTTTGCAAAGTGATCTACTGCAGGAGAGAACTATAACTTCTGTCTCACTTCAGGAAGTACAATTTAGGAGCTGGGGTAATTTGATGGATAGTGTATACTAAGAAAAATATTAGAAACCAGGAAAGGCCACATAGTCCATTGAGGCTCATTTCATTCCAAATGCACCTTCCCTAGGTTATCATCCAATTGTTAAGAGAAAGAGTAATGTTATCCATTTTTTATAATTCCACTTCTGGGTATTATGGAGATAAATACCTAAATGCTGGAGAACTAACTTTCTGTCAGAGCACTGTTTCAGGGGAAAAATACTGAAATGCAGGTAGGTGGGTTGACAGAAAAGAAATTGACCCTAAATGAAAAATATGATGATAGTGATATGAATATATGTGTATAGTCACGGTTTCTCGGAGTACCCCAGAGACAAGCTTCCAATCATGAGACTTTCAGATAGTAACTTTTCCTTTGATTTATTGTTTCAGGACCAATGCAGGAGACAATATATGACTTTTGGAGAATGGTATGGCATGAAAACACAGCCAGCATTATCATGGTTACTAATCTCGTAGAAGTGGGAAGGGTAAGTGATTTTTGTACTTAAAACAATGAAAGACTTCCAAGGTGTTTGCTTTTGGAAATTAAATAGCAGACCAACAAGATGCTTGTATACTGAGTATAGCACATAAAATATTTATGACTGCCTATGCTAAGAGGTTCATTATCAATTACTTTTAAACATGCCTTGGATGCTTGGCTTTGATAACATTAGCACAATGAAAAAATAACTGATAAAGCTGCATTCGGTAAAGCACAGCCTGCAAAGACTGCCAAGGAGGGAAAGCGTCATGCCTTTGTATATATCTTCGACATACCATTTCTGTTAAGGGAAACCAGGGAACTGGTTACAGAACAAGGTATGGAGTCATCTTTTTTTAAAGGGAGGCCGAGGGGGAGTAATTCTGAAACAGATTACTGAGATAAGTAGTTAAACTATGAAATTGCACCTTCTTCATAGTATATTAGTCTAAATCAATATCTGGTTTGTTTGCATTTTCCTTCCTGTAAGCCTTCTGGACTAAAACAGAAAAAATTAGTTTTACTCATTAGTACATTAAATTCGTTGACCAGGAAGTCTTCTTCAGGAGCTGAGTAGTAAAGGAAAGCCTGACTTACCTGGCTGATACTGTGTACTTTTCTTTCTCTGCTTGATAACTTCTAAAGCAGGCCTCCTACTCAAGTCATTATGGCTAATTTTGTTTTCAACAAGTATTGAATGGAACCATTTTCTTTGTTTCTTACAACCATCAATAACTGAGTCTTTTAATTTACTGCTTTATCTATACACTGGTGTCTTAGTTCTCATCTGGGATGTTTTCTTCAAGAAAATTTGCTTGGGAACTGGGTGTCTAGCTTTCATTTGGAATGAAAAAAAAAAAAAAACAAACCCATCACTGCTTTTATTGCCACTACTGCAATTATTGTAAATCAAAGTGTTGAAATAAGAAGTCAAGTGCACATATCTTGGTGTGAGCCACATGGTTTTAAGAGATGTTTTTAATTTCACGGCGGTGGAGTGGCTGATACCCCTCTGCCCTGTGGCATTTGCATGAGGAGAGCAAGCACTGTTTATGTGGTGTGAGTCAAAATGTTGGATCTTGTCTCCTTTTTAGCAAGTCCAGTTTTACAATCTCAGTTTAGTCTTCCTTATGTCCTTTGCCAATTGTTAATATAAATCCTAACGTTTAGATATCTGTGTGCCTAAGCCTGCCAACAGATCAGGTGCCAGTATTATTTTTAGATATAAAAAAGATGGGGTTTGTGACTGCAATTAACACCTGCTGCAGGAACACATGTACGACTAATTGCAGAGGCAAAAAAGGATCATGGAGGCCGCTCTAAAAATTCAGTCCCTTGAGTGAGGGAGAAGGTAGAAATAGTTGGATGGTCACATATCAATTCAAAACGGATGGATTTGTAAGAATAGGAAGCTCTCCAGCAAACCTCTTCGTTAAAGCTTTTTACACATTCATAAGTACCCAAGCACACAAAAAGGGATGTTTTCAGAGTAAGGATACACAAGCCTTAGAACAAAAATAGCATACTGCATGAAACCGAATACTGTTTTCCTAAAGTCAGTATTTGAAAGCATCAATTAGAGTGTCCTGTCAGGTATCAGCCAGGGAGATGCCAGTCTTGGTGCCATTGTTGGCAGCCTCAACTCACAGCGTTTAGGTACGCAGCACATTCCCTTAGCAGCAAGCAACAGTTTGGGCCACCATGGAGATTTCTTCAGGGTGCAAGAGTCCTAGTGGGATACAGATCTGCAGCTTTGTTGTTTCTGGCAGTGGTAGAAATGACTTTGTTCTCACTTTTCTCTGGAGGCCAACATAGGTGAGATCAGAGAGCAGAAAATGAAATGAGCTTTTAATGGAAATGAGATTGTATGAGCCACAGAACAATGCAACCACTCCTCCGTTGGTGCTTCTGTCCCGCTCCCAGAGCTGGAACCATCAGCAACAAGGAGGCATATTACAAACACACCATCTGTCCCACAACCCCTAACACAAGCTCTGCGCCACCTTGCTTAGTAATGATTTTAATGGACCTTTCGGTAGCATTCCTGCATGGCAAACCTTGTCGCCTTCCCAACCTTGAGGTTTTCTATTTCAATTGCTATTGCTGATAGAAGATTTATAGGGGTTTCTTATTTTTATTTTTTTAACCCTCTTGACCAATTGTATGCCAAGGAGGAAAATTCCTTTATATTTTCAGGAAAGAGGAATATCTATTTAACATGTTTGCCACACAGTGTATGTCCTTCATGAATTAATCATTGAGGGGGCGTATGTGTATTTGTTTACCAGGACTGGCTGGATAGTCATTAAATCAGTGCTAGGAACTTGCTTCTTGCCCTGGAGCATTATGCATCAGGACTGTTTTAATTGCGGATGGAGGAATCACCATGAGGCTGTCCCTAACACAAGCACCTGCTGCAAATGACTCAGTCCCCGCATTACCCTCCAGCAGGGTCCGGGTACATCTGCCAATATCTGTCATTATCTGAGGCACACTTGTCAAAACCGTGCATCCCTTTAAGCTCATGTGTGTTCCAGCAAGGGACCCTTGTCAATGTTTCTGGCACCTGCAGACTGCTGTGCACCTGGTATTTAAATGGCACAGAAATGTGTTTTGATTGTTTTCTCTCTTTAATGAACCCACCTGAGGGACATTAAGCTCTTTATCTAGTAGCCTGTTACCCAGTCACTCACATTTACACTGCTCGTGTGGAAATTCAGAACTCACTTGTGCTGTTATACTAATCCATCTGCCAGAAGTCTTATCACAAAATCTGCAGGGCTCCCTAAGGAGACTTTTGTACTGGTAATTTAAGCTAATGATTTCTAAACATATTTAGTCAGTTTTATGAAGACCTCATTAGAATGTGACTGTTTATTAAAATCTAAATGAGGTCTCACAGTCATTTAGAAAAATCATTGCTGAGTTGCATGAACAGTTCTTTGATAACAGATGATGAAGTGGATTTTAGTTAAAATTGGCCTAGGTTGACATAAGAACTTTTACAAAAAATCTGAAAAAATAAGCAGCCCTTGAAGCAGCCTTGGAAAAAAGTCTGTCTTCATGCTGGGGTCAACAACTTTCCACTCACAATGAAGTTCGCAAAAAGGAATGACAAGTAATTAATGGTATAATATGCCTACATTTTAGTGCAAGAATCAGAATTTTCCAAACCACACACTAACAGGTAAAAAGCAAAACCAAGACTCATAAAAATACATCAGTGTGACCACAAGCTATTTCAAAATAATATATTTTGGATTATGTTAATCCAAGAGACCTCCGTGGTCATGTTTGTAAGTGGTAGAGCAACTGAAGATAGTAGGTAATTTCAGACAACATCTTTTCATGAGAGACTTAGCATAATCTGGTGGATTATTCTAGAAGAAACGAAACTTTTTATCCCACCAGTGTAGGAATGATGGGAAAATATACACAGTAGAACATCTTGCTCATTCCAAGAGACTGCTCTGGAGTACAGACTCCAAAAGACAGAGCTGGATCCTTGTGTGGAAAGCAATGGGAACTGGATCAAGGTCTTTATGTACTGGCCAAAGTCTCAAGTTGCTTCTTGAAGTGTTTCAATGTTTGCACACATTAAAACACTTCTTTCCTCCTCAAAGAGTTAGAAGAAGAAGGCAGCGAAGATTTAGAATATATTCAATTGTGCCATCTAGCTGTCACCTCCATCTTTGCTCTTGTTGGGCTGGTACTAATACTTGGTTGGCAGAATCAAACTTGGCATGTCACATCATTTGTCATTTGTCAGTAGTCACTTTCTCTCCCACTCCTTGTTTTTGCTTGAGGCAGAAGAAATTTAGTAATATCTGATTAATAAATGGTGAAATGCACTGATGAAATTCAGTGGAGGTGGTTGATATATAAATGCACTGGAGGACTCATGATTGTCTATCATGCTTTTAATATAACAAAGTATTTACAAAAAAAATCACTAGAAATAATTATAAAAAGTAAAACCTCACCTCAGGAGCATAGTAATTACAGTAATTAGAGTTTCTCAATTATTATCCGGAATTAGAAAACAGCCAGTGCTAATAGTGTTAATAAGGACACAAAAGCCCCTTTTTTTTGAAAGGAGGCAAGGTCGACTACAACAGAATGGCTGTGTCACAAACAGCAGAATGAAGGTCAGCCATAGACTGGTAAATAGCCCCTGTGCCTGCACGCACGCCTTCACGCTACTGAAACAGCCTCTCACTGCCATCTTACCTCTCAGGAGCGTGGTGCTTCCCTGATAGCCATCTCACACTCCTCCTGGGTGACTTCTTCCTCCCAGGAGCCAGCAGGACTGTAGCTGCATACAGAAAAAGAAAGAACACAACGGTGGCTTAGCTTTTCCTTTGCTTGTTTTACTGGACCTGCAGCTGACATGTTACATACATGGCCCTCTCATCTGCCTTGCTGCAAAAACGTTGATGTCTCTGACTTTTCATGCTTAAAAGAGTATTGGGGTCCACATGATGTTGAGGAGACCCATACAATGGTCTTCTGGCAGAGAGGAAGTATCTCCTTGTTGCCAGCTGGCTAAAAAGCATTCCCTGATGTAAGATAAAATCTGTCAGAAAGGAGTTGTTCTCAGGAAAGACTGTATGGGCCCAGGCCTAAGCAGTCATACGTGCATGTGCTTGGGCCTTGGCTGCTCAGGATGTGCAGCCTTGGTCGGCATTCAAGAGATTTCTAAAATGGTTTCTCGTTATATGGAACCAGGTCTTCTTCAGATACACCTGATGCTCTGTTTCTGTTATAGGCAGACATTAGATATCCAGGAAAAACTCCCAAATAAAGCCCTATCCAAAGACTTCTTAGTGAAAACATACTGCAAGAACCAGTGGGAAATTCCAGCAACATAAAAACTGTGCAAAATTTCTAACAACGGACTTGCCACCTATTCTTAGAATAAAAAAGGAATTTTTTTGACACAAAGCTATTCTTGCACTTACGCATTTTACAAATTTTGAGAATCTTCCATGCGCAAGAACCCACTAATAAACAAAGGTACATTCAAATTGTGTTTAAGATTCAGATCACCCATTACAGAGATATTGCAGAGGTGAAACACAGTAACTCTTTAGCATGTCTCACAAACAGCACATTTGTATTTAGTATAAATGGAAGAACACTCTATCTAATTGAAATTGCCTCTAAATGTAATAAACCAAATTACCTACATTGGAATTAGTTCAGGGTACTGGCATTAGCACTCCTTAGGAGGTGTGCCAAAGAGTTTGTAGGCATACTGGTGACTAAGATTTCATTTTATCTTTTCTACTGAAAGAACAAAACCACATTTTCTAAATGAGAGGGAGAAAGGTTGCTGTATGAAACCCTTCCCTATCTCTAGTTGATTCTACTCTCAGCTTCTAAAACCTATGAATAGTGTCCTTCCCCATCTAGAGAAATTTTTTTTCTTAATCACATTTTCCCAGAAAACCTGGGACCTCTGCTTATCATACATATATGTTATTATATATTCTGTTGGTTTACTTTTGGTTTCACTGTAATTCCAGTATCTCTTGTTAGATAGAGTTTACACTTTCACATAGTATGAGAAAAAAAAGAAAACAAACACAATTTAAAACTCCTGTTAATCTTTCAAATCAGGGAATCCTTCTAGTTGTCAAAACAGATTTCAGCTTTCTAGACTTCTAACCAGAAATAACAAGTTGGCATTATTCCATTATACATAGCAGGGGAGGAGCCCGTAGGGAAAAAAATTGGCTGTTGTTCTTCAGGAAAGAGAAGGAAGGACTCTCTGCAATCATTTAATAAAGATGTCCCCAGATTAGCAACGTTAGCATCATCAAACAGGACATCAACCTACAAGCGTTCAGCACTGTCCCACATCACTCAAAGCAGACATGGTTTCAGCTCTCAGTGTTTTGATGCATTCTCGTTTCCAGTAAAAGAAAGCTATGTTTCAAAGAATGTTAATCAACAGAGATTAATATCTTAATGCTTACTAATGCAATTGAGATAATTCACTTTGAAAATAAATAAAAGAGGTTTAAGGATACACAAATGCATCGACCCACTTGTTGGGCTAGCTGCTGAAGTGCTGCCAAGGTGTAGGATGCAAGTATAAGTACAGTTTGCAAAGAGGGCTTCAAGTTCTTCTTTAAATTTCGGAGCTAGCGAAATGGCTTTATTACTGCAAGTCTCCTCACCTCAGCAGTCTCATGAAATTAATCTCTCGGTCTGTCTGTGAAGGAAAAGTATCCTGGAGGCACCGATGCAGTTTTACGTTACCCGGTAGAGTAACATGTAAAGCTTTCTAACCTAACATCAGCTGATCAGGTTTTAGAGGCAGAAGGCAATCCACTAACTTGTTGGTGCTCTGTAGCTCAACTAATGGCATGATTTTGCTCTTGGAACGGAAGCATGATTCAGAGCACAGGCTGTTCTGCTCGATGCAGGCACATCAGGTCCTCGGAGCACAGGATCTGAGCAATATGCCCATGATTTAACAGTTGTGTAAGGGATTAAGACAGGCTTTGAGGAGCTCCAGCTAATCCTGTAACCATCCTTCATCTTGGCATGAGACCACCCTTCTCATGTATTCTCTGCTCAGCCTTTTTTCCTCCAGAGCTGTACTAAGGTGCACTAAGTTACAGCCTTTTTCAATGACCAGGGGGAGACAAAATTGCCTAAACATAAGCAATGAAATAGAGGCTATCCATATTCTTCTGTTGGTGTAGCAATGGAGGCAGGAACACTGCAACAGCTTTACCTTGGGTTACCTTTACCTTAAAGCAATTCTTCTAGACTAATTCTTTTTTATGGCCAAAGGAAGGCCACACCATGGCTTTGGCCTGTCAGCATAATTTCATCGAACCCAAGCTACCAGGTTGATGGCATGCTAACAGTATACCTGATTCTTAAAAACAAAGGGATCATACTCATTCCCTCAGGTGGAAAGCATTAGTGTATGGCTACCTCTGGACATGTCCAGAAAGCCAGCAATTCTGGGCAGAAGTTGAATGAGAGTGCATCCACCAGGCAACCTAGGAGTGCGCTGCTGGGACAACACAGGGCAGCAAAAGGTGGAGAATTATATCAGCTCTGAGCCGTCACTGGAAGAAGTTAGACCGAGCTAGTAAAATTCTTGGAGACATCTCTCCCCCTCTGGGAGCTGTGAACAATGTGAAGACTTCTGGCTGCCTTTATACAGACCCATTGATCTGATAGTGCCAAAGAGTATCTTAAATGTTGTATTTCTCAATACTCTTCCATACCTTGTTCAGAAAACTGTAAAATGAGTTATACGTGAATTAACTGACTTACTCAAAAGCAAAGAAAATTAAAAAAGAAAGACTGGGTTTCACCTTCTGTCAAAGGTTGTTTTATAACTTATAAAATGTTCTTAAATCACAGTACATTTTTTGTTTGAAAAGCATTTAAATAAAAATACTTTCATTTATTGGATGTCCTTTTACTTCAAGTCAGCCAAATAAAAGTATATGATGTTATCCTAGCTACATCTGTAAAAAATCTGTTAAAAATTTTCACCAATGAGCTTGGTCAGCTATTTCATTTTATATCCTAAAGGTTTCACTTCAAAATTTATGCCTGACTTATCATCATTACTTAGTTCAGGATTAATTTTAAATTAGAATATATAATACTGCTCTTCACTAACGACAATCCATGCACTGCATAGCCAGTTATATCACCTCTTTGCTAAGATATTTCAGAATCAAAGGAAATTGGAAACTTTGAATAATCAGTGTTATTTAAACTGTTCTGTATGAACTACAAAGTATATTTCACAGCCAGCTCACGTATTAATTCTGTAATATTCATCCTATTCCAAACCTCTAAGTAAATGAATTACTGTCCTGGCTTTCATACTGCCTTTAGCTAGATATGTCACATTGCCAAATGGCTAAATATACAGCTTCGGAAGTCACAATTTCTGTTCATTAGCTATCCACTGCCTACATTGTTTGTTATATTTAGACGTAGCAACAACAACTTTCCACCTTCATTTTTAATTCTTAGTTTCTTACATTAGACTATTTTGCTGGGAGATGGAGCTAGGGGGTGGAAATAGATAATTGTCTTCTCCAAATCTCTAAAATTATTAGTAAAATAAACATGTTTGGAACAATTGGACAGTGTACCTTGGGATGAATAGATTAAACCGGAGCATTTTCATTATGTCTCTGGCAATCGCCCTTTTATCTCATCTTGTGATGAACATCTGTATTTTTTGGCATGTTGTTAGGATATAAATGTAGGGTGTATCTGAACAAACTCTCAATTATAGTTCTGCTCAGATGAGATTTCAAAATTATGTTTTCTACTTTGTGAACGATATTTACTGTTATGGTGGCAACTGTGTGAAAAAAAACACCCCAATGCATTTAATATTCAGTTCTGGATTCATGTATCAATTATTTAGCTAAACCTTCTGTTAGAAGGGGTTTTTTTCTAAAACATGTACCAAATGTTTATAAAAAGGGAAAGAGATTCATCAAGTCACAGTAGCTAAAGCTGTGCTAAAAAGAAAAAATGAACAAACATATGTTACCAGCAGTGTTTCTCATATTTGATGAGTAAAACCATATTCTATTTTGTTGCAATTGTCTTTCCTTGTACAAATAAAGGCCCTGATCCAATAAACATTTATAAGTGTGATTTTTGATTTACGCTGTTTAATCTACTTCTGTCTTCAAGACACCTTGCAATTATTTGAGAGGTCCTGGAGAACATGGGAGACTGGTCTTTAAGCATTTACTTAACTTCTAGCTCATCAGGAGTCCACAGAGTTCCCATGTCTAGAGCTCAGCACGTGCAGCAGCATTGCAGAACAAGAGCCAAAAGTAGGAAAAAAGCCTGAATTTAAAAAAAAAAAAAAAAGTGGGTTGGTTTGTGTTTTTTTTCCCTCCCAGTGAGTGAATCATTTAGTGTTGGTCTGTGGCTCTGACTGCGGCTCTGGCACCGTTCCCATGGCTGTTACAGCCCCTGTTCCACTTGGGAGAGTTTTCAGGAAATTGTGTTGTCATGGATCTTTCTGCTCAGCTCCAGTCTGCTCCGTGCCCAAAATCCCCTGTGCAGCAGAGTAAGAAGTCCCCGCCGGGCCCAAGCTGCACGAGGCTCGAAAGGCTATAACTTCTGTGCAACATCCCCCCAGTGCTTCCCTAATTATTCCACTGGATCATCTTAAATAAGGTTTAAAAAAAGAGTGGAAGCAAATCCAACAGTTGAGGCATAAGAAGATGGGGACTGTGTTCTTCTAAATTGGTCTTTCTAAATGTCCCTAGTTCTTAGTCATAATCCAGACTGTCTAGACTTACCAAGTTAGAAACAGGCATGTTTTCCTTCAAGGCTGAGCAATTTAATTCAGCCAGGGTTGGGTGGGTTTTTTCCCGATTGTTTATTTTACAAAACTAGAGCTGTTTTGAGGATAGCAGGCGCCCATCAGAAAGAAACGAGGCTAAAGTTAGCAACAGAGAGACGTGCTGATCGGTAGTGCTGTTACTAGGATCACTGCTGCAGCTGCTCCCTTCCTACGTGCGTTGGCCGTCTCCGTGTGGTTCAGGTTCCACCTATGGAAAGGATAAGTGAACAGGCAGGAAAAGGGAATCGGCTCCAGAGATGGGCTTGTAAGTGGACTGCTCCAGTCCGGAGGCAGTGTGAATTGCCTTATTCTGCACGGAGAGTCGAAAAATCATCTTAGCCACAGGTAGGAAAACCCTGTTTCAGACAGTAGCTGGCAACGATTATAAAAGAGTCAGTTTGCTGGCCTAAGGGATTTTGAACAATGTGAATTTTCTCGATTATTTTAACAACACAGACAAAACACTGAGCATTCAATGTTTTTCGCTTAGCTTCTACCAGAGGATTTTTGGAAATATATGCAAACAAGATAAAATCTGAATAAATATCAAGTAGATGCAACAATAGATAGCAGCAGCAACTACTAAACTGCTTGCAGCAACATTTAACGCTTTTGAAATAGCTGTTCATTGCTTACAGCTGATAGATAAGCTTTAGAGATGAATATGCGTTTGCCAGCGATCCTGCCGTTCAGGCACCCTGGGGTTGGCCCTCGGCTTGGCCCTTGGCTGGTGGAAACCTTCTCATCCACACTGACGCCCTGTCAGCTTGCGGGCTGGTGAGCATGGCGGGGGGGGAGAGAGCAGTCTTGCTACCCTTGCGCTGGTGGAGGAGTGCTGAGCGCTGCGAGGACTGTTCAGTGTCCCAGCTCCGAGCCGCTCGCTATGGAAGGGAACTGTATAACCTGGTGTTTGCCACTTGTCCTGAAACCATGCTTCATACCAGATGAAATGTGAAGAATGTAAAGAATTTTTCTTAGCCAATACTAATGCGGTTACTAGGTCTGAAGACAAGCATAGAGAAATAAATAAAAACCTGCTTGTAGCTACCTGAACTTCAGCTCTGCTCCAGGAGCTTTCCATCAGCTGTGTAAGCAGGAATAAGCTGGTAGGATGCTTGTATAATTTTGTGGCTGGGAGCTAGGGCTTACGACCCAGCTACTCTTTTTCTCTGAAGAGGATCCTGATGTGGGACTGTGTTTTTCCAGCCCTTCAGCTCAGTTCTATTCAGATTTAAATTTTATCCTGCTAAAGAGTCAGAAAAAGGGTCGGAACTACTGACCCTGCCTGGACAAACTTTTTATTTTATCAGCTGATGTTACTACTTTGATGTGGCAAGACCTCTCTTCTGTCCAGACAGTAAAGAGGGGTTGTACGTGATTATTGGCTACGTCACTTCAAACAAACTCTGAGGAAAGTATTTTCTTCTGCCTGACAGGACAAGGTTTGACTCTCTGTGTAATCCTTTATATACTGAACCTGGAGTTTGTATAAATAAATCATTTGAATCATGCATTACAGTTTTCACTGTATGGTTATACACACGTTCAACAGTTCTACCTTTTGCTCAAGAGTAGACATGATAGTGATCCAAATATTTTGGCATGAACATGGGTTTGAGAAATACTCTACCAGTTGTGAAGTTTTGGGTTTTTTTTATTTTTCTATCAGTTTTCCATTAAATATTTGAAGTGTTTTGTTTTTTTACCCAACCCATTTAAGTGTATATTTAAGTAAACCAGTAGATTCACATGTATTAAAAGATCCAATTTACATTTTCCCTTCGGTGAAAGAAAGAGAGAAACCATTCCGTGCAGCAGATGTATAACAGATGCTACTCCTAGCACGTACTGCACTACTGGACGATGGCCAGATGCAGTGGTGGTAGCAGAGCTATTAATGTGAGAGAAAAGAATAAAAGAGAGAGATGTAAGTAATATGTAGGCTTCCCTGCGCAATGTCTTGTCCACACAAATGGAAAGGAGGAGGAAATTCTTAAGTCTGTCAACTATCTACATCATCATATACAGTCCCCACAACCACTCGCTTTAAAAAATAGCAGAATAATAGTGCACATTTGAATATGTTAAATACTGTGAAGTCTGTCCCATCTGGACCACACCGGGGCTCAGAAAATCTGAAATACAGTTCACAAACCCCACTATCTTTCGATCTCCATATCCCAGGATCAATTTGCCAAGAACGCACAGCTCCAGAAGCCTACTGAAATCAGTATGGGGAAGGGGGAATTCATCTCCCCTAACCTTAGCCATCAAGAAGCCAAACACCTAGGCGAAGGTATCTAGACTCTTTTCACAGTTAAAAATAAAGGCACCTCTAGAAGGCATCCGTTCTACTCATCTTAGTTTGAGCTGAGATGAATCCCAGCCATAGTGCTTGGGGTCATCTCGTGAATTGGTGTTAAAGCCCAGACATAGAACCCATCTCTTGACTTCAAGTGTTGAGTTTTGCCATTTGACCTCTCATCAGTTCCTTTGGAAAGTTAATCTGAGAAAACTGATACTTTTCTAACAGTAGAGAAGATCCTTCCTGTCCAAAAAAAGCACATTTTCATTTTAGAAGGTAAGAAGATACTTTTGAGACAAATCACCAACTAGAGGTTAGGGAAAAAACCTTCTGGTGGTAGTTGTCCCTCTGGGCACACCCTGCCCCGGAAAGCACAGGAAATGAACAGTTACTGTAACTGAGTTGTGCAGGGTATAAATATCCCTTGTGCTCCGTACAAATTTGCCTTACTTCACTAACCACAACACAAATCTCACCTGTGACTCTGAAAGCTATCTTTAAAAAAAGAAGAGGCAATGTCCCTTAAACATTAATCATTTCCATGTGCAGAAAATGTGACTGTTTTGCGCGTGACTGCATTTTAAAACAGAAGTCATTGCACAGAATACAGAATGGATTCAGTATGAACCTTCTAAAATAAACGAACCTTAATTTCTTTTGTATTTTTTAAAGGTCAAATGCTGCAAATACTGGCCAGATGACACAGAGATATATAAAGACATTAAAGTTACCCTAATAGAAACAGAGCTTCTGGCTGAATATGTGATTCGAACATTTGCGGTAGAAAAGGTAAGTTTCCAGATTGTTTTCTTAAATGCAATGGTATCTGCCTCAGTAACTTATATACAGATTCAACTTGGGAGAGTTAAATCTTTTGACTGACATCCCGGTTTTGTAGCTGGTTTTTGGGTAAACGACTACTGCCCTCTTATGGTAAACTCTGTTTTTCTTTAAATGCAGCAACTTTTCTGTGCTTTCCATCACTGTTGGTCCCTGCCTGAGTTAGAAAAAGTGATGTTCCTTGCCTAGGAGAAATCGAAGCCTCCCGCCCAGCAATCAATTGAAAAACACATTCGTGCTGTTTTCCCATCTAATGTTCCCCACAATCATTTTCTGTCTGTACCAGAGGCTGTATGCACCATTATTCAGAAGTCCATGGTGGAGAATACTGTTATCTGTTGGGCCGGTGTGTTCCTGGTCTGCAGAAGCATAGTTGAAACACACTCATTTTCTTCTCAAGGCAATTTCACTTTTCTTGTGGAATCCGTCTTTATATGGAGAGTTCCAATCAGTGTGTTGTATTACCGTTTATTAGAATGATGCCATGAATTTGTTTGGTGCTTCCCAAACAGCTTACAATATATGGACAACATACAATTAACAAATGCATTTTGTGTCAATTCAGGGGTTTTATTCAGACTTCATTAAAGGACAGAAGTGTTTTAAGTATATGTGTCAAGACTCATTTGAGTTGCAGAGCAACAAGGAAAGGACCTCTTTGGAAGACTTGATATTCCTAATGACACACTGAAGTAATGTTCCCTCAGTATCACCCTGAGTAGATTTTCAACTAATTAGCTTAGAAAACTCCTTTTGATTTAGTTGCAGTACCTGTGATATACTGGTTCTCTCTAATGATGAAATGGTATTCAATTATGGTTTTGAAGAACATAATCTTTAGCATCAAAGAATCCTGCACCCAAGTAGATGAAACCACCAAAAAGACGACCCAACAGGGTCTCTGTACATACATCTTCAGTAACAAAGGAATTAGTTTTTTTCCTGTTTTATTCTTCAATCTAATACTTAAATATGCATCCATACAGCGACCTGAGGGTAATGATAATAGAATTATGCGATTTGAATGAACTGAAATATTGTATCATGTTTACCACTATACATATTGTACATTGAAGCCATTCAAGCCTGTTGTTTCCTTGCATTTAGATATTTTTAATAAACAGATGAGAAACGGTGGCTACACTTTGAAGTAGATGAAGCACTGGTTGATTTCTATTCTGCAAATTTTAAGCTCATGCTTTGATGTTAGCTTTTCATTTCTTAACTGGGACTGGAAAAAAAGACCTAGAGGATTTTACAGTTGATCATAACCAAACTGTCTTGAATAAGTGCATTAGAGCAGATAGAGATAAAAGGCACTAAACATTTTATTTCTTAAAAAAAAGCTCCATCTCAAAAGATTTCATTTAGACACTGCTTTTTAATAGTTGGTAGTTTTTCAGTAAGCCTCTAAAAGCAGTGTCAGTGTAGTTTGAGTAAAGTACATTTGGTTTTACCCTATTTTCCATATTTTTTAACTCTTCCAATGGTACTGGAAGGTCAAGTCTGTACATCTCTTCCACCATAATTCTCTCAAGTTTATATTGCTGATGTACTGGGACTGATACTTTTCAGACTCTCTAAGACCAGCTGCACGATGAGAGAGAGTGCACCCTAAGCAAATCTGCAAATAATACTAAGTGAAGAATGGTGTTGAAATGCTGAACACTGGAGCCTCAGTTCCAAAGGACTTGAAGATTTGGCCAACAGAAACTAGTAATTCAATAAGGAAAAAATGCAAAGTTCTGTGCCTTTTGGTGGACTAACCCATGTGTCAGTACAGGCTGTGACATCTTCGGACAACATCTGACATCCAAGATGATTAAGGATGTAGGACATATGAGCTGCAAGGGGAGGTTAAAAGAGAACTGGCCTTGTTCGGTGTGGTAGAGATGAGGAGGAGGGGTAAGGAAGATCTAACTGCTGCCTGCAACTACTTCAAAGATGTTGAGAGAATCAGGGACACCAAATTCTCCGCGTTCCTTTCAATGGTAGTGGATGGCAAAACAAGGGGCAATGGCCAAGAAGTTGCAGCATGGAAGGCTTGCACCGGAAAAACTTCAGGAGGAGGGTAGTGCAGTGCTGGAGCAGGTTACTCAGAAAAGTTGTGGAATCTCCGTTCTTGGAGGTCATCATGGCTCAGCTAGACAGATCTAGTGTTGGCCATAGACCCACTCTGAGGGGGAGGTTGGACTGGAGAGCTCCAGAGGTCCCTTCTGACCATCTTTTCTATTTGTGGATGAACATCTCATACCTGCTCCTAAAATACAATTTAGAAGTTGATTTGATTGGAGATAAATTGATCAGTTATTTTATTTTTTTTAAATAGCTATTTGGTAATTATTGAGGAGTAGGGGGATAATGATAAGAAAATTGAATCCAAAATTACACTTTGATTCTGAAGACCACTTCCTAGATATGCTTTATGTTGTGTGCATAAGCAGTTCCTTTGGAGCAGTTCCTTTACAGTGCAACAGTTAACTCAGATGAATTACTCAGATAGTAACATACAGCAGCACCATAAGTATTTGTAGCATTTTTTAACATCCTAGTGTTTGTTAGCAATGTACACCATTTTCTGTTTGTTTCAGCTGAAAGAAAAAGTACAAAATACAGCCTTCCCAAGCTGAGCATATGCTTTTATGATTCATGCAGTTGTGTTGCTATTTTGGGTTTAGAAACCAGCAGGGAAGCTACAGACATGAATATCATTCTTTTGTAGGTATAATAAGCAGACTTATTATAAAAGTACCCTATATGCAAAACCTTTTCTAAGTAGCTGAGTGTTACCAACGATAGACAAAAATGCAGTCAGTATGACAGACAGCATTTTCAAAACTGATGCACAAGATACACAGGACGTATCCTGATCTGCGCAACAGCTGGGCACGTTATTTTGGAGGGGCAGTTTACTTTTTGTAAGTTGCTTGAAAATCAAGGCTGCGTACAGCATGAAGAATTTGTGTGGGGTGCTCGTTTCAGTCCTCAGTTTGTGTAGTCATGGCATTGCTTTTTTGTATGGGAACTTTGTTTCTTGGAGGGTTGTGGGCAGTTGTCATGAGCAATATAAAAGTGTTTGGGATATGGATACCCCACCTACGCACAGCTATTTACAGAGTTGGAGGCCTTGCTTACAGTAGCAAAAAGATGTGTTAACTAACACACTCTAAAATCCCCAGAGTACTGAGACCAAATCGTATTTGAATGTTTGCTGGACTGTCTCAAAATGCAAATTTCTTTGTCTGTTCCTGGGTTTCAATATGTTTTAAAATTGGTTTTTAGGATATAAGGTCATTTCTGTTGCAAGGGTGTGATCCACTCAGTCTACACCAGTGTCGCATACGCTCTTCAACCTTCTCCCTTGCCTGCCTTTTTGTGTCGCAGTTTCCGAGGGAGATGAGTGTGGATGTTCCTCTGAGCAGATGCCCAGTCTCCACAGAGCCCCAGCCTGAGCTGTCAGAGCAGCAGGACTCCAAAATACACCAAGCCCACTCCAGTCACGTAGTACTGGCACAGCCAAAATTTCTCAACCATTGAAAATCCCAGACTCTTTCAGCTTGCATACTAGCAATAAATTAGGAAGTTTATATTCCTTCATTATGCAAAGAGAATTAGACCTTTTATATGCAAACCAGCTCAAGACAGGAAATACATCTTTAAGAAGAAAAACTGTAAACCACCGGTTATTAATATCACTGACATTTAGTCCAGCCTAGACATGATATGTCATAATTTTGCTGTTTGCTTATGAAATATGTATGATGGCCTCTGGTCTGTGGATTTCTAATGAGAATAAAATACTGGCAGCTACATTTTTAGAGGGGAAAGGGGAAATACAAGCACTAAGAAAATCAAACTTAGCCTACACACCTCTAATATCCAGACTGCTCCAGAAAGTCACATGGGAAATTACTTACACAGTCGGCTTCTCATTCATACCTGTCTTACCATATCCATGTCCTTGTAGGCTGTGGCAAATCACTTGAGGGGTGAGCATGCGGAGGGCTACAAATGCAGCCCCTATGATTGGAGGTGCGAAAAGGTTTCTTACTATTCAGCTGTTTCTTTCAGACCAAGAAGGAGACAAATGATAAGGAAAATTATGCTGAAATTGTAGTTCCCTGAAGTCAGCAGCAAAACTCCTGGGGAGAGCAGTGGGGGAAAAAAATGTTATCTGTGCTGTATGTTCATGGCCTCGCTGCTGACCTGTTCTGTGATCATGGCATGCACCTTAAGGCCACAGATTTCAAAGCAACCCAGTGCTTAAATATAGAGATGAGTGTCTATCTTGTTGCTAAAAGTTTCTAACCAATCTAGTGCTAAATTAGTCAATTTTGTTGTCAGGCTTTGAAACCAGTTGATACGTAACCTTTGGACTTGCTCTCCTGCTATGAGAAAGCTCTCCAACAATCCACAGAGACAGGGGTATTGGTAGGGGAGGATTTTTTCAGCAAGGCTCAAGCTTCTGAAGTTACATTCTTACAATGCCTCTCGTCCAATTTGTTTCACATTCCAGCTTGTTTTTTTCTTTTTCAACCCTTGTCTTTTCAACAGAGAGGTGCTCATGAGATTCGAGAAATTCGGCAGTTTCACTTCACTGGCTGGCCAGACCACGGTGTACCGTACCACGCAACAGGCCTGCTGGGATTTGTACGGCAGGTCAAATCCAAGAGCCCACCAAATGCTGGTCCTCTGGTTGTTCACTGCAGGTAGGCAGAACAGAAATCCCTTTGTTGTGTTGTCCGCTAAACTCAGGACCTTCTTTTGCTTCTCCTGCACCGTGTAATCCCCACACAGCTTGCTAAAACCACTGGAGCTCTACTCACAATAACTTAATACCTAAAATATAAAAAAGAATGGAAAAAATGAGTCTGAAACTCTGCAAATGCCTGAATGCAAGGCTTAATTTCAGTAATCATCCCACTGGTCAAGTACCTGCAAGATGAACCCTTGTGCTTTACATTTTCCAGTACACTGCTGAACATTAACTGTGCTCTTCTTTTACTTTAGTGCTGGTGCTGGCAGAACTGGATGCTTCATTGTTATTGACATCATGCTAGATATGGCAGAAAGAGAAGGTGTTGTAGACATATACAATTGCGTGAGAGAGCTTCGATCTCGGAGAGTTAACATGGTGCAGACCGAGGTATTGTTAATCTACTGGAATACTGCCTTATGCTTTGCAAGAAAAAATATTCTTCTAGCCCATAAAACTAGAGGTTCTTTGTGGTTGGCACCATCCAGAAGGTAGTTTATTCAATTATATGCAGAAAATAATTCACGCACAAACTTGAAGAACTGCTGCCCAAACAAGTGCCTAGTTTGTGCTGCAGTGGCTTTTATAAAAAGGAAAATCATGAGTGTTTCCTCTCCAGGGAAGATTGATTCTTGTTGAGGCTTAGTTACGTGATAGCACCTACAGAACTATGCAGAGGAATGAGGAAACCAGAAACATTTGAGTTTTATCATGGAGTATTATTGCACTTCTGTTTGTAACTGTAACTAGTTTGAGTCAGTCCCTCTGTATTCATTTCTAAATGAATGGGATAAAGTTTTGTTACCTGCTGTTGTTCCTTCTGGTCTTGCTTCAGTGACATTAAAGTCAGAAAGAATTAGTGGGGCAAACATATTGGGGTTTTTTGGGGGGGTTTAACCAAAATTCTAATAGCATATGTTCTCTCTGACAGTAATTATTTTAATTTCTTTACCAGGAACAGTATGTATTCATCCATGATGCTATCCTGGAAGCCTGTCTTTGTGGGGACACATCTATTCCAGCTTCTCAAGTTAGGTCTGTGTACTACGAAATGAATAAATTGGATCCTCAGACTAACTCCAGCCAGATCAAAGAGGAATTTAGGGTAAGTTGTGGCTAGCAGTATCTAGAAGCCATACAATTCAGCTATACTGAAGATTTCTGCTTAAGTGCTTGCTTTTTACCCTGTGAATTTTGGAGCAGGCCTGGGAGGGAAGGACTGAAAAAAAAAAAAGGGGGAAAATAGTATGATGTCTCTAATTGCTATTGAATTACGCTAAATCATAAAAGAATTCAATAGGGTAGGAGTACTTCCCTTTTTACTCAAGGGAGGTATGTCAATACCTTCTGCTGTCCTTTTTCCAGAAGGCAGGTTACTCTGCAGCTGTCTTTGAGGTTATTTTTCAGATGTGTATGCTTCCAGGATTTTTTCCTTCCAAACCCTGCTGACTGTGATGTGTTTTCATTTCTCTGCATACTGATTCCCACTGAAACTGAATGGTGAGCTGATCTGTTCTTAAATATTTTGGGATGCTTTCACTGCTGTGTTAATTTTTCTGTTGTATTGTTTACTCTTTTTGAAAGACTTTAAATATGGTGACTCCGACACTGCGTGTAGAAGACTGCAGCATAGCACTTTTACCACGAAATCATGAAAAGAATCGCTGTATGGATGTTCTGCCTCCAGACAGATGTCTGCCTTTCCTCATAACGATAGATGGGGAGAGCAGTAACTACATTAATGCTGCACTGATGGATGTAAGTCTCCACTACATCATTAATAATAAAAAGGGAATAAGCAGCCCTCCAGACTGAGCAATGCCAGAAAGTGGAGTCAGCATAAGAAAGCTGAAATCCTTCTAGCTTGTTTTCCAAAAACATGGCACAAAATCTTTAAACTCCCAAGTACATTTAGGATCCCACATATGTTATGTCACAGCCAAGGTTCCAAAGACATGCTCAGAGAGCAAGTTAGGGAGTTTTGATAGATTAAAAGTGTCTAGTTTTCTCCCTAGTGCTTGAATTTTTAACCATCTGGCCTAGGAAAAAAAGAGTTACCTATTAAGACACTGAAGCAGTTAAATAGGATAATAAGGTTTGCAGCAATATTTTAGTTCCCTTTGTTTCTAATTTAAACAGTAATTAACAAAAAAAATAATTGTCTGTCAGCACAAGATAATACACAAGCCATTACTTCAGTGTTTCCGTTTGTCTGAATGGTTTCTCTTCATGTGTGTGTAGAATTTTTTTTTTTCTAATGCATCTATGATAATTCTAATCCTGCTAATAGAATATCAGTAAAAAGACACTTAAACCACCCTTACAGTCTGTAGATATTTATAGCCTATCTTTGACAATTTAGAGCTATAGTAATTACGGTTGTCAAACACATGAACAACAACAAAACAGAGGTTAGCAAAGAACGAATACATTGTAAATGGCCTTTTTTCAAAAATAAAGCTAGAGTAATAACAGTTTATAGCAGTCCAAGTTCTCAAAGCATTTTCGTAAAGTAAGCCTAAGTTCAAAACACTCCTGTGCAAAGTGTATTATCTTTATGTTTATCTATGTAGAGAAAGTGAGAACAAAAGTTAAGTGACTTCTCTAGGTTCTCACAGTAGGTCAACGACATTTCGTATTAGAACGGAGCTTCCTTGATCTGCAATTTGCAATCTTGCCATTACATCATCTTCATTCCCGGAGAGTTCAGTACTGTTTTGTTCTGTAAATTAAGTACCGCTCAGAAAGAGCAGTGCCTCAATATTTGCTTTGAAAGTGCTTCCCTTCTACACTGTTGAAACAATGAGCTGGATCCAAAAGTGCGTCTGGGCAAAAGGATCCGAGGGAGGAGGTGATTTGGGTCACTTTCCACCTGACGCACCCCAGCCAGGCTCCTGCAGTGTCCCTGCACTGACGGACAAGAGCAGACATTTGTCCCTCTGAACACTCCGTCTCCAGCAGGCAAGATGATGCGTTTCACCGTCTCCACTTGCATCAGTTGAGATGCAGTTGGATCACCTCATATAAACCTTTAGAGCTCACTTGGAGCAAAAGGGGTAGCAAGCATAATTTGCATTATTCAGTATTAGAATGAGTTTGAGAACAATTTTCCCAAAAAAACTGCTGAGGCTTCTAAGAGAGGGAGTAATGGAGAGCCCTTTGACCATCTCTCATCTGCATGCAACCTCCAGCAAGACAGGACCAGTAGGATAGAAGGTGGCTGACTGATGTACCAGCAGCATTGACACCTGCTGATTGCAGTTTGCTGAAACCAAAACAAAGAGCTGAAGTCTTGCACATCTTCATCTGTACCCCAAAACACACTGGATTCATTTTCTGCGGTCTCTTCAGTGACTGCCTCTGAAAGAAAGATGCAAATAGCTGATCAGATTATATCTCTGTCAGGGTGCAAATACGTCAGTTCAGGGCATGCAGAGGCTTCTCTGCCCTCCTTAATGAAGGCAATGGCACCCCCCCCGACAATTGTCTCAGTATGGCCATGCTGGCCTTCAACACCCAGGAGGACGTAAGTGAAAATGCTGGTGTGAGATCCGCAATGGAACAGTTCCGCCAGACAGCTCAGTCAACAACAGCTCTGGTACTGAAAAAACCAAAGAGCACTAAAATTTATCCCCTGGGTATCCTCGCTGCTGTCAGAAAGACAAGAATTTCAACAATATTTCTGAAAAATAACTAAGTATTTCCTTTCACAGGCATCATTCAAATTAACAGCTAAGTGCAGACAGCCAAGATTAATCTGTCCATTAACAGCTCAATACAAAACTGTTGCTCAAAATTTTGTAGGAGTTGTATTGGAGGCAAAAACCTCTGATGATTTTACTCCATGCCTGTGGCATGAAATAAGTTTCAGAAACAGAACATCTGCAGAAGTTATATTCTGCCCAAATACAGTTTATTAACTTCGCAGCATATAGGATCTCAGGAAAGAGCTGAAAACAATGTATTAATTATATAGAAAATAGAAATAATGCTTTCAGTCCCAAAATTTGGGGGCTATGACTGGCATTCTGCTAAATGGATTTTTATGTCTTGCCATTCTTCTCACCGTCTTGTTATTTCTTTGCAGAGCTACAAGCAACCGTCAGCTTTTATAGTTACGCAGCATCCCTTACCAAATACCGTCAAAGATTTCTGGAGACTGGTCCTAGATTATCACTGCACTTCAATAGTTATGCTGAACGATGTGGATCCTGCACAAGTAAGTCCAGAAGACTGCTTCATTCAAAAGAGGAGTGCTAGTGCCTCAGCATTTCAGAAAAGCTTTAGGACATAATTAGTTTTATAAAACAACATTAAATACTAACACACTAAAAAATTTATTTGTACCTTGCAGATACACGTAGGGAAAGAGGAATAAATCAGACCATCAGCAGCGTCTGCACCAAAATGTTAATGCGGACACACATAAATGCATGCACCCATAATTTAGTCTGATAAGAAAACATGCTTTGGGAAGAGCTGCTAAAAACCAGAAAATGATGCTTGTAGAATTCTGACTCAAATCTGAAACACACTAATAATAGCCAAAAGTCATAAACAGAAGCCAACAGCCTGAAACAGGTCAATGACCTTGGTCTGCTTACTGGGCGATAGGTGTTCCCAGCATGAAAATCAGTGTTATGTTTGGCACAAAATGACATTGTTAGCAAGGAGATAGAAACGAAACAAGATTGGAGACTAAGCATCCTTTGGAAGAGAAAACAAGGCAACAAAATGTATGGGGGAATGTAATTACCTTACAAAAGAGTTGTGCATGCTGTACATGTTCTTTAGAGAATTGGAAAACCGTACCTACTGGTTTGGCAATTTAATCACTAGCATTAATCACTGAGCGTCCTAGAGCCTGGCTCACAACTGCGCAATTCCAAATTCTTACGCAGATATAACTTCCTTGGTTCCAACAAACTGCACCAGCCGTCTGTTGGAATAACGCAGTGGTAATCTGGATTCTTCAAATGTAAATATTTGCTAATTATTGGTTAAGAGCAATTGTTGGTTTTTTATAGCAGACTGCATGTCATTTTTATTCATGATATGATCAAGAATCTTTTTTGCTTTGTGGAGTATTGTGGATACTTAGAAAAATGTTTCCTCTTATTTCTTTTTAACATGAAGAATTTGTTTTTAAAACATACTAATCTTCGTTTTGTCTTTCAAAGGAATGCATGGAAAATCCACACACTATTTTAAAGACTGAATTTCTGATTCCAAGCCCTTAACTGTCTACAGGGAGAAAAATAGAAATGAAAGACAAAACTTTTATTCATGAGTCTAAGATTATTTTCTGATGCATAAGGAAGGACTCAAGGGAGTCAGACTGTTAGGGACTGCTGAACGGAGTTTTTTTAATTTGTGGGCTGTGTTTTGAATTTACAATAGTGCATGGCTATTTCAAGCGTTTATTAGCCTCACAGGCTTTTAAAAGCTATTGGGATATGCAGTTAATGCACCTGCCTCTGCAGTATGTTAAACCTTTTCCCTCTAATGTGAGTAACAATCTTTTCATTAGGAATAAATCTCAAAACCCTCAGAGCAAACAGAAGCGGAGAGAGGGCAGAGCTTATTAAAAACACGCATTACATTCAGATTTATTAACAATTACAGTTATCATTATTATTTATGTATATATGGAGTGTTTACAGTTCTGTTTAGATATTACAATTTATGTGGATTGTTATGCTCTGCTGGGAAATGAAATTCAACCCTTCACAGTGACTCTGACTTCAAGAGAGTCGTAAGCATCACATGCATGCAAAATGCGCAGACCTAAATGCTTTTGGTTTCTTTGGAACTTGAAAATCTTGGCTTCCTAAAACAGCTCCAGCAAACAGCTCTGCTTATTATCATTTAAGCATTTTTCAAAGATCTGTTAGAACAGTATTCCTATATATTTGAAAGACGTCTACTAACTTGTGCATATGTTAAATGATCTGAGCCCTGGCATTTGCATTAGTTGTACGCATTGTATTTTTCTATCCTGTACGCTAGCATATTTCATAATAAAAATTTCTGTAAGATTTAGACAATATTTGGAAAGTAATTTGCTCAGCAGACTGAATCGTGCAGGGGCTTTCAAATAAATGAAAATATATTTTCCTACTTGAAATTTCTGGTTTTAACTTGTTAAAGTGAACTCCTGCAAATCAGATCCTGTTCTCTTTTTAATTGATGTAGTAAATGATTATGTTTTCCTAAAATGTAGTCATCTCTAAACAGCTTTGTTGAGGATTAAGTGTTATAAGAAATGCAAAACAACATCTGGAGTAAATGTGATTTGTCAGCTCAGCTCTGGATCACCAACAGTAAGGCAGCAGAATGAAGACCACAGCTGTTTTACTGAATGAAATAAAGTTCCAAATATGACATCAATGCTTCTGCAAGCAAACAAAATTTCATGAGTTCATACTTAATTTTGGTGAATGCTTGCAAAAGCTACACACTTGAACTGCTCTAAATATCCCTGGAAAAAAATCACTAGGGTTTTTATAGAAAGAAATGGACAAGCAGAGCCTAGCTTCAAAAACCTCCCTGCAAAGTGTTGATTTAATCTTTAAACTACTAACACAGATGATAATTGGTTCCTGGATTAAGCCATCATGATATTATTAGACACTAAAACTGTGCAAGATAATGGCAATATTACTTCGTGATCTTTAGATACCTAGAAGTAATGTTTTCTGAGCACTAAAGAAAGCATAATTACTATTTTCAGGTGGCATTCATAAGATGAAATTGAGCAGTTGTTGAAAATTCAAAGCAATGCTGATACTAGCCAATATTGTCCGTCACGGCTGAAACAGATGTGAAAGTTAAGTCCCGAGTTTTGAGAACTGATGCACCCTTCATCGTATAAAGCACACATTCTGATGTAGCTTAAATTATTACCAACTTTTCAGGACAGTTGGAGATACCAGGCCTTTGGTCTTTAGGCTTCACGCTGTGTCTGAGATATGGTAATATTTGACAGCATCCCCCGTCTTGTCATACCGTATTGCGGGTTTGACGTTGAGCGTCAGAAACATGTTACTCCAAATACTGGAGAATGGCGCGTAGAGCGGCAAGCAATAGCATGTTCAGTTAAGTGAAAAGGCATTTGTTTAAACTTGTTCCGCACCAGTAAAAGCGAAGTGCTCGAAACTGGTGGAGGATGGTGCACTGTGTATTTCATAAAGATACTGTGTGAGAATTTCAGTAATAAATGTAGCGCAAAGAAAAATCTAGAAAACTATATTGAGGCAGCATGAAATTCAAAGTGATTAACTGTGCTTTTATGTGTTTGCATCTTCTCTAGCTGTGTCCTCAGTACTGGCCAGAAAATGGAGTACACCGACACGGTCCTATTCAGGTGGAGTTTGTGTCAGCTGATTTAGAAGAAGACATAATCAGCCGGATATTCCGAATTTATAATGCAGCCAGAGTAAGGATGTTATTTGCAAAACAATTCTGTCTCAGTAGATGAGTTGAGTCTACTCAAATCACAAAAAATGAAAGTTAAACTCACGTAAAACCAGTCTCATTTTTCAGCTTATTTATTTGAAAGCAATGGTGCAATACTGAGTCACACCATAATCAATGAGAAAAAAGCCGCCTCTGTGTAATTAAAGTAAAAAATATTTCAAGTGTGTTAAATGCAAATGAAATAAATGCAGTGTTCAGATTGTATGGTAGCCAAGAAATGCCAAAATCGGTGCTCATTTCAGCAGTTTAAAATTAGCCATCTTGCTTATTTGTATCCTGTGTCATGGAAGCAAGCTGTGCACCAATACTAGGCATGTTTTATGTTTTTCAATACCAGTCCCAGGCTTTCAGTGAAGATCCTATCCCACTAATCACACTTCACAGTATATGTAAACACTTCAGAGGGACAAGTACGTTCTCATACCCAGTTGTTATGCTCCCGTGAAGTTGACAGAAGACTAAACAAGGCATGTCTTTCAAGCTGAGTGGAAAAAAGATTCCACCACGGACCAGGCATCTCTTCCCATCCAGATGGAGACAGCCTTTGCAGTGGACTGGGATCCAGCCCCAAAGAACCGTAGCTAGGAATAAGCAGCACTCCCTGCTGAAATAAGTGGGGCACTGCCCTGAGATTCAGTAGCTCTCAGGATATGAAAGGCCTCAAAAACACACCCCAAAACATGCTAATATCTGAACAGGGAAGCAGATTGTAAGCTGCAAGATAATTCTTTAATACTATGAAGGCCTTGCATTTGCAGTAAATGTGGTGCCGTAAAAACACAGTCTCCAGCAGCGTTAATGTGAGCTCTAGCGGGCACTGGCTTGGGCTGATGTGCTTTGGGAAGTGGGGCCATCAGCTGAAAGAAACTGGCCAGGAAATCAGTAGATTCCAAATTTTGACATAAAGTAGACAAAACCCAATGAAGAACATATCTAATGCTGCATCCACTTTGGTTTATTCCCATATCTTGTTAATCTTACATCCTCTCTATTACCTCTTACTCTAGAGAAAAAATTGTAATGTCAACATTTCTGTGTGTTGCTCATTTTGAAAGTGGCACTTAAATGCCCTCACTTTGCACAGAAGTGAAAGTGGCAAATCCTAGACGACAAAAAGAGTTTTCGTGTGTGTGTGTGCGTTTATTATGCCCTTTTCAAAGGACTGTAATTTTCTGCCACTAACACTTGTTCTATGCTCCTTTTTTATTTTAAATCACCATAAAGCAACTGTTCAGTAACGTTTCACCAGAGGGGTTCTGACTGCTGCAGTAGCACACAATCAAATAAAATGTAGTTGGATATTTTTATAAGCTGGAAACATCTGAGAGTTTTGTTTGGTTTTTTAAATGTTTCGTGCTTCAAAATATCTTGAGAGGTTTTGACCTTTCTTGTAAAGACAGACAGAAGCACGCAAACATTCTTCAAAATGCTGAAGCATATAAAAAAAGGTATATAATTGAAGTTGTGTTGCAGCTCCCTCATTGCTACCAAGTTTCTGCTTTGCTATTAATTAATTATTTTCTTGATCCTCCAGCTGTACCATTGCACTATTATAGTCTATTTGTATAGCACTCTGTTTAAAACCTGTTGTTCTAATAACTCCATTGGAAATTAAAAGTCATAACTCCTTAAGAGCAGTTGAAATTACATTAGTAGTTTGTCAGCAGTGATCTGCTTGAACAACGTTCCTCACTGATACAAATATCTAAATTATGCACCAAAAAAAAAAAACCAACCCCAAAACAAAAGCTGTTCTTTTTCATGCTTGTTGTGTCAATCTCTACAGCCCCAAGATGGCTATCGGATGGTGCAGCAGTTCCAGTTCCTGGGGTGGCCCATGTACAGAGACACTCCGGTTTCTAAACGCTCCTTCTTGAAGCTCATCCGCCAAGTGGAGAAGTGGCAGGAAGAATATAACGGGGGAGAGGGACGCACGGTTGTACATTGCTTGTAAGTACTGGAAACAGAACAGAGAAAGTAAGGGAACACTGTTACAGAATTTGTACCAGGTTTTAAAAGATTTGCGAAGAGGTGAAGAGGCATCTATCTGATCTTGAACTGGATAAATAATACAACTGCTCATTTAAAAGCTTTGAATACAAGAGGAATTGTATAATTTTGTTATATAGGGTCATTAGTTTCCCTCTCTGTCCCTTGATAGACCCCTGTGAAAAGATGATGGGTACAAGTTAACTCTATTTTATATAAAGATGTCCAGTGACTTTTGCAAATGGAAAAGGTGCATATTCTTTCAAAGTGAATCAAAACTGTACCTTCAGAACAACGTACCTTTTATTTCTACAGATAAGGACTGTAGAAATAAGTGGTATTGGGGGGGTGATTCCTCTTCCAGACATAAAGCACAGAAGTAGAAGTGGCGTGATAGACCAGTTACGATGATCCTGTAATTGCCTTACCTTTCTCTAGTAATGGCATGTATTTTTGTCCCCCTGTGACCTTTCTGCTCCACTGAGGCAGGGTTTCATCCACTCTGCCACCATCCTTCTTTTGATATGGCTTAATACTTGTACACGCTGTTTGCCCTCAGCAGTAGCCGATCTTTTGAGACCGAATCTTCAGTGCCTGAAGTTGTATCCCTCGTCCTCTAAACATCTGTTTAAAGATGCTGCCATGATGGAGAAGGGACATGCTAACGGGAAAAGCACACGCTAACACACTTTCAAAAGTTGGGTCCCAATGTTAGAACAATGGAGGAAAATCTAAGAGTGTATTAATAATTCCCACTATCACTGACCTTGAACAAGTCATTGCTCTTCAGTTTCCCCATCTGTAGAATGGGGATAATAATACTTTCATCAAAGGAGCATTGTGCAGTGTGATTAATTAATGTTTTGAGATCTTTAGCTGAAAAGACCCTTTTGAAGTGCAAATTACTGTTATCTCTGAGGTGGCTGATGATATTAAATAGTTGTACAACATCACACATGCGTCACTTCCAGGCAGTAAAGAAAGAAAAAGCTCTAATATAATCCTTTTAAATGACTTTATTTTAATTAAAATTCTCAAAGAGTCCCACAATATCAGGCAATGTTTTGGCAGCAGAGAGCATTCTTTTCATACTGCCTGGATGTGACAGATGTGCGATGTTGTATCTTCCTTTGAAAATCAACCATTTGCGAAGCTGGTTTGAAAGACCTGCTACCTAACTAGTCTGCGCTCTGGTAATTATTAAGGTTTATTATTTTCGATGAAGCGCAGCCTAAAGATTCTGATTAGAATAGCTGTAGAAATAATAGGGTTTCCAGAAAGAAAGAGATTCTCTTAAAGATTAAAAATAACCGGGGATAAAGTATTATTAAATACTGCATTTGATCATGCATATGAACGTTTGTGCCTGGCTTCTTTGTTAGCAAGTCACTTTGGGTGCTCATCCTCTGATACTGTGGGTGGAGGGGGAACACGTACCGTGTCGGAAGCAGGCATTGCCAGGCAGCCGCTGCCCACTGCCAGGGGCTGAGCGCAGCTGCCAGGGGAGTATGGCAGCACCACCTCGTGCCATGCCAAATGTCCAGCCACCAGAAGGGCTCCTACAAATGAGACTCGGGGCGCTTTTGCTGTTCCCTTAAAAAGCCTTTGGGTCCAGGAGGAAAGCACCAGGATCTGGAATAGAAGAACTCAAAGATCCACTTTGTCTGTAACATTTCCAGGCCTGATGCTCGTTGCAACCTTGTGTGTTTACAGTGCAAAGGGGTGTTGAACTGAATCTAAAAGTACCTTGTTCTTATGTTAGCATCCTCTTTGTGCTGCCTCAAGTGCTTACTGAAGGGTGATGTAAAACTCAGCCGTTCGATTCCATCCAGGCTTTCAGCCTGCTGAATTCTCAATCATAGCTTTGAGATCATTCAGCCCATTAATTCCAATTAAAAATCACATTCTGCCTAGCGATTGGCAGTCTGTGGGGGCAGTAATGTTCTGTGGTTTCTCCCTACTGGAACTCATGCCTTCTGTAGCCATCCCTGGTGCTGTACGAACTTGTAACATAGAGTCGATTGTAACCGAGCCATTTTATCATTTTTACTGTAGGAATGGAGGCGGCCGCAGTGGGACATTTTGTGCAATCAGTATTGTTTGTGAAATGCTTCGACATCAGAGGGCTGTTGACGTATTCCATGCTGTGAAGACACTGAGGAATAATAAGCCTAACATGGTGGACCTTCTGGTACGAGCTTTTTAACTGCACCACTAAATAGAAAATGTTCCTTTTTCTCAGAAGACTCAGTAAGATTTCCAAGATTTGCAGTGGGAGTTGTTCACAAAGCAAGGAAGTAATTTTCAAAGGGGATAATGAAGTCACTTCACTTGTAAGAGTATTTTTACACTGCTTTCTTCCCAAGGAGACTTTGTCTCTGTTCATTTGAATTTTTTAAGAGTTTTAAACTTTCAGCTGAACATCCTTATTAATTTTCTTTTCTAGCAGGCTGAGCCAAGTGGAGAGCAGCCCTTGCATGGTAGAAATAATAGTTATGTAAAATGAAATGGCAGATTTTCAAATTATATATTTTATAAATAGCTTAATCGCCTAATATTTATCAAAGCCATGAATTTCAGTTTGACATCCAGAATATTGCATTTAATTATGGTTGCTCTATCTCATAGAAAGATTAAAGAAGTTCAGAAACAAGGGGCCATGTGCAATTATTTTCCTAGAGAGTGTTTTATGAGCCTTTTTTTTTTAAATGGAGAACTGCTGAAGTGCCAGCTGCTATGCCACAAGAGCTGCGGAACAGCTTAAACCAGCAGGTTCTTACACTCCAGTGTGTAGTTCTGTACTTGGAGATGGGTGTAGCGTGATGATACCCTATTCTGAAGCCTGGGCTATAAAAGACACTGTTTTACAACATCCTGCTGTAGAGGTGGCTGCTTAAGAGGCAGCTGTATTCAATTTAGCATCATAGGCAGGAGGAAGCAGCATCTGGGCAGTTTCAGGGATGCTAAACCAATCTGAGCTAATTTTGCAAGCTCTGGTTAAACAACTTCAGGTCATATTTCAACATCTTTTCTACAGAGTGCATAGAGTAGGCATCTCACAGAGCTGGTCCAGCCTCTTGTAATTTTAGGAGAGATCCCCCCTCTCTCAGATGAGCTACTGAGATCTAGGTGTGAAACACACTGGAGAACGGGCAGAAAGCAGGAATTTCTGTTGGGAAGAGTGAGGCTTTCAAGCTCACGAATAGATGGGTAGGGACACCCACTTCCCCACCATCACTGCACCTTATCTGTCCCATAGAAGAACGGCTCCCACCACATCCTCCATTGCAGTGCTCTCATCTAGCCTACCTGTGAAGTCCCAGACCCTCCCCTAGATGCTGCTCTGGCTAGGCTCATGGAAAAAAGCCAGATGAGGCCAGCTGTGCAAAGCGAGGAGAGAGTTTACAAGCAGCACCATGAGGCAGCAAATGTGGAACTATGAATCTTGTATCAGTGAGAAACTATTGCGCTTTCACAGTGGTGGGAGGGAGCAGCTCAGTTGGCTCCTCTTCCTCTGGTTTATATTCTCAGGAGGAGAATCATCATGCTGAGAACCATACATTTTTATTTCCTAGATATTAAGAAAAATGTCCTACTTCTTCATTCAGATAGTATAGTTTGGATAGAGACTTGGCAGGCCTGCTGTTCTCCGTTCTCCCAGAGCTTAAGTCCACAGAACTCACTGATCTCTTATTCATTTATTTTATAGAAATAAAAAGAAAATTACCAGTGTGAAGATGCACAGTTGAAGAAAATGCTCTCTATAAATTCCCGTTCGTGACAGTTCACCAGGTGTAAATTTATCAGGCAGCTGTCTCCATTTTTCAGCAGAGATTTTTTTTTTAATCAAAAGCTAAATGTATTATTTTAGAATATAAAAATAGCTCTTAGTAAATTGAGGATGGTATTGAGAATGTCTGGATGGCATTGGGGTCTTGTTAGGCCTTTTTATTAGATGATTTCAAAGCACTTGTGAAGGAGATCAGTATCGTTTTCCTTATTTTACAGGTAGAGGAATGAAGGCAGGGGATGATCAGAATTTTCCCCATTATCACGTAATTCACTGACAAAGCAGAGTTAGAACTACATCTCTTCAGTCATGGTCCACTCCTTTGTAGGAACAAATATTTGAATTAGCAAGGTTTCAATTTCCATGCAGATTGTTTCATGGTAAAAGGGAATCGGGACACTTGAGTTCTTTTCCTGATCCTGTTACTGACTTTATCCTTTGTGACCTTTCTTATATTAATGTGTCTTTGCCTCAGTTTCCACATCTGAAAAATGAGAATAATACTCATCTACCTTTGTAAAATACTGTGGTAAAAGATTAAATGCTCAGAATTATAACAGTATTTCACAAAAATAGTTTCAAGACTGCTTTATCAAAACCTGTTACGCACTTTCTGATTAGATGAAGGGCAATCTTTACATTCCACACCTAGAGATTCATCTCTTAATTTCATTGAAAACTTTGTTTTTTGTAAAAATCTCAATGCGACATCCATACAACATGGAAATCTATGAAATTCTTCAGCCGTCATGCAGAGGTAGCACATGGTATTACAAAATGTCTCTTACAGAATGCCCAAAGCATTCTGTGATAAATGTTATTGGACCTACCAGTAGGTATCCTAGAAAAAAAAAAAAATCTAAATATACCTCTCTGAAGGTAGCTAATGTAAAGAGACTTCTAAGATCCACCATCAAGTGAATAATAAAAATGTGCAAAGGACACACATGAGTGAACACAGTGGGAAATAATATATGTCTGCTCTTTAAGACAGGTATTGGGTTTACTAAAAGTGACAGTTATTCTGCTGGATCAGTAAATCAGCATAAAATGACCATGGAAAAATGGAAATGGATAAATAGCTGATCTCTTGTTTCAATCTCTATTATGTAGTTATAGAGTAATTGTCATTTATTTAGAAACATATATGCAATAAAAGCAGAAAAGGAATTATTTACATAATACTTCTTTCTTTCCTTTCTTCTTTTTTATTCTTTTCTCATTCTGAAGAAGACACAAGCAGTTTCTGGAACCCTGCAGGATCTTCAAACCTCACATACAGCTCGTTCATAACTTAGGTGATATGTGCACCTAAGAGTTGTTTTGTTTTCTAGTGATAGCTCTCAGTAAAAGAACTTAGAAATTGTCCATGCTTGTTAATGGCTTTTTGATTGTTGTCATATTATTCGGTCTCTTAAATGTTAAGGTGGACTCTCTTCTCAGCTAAAATGTGACCCAAAATCACAAGTACAGGCCAACAGACTTAATCCTTTTAAATGTTTGCTTCAATGGAAAGGAGAACGTATCTAAAGTGCAATTGTAGGCTTCCTACTTGTCGGGTTGGGAAGGTGAAGACTGAGTGCTGCCAGCTAGTTAACTGTTGTTGTTACTATATAGCAGTACATGCTTGGTTAACTGTTATTAATTGATTAAAGTGTGTAAGAGAAAAAGGCATTTCAGTGGTAAAAATAGTTGTTGAACTGGCAGGTATTTCCAAGCCAAATTTTTAGAAGCCAGAGCATTTTGAATCATGGAATCCTCACCTAGCATTTCTTTCAGCTTTTTTGTTTCATTGAAATGTTTGTAGTATTGCTAAATATGGCAAGTAGCAAGAATGAAAACAGAAGAGGGATATGTGTGCACACACAAAACTGTGAAGTCATCAGTGACTGCATCATTTAAAGTTGCAGAGTGAGCGAGGGTCAGTCAAAAGCATTGGCCTCTCTGTACCGCTGAAGATGTGAAGGGTGCAAAGTCACAACCCTTCGTCCCCAAAGGTTGCAAACTGGGGTTGCATGCCGTGGGAAGGGATTTCCCTGGCATAAGCCCCATTTCCAAGCAGCTGCAAATAAATCCAGCAGGTCTGTGTTTGAAGCACAGGGTTGGCACCTGAAAAACGTAGCCTGGGTAACAGAAGAGCTGTTAAGAGCCCAATTTAGTTGCTAAAACTTAATTGGAATGAATCCAATTAATTTCATAGAATCATAGAATCATAGAATAGTTTGGGTTGGAAGGGACCTCAAAGACCATCTAGTTCCAACCCCCCTGCCATGGGCAGGGACACCCTCCACTAGACCACGTTGCCCAAAGCCTCATCCAACCTGGCCTTGAACACTTCCAGGAAGGGGGCATCCACAGCCTCTCTGGGCAACCTGTTCCAGTGCCTCACCACCCTCACAGTAAAGAATTTCTTCCTTACATCTAATCTAAACCTACCCTCCTTCAGCTTAAAGCCATTACCCTTGTCCTATCACTCCCTGATAAACAGCCCCTCGCCATCTTTCCTGTAGGCCCCTTCAGGTACTGGAAAGCTGCAATTAGATCTCCCCGGAGTTGCCTTTTCTCCAGGCTGAACAACCCCAACTCTCTCAGCCTGTCCTCACAGGAGAGGTGCTCCAGCCCTCTGATCATCTTTGTGGCCCTCCTCTGGGCTCGCTCCAACAGCTCCATGTCTCTCTTGTACTGGGGCCCCCAGAGCTGGACACAGTACTCACTCCAGGTGGGGTCTCACAAGAGCCGAGTAGAGGGGCAGGATCACCTCCATCGACCTGCTGGTCACCCCTCTTTTGATGCAGCCCATGGCACAGTTGGCTTTCTGGGCTGCAAGTGCACATTGCCAGCTCATGTTGAGCTTTTCATCAACCAACACCCCCAAGTCCTTCTCCTCAGGGCTGCTTTCAATCCATTCCTCGCCCAGCCTGTAGTCGTGCTTGGGATTGCCCCGACCCACGTGCAGGACCTTGCCCTTGGCCTTGTTGAACATTATGCAGTTCGCACAGGCCCACCTCTCCAGCCTGTCAAGGTCCCTCTGGATGGCATCCCTTCCCTCCAGCGTGTCGACCCCACCACACAGCTTGGTGTCGTCAGCAAACTTGCTGAGGGTGCACTCCATCCCACTGTCCATGTCGCCGACAAAGATGTTGAACAGTGCTGGTCCCAGTACCGACCCCTGAGGAACGCCACTCATCACCGTTCTCCACTTGGACATTGAGCCGTTGACCGCAACTCTTTGAGTGCAACCATCCAGGCAATTCCTTATCCACCGAGTGGTCCGTCCATCGAATCCATGTCTCTCCAATTTAGAGACAATGATGTCATGCAGGACAGTGTCAAATGCCTTGCACAAGTCCAGGTAGATGATGTCAGTTGCCCTTGCCTTATCCACCAACGCTGTAACCCCATCATAGAAGGCCACCAAATTTGTCAGGCATGATTTGCCCCTAGTGAAGCCGTGTTGGCTGTCACCAATCACCTCCTTATTTTCCATGTGCCTGAGCATAGTCTCCAGGAGGGTCTGCTCCATAATCTTGCCAGGCACGGAGATGAGACTGAGCGGCCTGTAGTTCCCTGGGTCTTCTTTGTTTCCCTTCTTAAAAATGGGGGTTATGTTCCCCCTCTTCCAGTCGACGGGAACTTCACCAGACTGCCAGGACTTCTCAAATATGATGGAGAGTGGCCTGGCCACTTCATCCGCCAGTTCCCTCAGAACCAGTGGATGCATCTCATCAGGTCCCATGGACTTGTGCACCTTCAGGTTCCTTAGATATTCTCGAACCTGATCTTCTCCTACAGTGGGCGGTTCTGCATTCTCCCAGTCCCTGCCTTCTGTGACCTGGGCAGGGTGGCTCAAGCATTTGCCAGTGAAGACTGAGGCAAAGAAGTCATTGGGTACCTCAGCCTTCTCCGTATCCTGGGTAACCAGGTCACCTGTTTCATTCCGGAGGGGACCCACATTTTCCCTCGTCCTCCTTTTATCACTGACATGCCTATAGAAGCTTTTCTTGTTGTCCTTGACATCCCTGGCCAGACTAATTTCTGTCAGGGCTTTGGCTTTCCTAACCTGCTCCCTGGCTGCTCGGACAGTTTCTCTGTATTCCTCCCAGGCTACCTGCCCTTGCTTCCACCCTCCCATTTCGCTCACACCTGATCTCCCAGTTGCCTGTTGCACTGAGAGAGGACAGTATTTCACTGTGGGTTTGGGCTGCACATAGAGGAGGAACAGTAAACAGTTCTCGCCCTGAAATGTAGCAAGTATATGATCAACATTAAAATAAAAGTTACGGTCTGGAAAGTACTAGACACTGGGTCTATTTTAAGATAAACATTTCCAGGGAGGAATTTTAGTAACTCCAATTCTGGTAAAGTGCTACATGAGCATTTTGACAGATGGCAGAAGGGTTGCAAGTCAATTTGCTTACGTGTAATCAATTTTTCTCGTACGAGTGTATTAGAGCAGCTAAATAGGCATCTAATGTGAGCAGTACCCTAAGTTACTGTGTGTAGTGTCTATTGTCTGGTTAATATAAAGATTTTCTTATCTGAATATAAATTGGATTTGCAAACTGGTTTCCACTGACAAATGCTGATAGTAAATAATTTTAACAGAAGAGAAATATTGATCCCCTTAATTAAGTTCTTTCAATATCTGACTTTGTGGTTTTCTTTTGATTTTTCAGGATCAATACAAATTCTGCTATGAAGTGGCTTTGGAATACTTGAATTCTGGCTGATTGCATAAACAGCACAGAGAAAGTTCCTCCTTTCACCACCACGAACAAAGCAAGCCGCTCCATGATATCTGTGTAAATGAGATGAAGACTTCTCAGTGTTATGCTTATACTGCTTTGTATAATTGGCTCTTTTGAGGAGCCCGAAAAGATGTTTATAAAACTGCTTGCACTGCCCATTTTCCACTATAATGCCGCTGCTTGACACCCATATGAGCGTACACCAAACCACATGGCAGTTGTTGAACACTGTATTCATACATAGCCATTGACGTGGTGAAGCAGCATAGTCCTCTGGTAAATAAGAGAGCACAATTATATTCTTATGAAGAAATTTGTACTTTTCTGTTATATTTCGTTGCCTGTGATTCTCAGTTATTGTCACAGCCTAGTGTACATTTCTGTTCTGTGGAGAATGCTGTCTGCATTTTGATAATATATGATTTTAGTTACGTTTGTATTCTAACACGTGCATAATAAATGAATCATATGTAGCTTATCTGAACTAATGGAAAGACATGTACCAAATCATGTTAACTTCGTTGAGTTGTAATTTCTATCCACTTTGTACCATTTCAGAGAGAGAATCTTGATAGAAATACAGTTAGAAAATGCAAAATGCAGGATGCTCAGATTAATATATCCAAAGCTTTTTCATTTGTTTATATTGTAAATATTTTTTGATTTCATCAAATTATTTATTCATTAAAATGAATTTTTTTGTGAAGCACAGTGAGTGACAATCATTTTTATTAAGCCCTGGAAATGCTTACTGTATGATAGTGTAAACATTTGTTTACCTTGTATGGATTCTCAGCTCAATAAATAATTACATACATGATAAAATCTCGTTTAATTTAATATCTCTTGGCATCTGAGTGCCTTCAGCTAAGCCTCTTTTCAGATTAATTCTTGTAAATACTGAGCTACCTCCAGAGCGCATTTCTTTGTGATCCAGTGTTGATCCAGCCAATAGCAAGATGTGCCATGCCAATATATGAAAAAAGGTGAATCGTACGTTTAAAGAAGCACGTGCACAAAGACGGAGCCTGAAAATTGTCCTGCTGTATGAAGAAGAGATGACGTTGGGCTTGCCGTACTCAGACTTGTCACAGCGTTCCTCTGCAGCCCTGGGCATGCCCTGCCAGTCGCTCTCTGCTGCTACCAAAGGGCTGACGGTGCATTTGTTCTTGGGAAGAACGACTGCCCTGAGGGTGAAGTAATTCCTCGTGCTAAAGGTACCAAGACTTGAATGACTGGGGGAGTTAAAAAGTGAGTGGAAGTGCTCTGTTACCGGTTCTGCCAGGGGACAGGTTTACATCATTAAAGCTCTTGCCTGTCCTGAGAATGGCTGCACTGCGCTTGGATGGTTCCCCTTTCTCCCAAGCACTCACCAGTGTTTCACTGGGGTGGGACTTGCCTCACGTTCGTGGATGCAGGAAGCGCAGCAGCGAAGCAGCAAGAATGGGGAACGAGCCCGCAATGGCTCGCTGCACCGTCTGCTGGAACTGCAGATCTTTCTTTCCCCCAACAGTATCAAGGAGGCATTGACAGCTGCTCAGAACTGAAGCCTTCCAAAGCTATATGGAAACCCAATGCAAGAAAGCAGCAAACTGCAAAGTATTTCAGTTCTTAAAAAGATCCTTTTAATGTGCTAGCCATCTGGGATGGGGGCAGTATCTATATAAATGTATCAAAGTCAAAATGTTTTTGAGAGCCTCTAAATCTAAGAGATCCAGCTTGAACAGAATGACTCACAGTTTGTCAGCTGCCAGTTGAAAACTATTGCAAGCTTCAGATCTGAAGACACGAGGACAGGTATCCTCTGCAGCTGGAAAGCATCTCTTAAAATTGCTTTAAAATGTAGCTGGCAGGTACCGGCCGTTGCTATAAATTGCACAGAGGTCCTGAAGAACTTGGGAAAAACCACCCCAGCCCTGAGAAGAATGATGGTCCTTGGATAAACCCTGTAGCACTTCAGCCTGTTGATTCATTTGGAAACTCTGGTGCTAGGAAACAAAATCCAGACCTCTAACATCATATTCCTCACAACCAGCTTGACAGAGCAGGTATGCCAGCCAAGCATGCTGCTTTGTGGGACACTAAAAATTTGGTTTCCACCATTTATTGAAATAAATATGTATGTGTCCAGTATTTCCTGATGCTTTCAAGAAGTATAGGGAAGACAGTGAAGTGTGCTGAAGGAAACCTAGGACAGAAGGTGACACAAGCAATGTGATCCCAAATGTAAATGAGATTTATTGAAATGCAGCAAGAATCATGGCAATCCCTCCCAAAGACAGAGACTGCCAGTGTGTGCCAGACATTATTTCAGATGCTGTACTTGTGCAGACGTACTTTGCACAGGTGGGTCTTGTGGGGGGGGGCGGGGAGGAGACGAGGAGGAGAGAGTTCTGCAGTGTTTCTTACTGGTTTACGGGGGTTTTTTGGTTATTCTGACATAGGTGTAGCCAAACCGTGTTACAGAATCTGTGTGATGTTGTCCCAAAAGGCATTCTGTGAACTACAGTGCCTTAAAATGGGAGCCAGCTAAAGAAAGCACAGCGAGCAGCTCTGTGTCCTCACTCTCATACAACAGCTATCAATCAATATAAATGATAGAGAAATCCAGGCTTCAGTAAAACAGTATTTTGGCAAGAAGGAAAATCAGATGAGGACTTCAGGAGCCAGGAACAGAGAAAATGGGAATCAGAAAGGAGCAGAAAGAAGAGATGAACGTGGAAGGCAGGTATTCAAGAAGCAGCATGGGGCTTATGAAAGTTACTGTTTTAGAGGAGATCACAGAAAGAAAAGAGCAGTGTCAGCAGGTTTAAGTGTTCGTAAACCAACTTCCCTTCTCAGAAGTTACACAATTACAAGCCCAGTACAGCTGCAGGACTTAGGGAGACATCAGTCCTAGTTTGGGAGGAACAGAGGAAAGGATGTTTTCTTCAATCCCCACTATGTAAGAGGTACATAAATGAAGAGATACTTTAAATGGTTATCCATAAGTATCACCCAATTCATCATCTCTCCAGAACTTGAGGTGGATGATTTTTGCTAAGATCTTCCACGAGAGCAGCAATGGGGATGGTGAGAGGGGTGATCGTGTGCAGGTTATCTGTCTCTCTAACAGCAATGCTCCCAACGGCTTCCTGGGCTGCTTTATCAGCAAAATGAGTCTGTCACTGGCAGGGTAGCTTCACAGAGTACTAACCCAAAGCTTAAGGACTACATATATAGTAAGATTAAAAAAAAAAAAGCATAGATAATGCACTCAATGTTAAAATACAAAACCTTCCCACCCAGCTGTGCACAGTGTGGCTCAAAAGGGTCTCTGTGTCTCAAAGACTTGATCTGAAGGTGCTGTGCAGCATCAAGACCATCTTCATTTAGGATTTATCCTTCAGCTGAATGTCCTTTAATATCTCTGAAATTATCACTTCTTGTTTCACTGTATGTGGGTGTCCCCCCAGGTCAAACAGTTTATTATATATGCCTGTTCTCAGTCAACACTGGCCCTTTAACAGCGTATAGCAAGAGACAAATAGATTTTTCTTCTTTGAGGTGTACAATGAAGACAAATTGACACTCCAGCAGCAGCTATTCCACGCGGCTTCCTTCAGGGAGGCTGTAATGGTAGTAGCAAACCGAAAGCCCCTCGGCAGTACTCACTCCAAAACTCACAGCAGGATCAGCCGCTGAGTCTCCTTTCCCTTGTGCTGTTTTCTGTCTCCCCACCCCCACCCCAAAATCAAGGAAGACTAAAGGAAAGTAAGTGATTTGAAAGTTTACTTGAGGTTTAAGAGCCTCATTAGTTTTCTGATTCAAAGTTAATTTGGTTGCTCTGCCTCCCAGAGTTACCTCTCCAAGTTGTGCATTTGCCTTCATGAACAATACTTATTTTATCAACTTGGTGCCTTAGACTATAAAATCTCTTGCAGCCCATATTGGATTCCAGACACTCAGCTATATTAAAAGAAAAATTAGGAACAGAAGAAAAATATACAGCTTAGTTCTATCATTTGATGCTTGTTAAGGAAGCCAATGACCACTGTCATTTTTGGGGCAGAGACCCAGTAAAATACAACAGACCGTGTGAAAAATAACACCATTTATATTGGAGCTTGTTTGTTTGGTTTTCATAACCTAGACCTTGTTTATATGGTGAAGTTAGAAGCTGATGTGTGCATTTGCGTTGCCTCACCTTCCCGCACACTGCTGCTGCTCTCCTTCCATGTTGCAGCCCACTTCAAGCGAAGGCACCTTTCCGAAGCCTTGTCAGCTCCTCGCAAAGTGCAATAAACAGCAACAGCAAAATGCCTTCCTCATCCCTGCTGGGTATTTCCAAGCAGACTTTTCTGTGGGAGGTTGAAAAGGCAGCTCCTGCGTGGGGTATCTCCCCAGACTCACCCTAAGCCTGAAAGCCAACCCCTGCCACCCCCACCTCCTCCAGTGCCTCTCCAGCTCCTCACCCACTCCCAGGGCAAGGCTGTCACATCTCTCTGGCCGGGCAGAGCAGGACAGTTGTGGTGCTACTCTGCTTTCAGGTCTGTATCTTCCACCAGAGCTTCCAAGGGTCCTCCTGGAAGATGAATTGCCTTCTGGTGCCACCACGGTCCTGCCTCTCACGCCAGGATCTTGTATAACCTGCCCCGTGAGCCTCCGTCCTGCTTCCCTCCCAGCCCTGTCACCGCAGCACGTGATGCTCTTTCTGGGTAATATGACTTTGGACAGGTGGAATGAAGATGTGAGACTGGAAGAGGTTTGGGTCTATAAACAGGATTTTTTTACAATATTGTTGATACTACTTGACACACAAAGCACAGAAAAGGTGGGCTTTGACAATGAAGAGTGAAGTGATGTTTGCTGTAGTTCATCTAAGGGAATGTCTCTGGGGAGATTAATATCTCATGTTCGCTGACAGTCTTTCCAAGCAATGGTAATTTTACTCCTGAAACTTCTATTGATGTGTTTTCAGTAGTAGCTAGAAGACTTCTAACTGTATCTCTACAGTCGTGATATTTCTAGTAATTGAGTTTTGGTGAAGTTGTTCTCAGGGGCCACAATTAAAGCGTAAGTCTCTTTCATGCTAGACATACGTTAATACTGCTGCCAGGCCTGAGTAAATGCCATCGGAACTCCTAGTCCCACAAACACATTAATATCCTATTGTCTAGTCCCATTTGTGCACAAAAATCAATCCAATACTTAGACACATTTTGCATCTGAGCTCATCAGTCCTTGCACATGTCATGTCATGATGTCATTTACAAAGATAATCAGAGGGCTGGAGCACCTCTCCTGTGAGGACAGGCTGAGAGAGTTGGGGTTGTTCAGCCTGGAGAAGAGAAGGCTCTGGGGAGACCTTATAGCAGCCTTCCAGTACCTGAAGGGGCCTACAGGAAAGCTGGTGAGGGACTGTTTATCAGGGAGTGTAGTGACAGGACAAGGGGTAATGGCTTTAAGCTGAAGGAGGGTGGGTTTAGATTAGATGTTAGAAAGAAATTCTTTTCTATGAGGGTGGTGAGGCACTGGAACAGGTTGCCCAGAGAGGTTGTGGATGCCCCCTCCCTGGAAGTGTTCAAGGCCAGGTTGGATGGGGCTTTGGGCAGCCTGGTCTAGTGGAGGGTGTCCCTGCCCATGGCAGGGGGGTTGGAACTAGATGGTCTTTGAGGTCCCTTCCAACCCAAACCACTCTATGATTCTATGATGGTCTACTAAGTCTGGCTGGGATGAAGTTAATTTTCTTTCTAGCAGACCATATGATGCTGTGTTTTGGATTTGTAACCAAAACAGCTTTGATAACACACCCATACTTTAGATGTTGCTAATCAGTGTTTGCACAGCGTCAAGGCCGCCTCTGTTTCTCATTCTGCCCCAGCAGCAGGTAGACTGGGGGTGGGAAAGAAGTTGGGAGGGGACACAGCTGGGACAGCTGACCCCAACTGACCAAAGAAGGTATCCTGGGGTATTCCATACCATATAACATCATGCCTAGCAACAAAATGGGGATGGAGGGGAAGGAAGCCAATTCTCAGAGACTGGCAGGGCATTGGTCTGCTTGTGGGAGGTGGGGAGTGCATGCCTTTGCAGCAATTGTTTCGGGGGGTTTTTTTCCCCTCTCTTCTCCTCTTTCCTTTGCTTATTAAACTATCTTTATCCCAGCCCACGAGTTTCCATGCTTTTGCTCTTCCTATTCTCTTGCCCCATCCCATCAGGTGTAGGGGAAGTATGCTAGTGGCCGTGGGGGGCTTAGCTGCTGGCTGGGGTCAACCCACCACAGTCAGCATAGAAGTGTTTGTAGGACTAAGATCTACAGCTATCAGTCAACAACATGCTTAAATAAAAAAAATGTTAAATATGAGCTTACTTGTCATAAAATGAATGAGATTCCTTAGGTCCTTAAATATAAGCACATGATTTAAGCGTGTTATTAAAATGAACCCAAATAGACAGGGGCAGATTGACCCACTCAAAGTAAGAACAACATAGAATTGAATTGTGTGTGGCCAAAAATGTGGGACAGATACTTGGCCTTCTGTGTGTGGTATTCAACTTTTTTTAAGTGTTGTCTTTAACCAGCAGTTACTACGACAAAAAAAAAAATCTGCTAGTGTTTTTGCTATGCCATGAATGCACGTCACGGGTGCATCACGTGCTTAATACTCTTATTATACATCGTGTTAGTAATTACGGCCTCTGAAGAGACACTGGGATGTAACCAGCCTCATTACTCTGTATTTGTAATCTTTAGAAGATGAGCTGAACACAGAGAACTAACCTGCTGTTGTGTCCCCAAAGTCTGATTTATATGGTATATAACAATCAGGCTATTACATAAAGACTTTTGGGGATGAAAAGTCTTGGGAATGAAATATAGTTACTGCCTTGCCACAGAAGAGGTGGGATGAAATTTGATGTTGGTCCTTGAAGACTTCATTATCTGCTCGTCTCCATGTTCTCCAGTCCGCACAGTTTGGTGGGAACGCCCATGAAACTCTCGCACAGCCAGCAGTAAGGAGAGTGACCTTTGTTGGCCATGTACAGGAATTTAATCCATATTACACACCACATAAAACAAAATGTAGCTTTGCCATTACAGAGGATCAGCACATATTCAGCCATACTGGTGGACTGCAGCCTTGTATTTTGGAACGATTACAGTCTCCATGTCCTGGTTTCAGCTGAGATAGAGTTTATTTTCTTCATAATGGCTAGTGTGGGGCTATGTTTTGGATTTGTGTTGGAAATGGTGTTGATAATATAGAGACGATTTTGTTATATAGAGATGTTTTTGTTGTTGTTGAGCAGTGCGCACACAGAGCCAAGGCCTTTTCTGCTTCTCACCCCACCCCACCAGTGAGTAGGCTGGGAGTGCACAAGGAGTTGGGAGGGGACACAGCTGGGACAGCTGACCCCAACTGACCCAAGGGATATTCCATACCATATGACATCATGCTCAGCATATAAAGCTGAAGGACGAAGAAGTGAGAGGGGGATGTTTGGAGTGATGGCGTTTGTCTTCCCAAGTCCCCGTTACACGTGATGGAGCCCTGCTTTCCTGGAGATGGCTGAACACCTGCCTGCCCATGGGGAGTGGGGAATGAATTCCTCGGTTTGCCTTGCTTGTGTGCGTGGCTTTTGCTTTACCTATTAAACTGTCTTCATCTCAACCCACGAGTTTTCTCACTTTCACTCTTCCGATTCTCTCCCCCATCTCACCAGGGGGGATACTGAGAGAGTGGCTGTGTGGGGCTTAGCTGCTGGCTGGGGTAAAAAGATGACAGTCCATCTGAAAACAACCAGGTTTTGAGCAACTCCACAGAGATAGCACCGCTAAAAAAAAAAAATCTGTCAATGGCTTGCAACTCTTTTGCTTCAGGATATTCATTTTGTGTATACACTGGCTTTCTCTTCATAGGACATAAGCAAAATACAAGCCAACCCCCAACCTATATACTCTTCACATGTTGGTACTTCTAGCCTGCCTGTACCAATCTCCGTTAAGATCTAGGAAGAAGATAGCACAAACAAAAATCTCTATCTCTTTCAACAACAATAAATGAATGAACTGCTATCAGTCTGCCTTCTGGCTTCTTTAGGCTGCCTAGCGTGGAGCTACGCCTCAGTCTGACAGCCAAAAGGGTCGTAAGTGAGTGGTGTTGTAACTGATTCGAATAAAAACTTGCAATATATTAAACTGTACTGTCTTTCTATCAGATGACAAAGCCTGCTGGTCAAATCAAGCTTCCCTCTCCTTCTGTAGGCACTCCTCCCTTTCTTCCTCCCTCTCTGCTTGCCAGCTCACCCCGACCCACATTCTGAATCTCTGACTACGCTACAAGGACCAGTGTGTGGTCGCCCCGCGTCTTTTTTGACAGGCGGCTTTGCCAAATGCATGTTCTCCAGCAAAGGCTCTCATTCCATCTACCATCCCAGCACATCTGTCAGCAGCGCAGCCTGGAGCAGAGCTCTGTCTGCCGAAGGTGGGCAGAGTTTTATTGGCTTGGGTGGTGTTTACACTCCATGTTTTTAAATAAAGCATTCTCTCCCCTCCCAAAACCTCTGCTGAGAACTCTTTCAACTTGTTGCACGAGGTTTCCATTTAGCGGAGACTCTTAGGAAGAATTAGACACCCTCCCCTAACCGGTACTGCTGGTACAACTGCAAATTCATTTGTCGCATTTCATCTGGACTATGGAGATATAATTAAGTCCAACCTTGCACATAAAGCTACTAAATACCTTTTGTAACCAAGCAGTCAGAACAATATTGCGATGTAATTTTCCACAATCAGCTGTGTCAAATGTACTGAGGTTATGGTGGGTACCTTCTAGAGGCGGTCTGGCAAGAGCAGCGTCTTCCCATTACAGGTGATAAATGGCTACATGATTTGGCACTAGATTATTCAAGCAGACAAATTAACTTCAAATATTAATACATTCAGCAGCCAGTCAGATAAATTGCTTGTTCTACAAGTGCCAGAGTGGTCATGGGGGGGTTTGCTTCTGTGTTCAGGAAACCTAACCTTCAGAGCAGTGCTCGGCCAGGCCAGCAAGCCCATCAATCAGCTAATGAAGTCGACACCAATTAAATGGATCTTCACTTCTCTCTGGAAAGGCAGGGACAAAAAAAAAAAAAAAAGAAAAAAGACTTGGCCGACTCGGCCAACTTGGCCAATGTCTACAAGGATTGTCAGAAAGCTGTATTTCAAATGAAACACACGTGCCAAAGCTCTGACTCTGTCATTAAATCTTAAGCACCTGACCGAGGACCCTGGTAGGAGTCTGCCAACCCCAAGACTGTTTTCCATGGAGACAGAGACAGCCACAGGGTGACTCGTCCTCCAAGGAGTCTGTCGGCCTCCACAGGCTGATGTAACAAGGGCCACCATCACCTCTCCTCTCCCCTTATATATTTTACACCTAAATCCTCTCAGGAAGGATAAACCTGCTGGTTAGATTTAAAGTAACTTGTTATATGATAATGTAACTTAAACAATCAGAGAAATGGAGTTTTATATATATATATATATATATATAAAACAGGAGAGTTCAAATTTGAAATGCTCTTATCAGTTAATGAGAATGAAAAATCTCTGGATCACTTTAACTCTTTCCAGTTTTCAAGCTTTTGCACATTTATGTATTTTTTGAACAGCAATGTTCTCTAAAAACTGATGGGAAGCCAGTCTATTGGTGTAGCATATCACTAGATCAAATAAACTAAAAGGAAGAAAGACATTACCACACATGGCACGATACTGGCTGTATGAAGTAATTATTGTGCTCTTTGTACTCACTTAATTGTCTGGTTGTAGAGCTTCAAAAAACACTTCTAGTAAGGGAATATTTGAAGAAAGCCTTTAGGGGTGAAAACAGAAGCCAAGCTGACTGTTGCAACACAACCAAGATAAGATTACAAATATAAATTCTGTGTTCAACAGGCGGAAAATGTGTTTATAATTTTATCATTGTACTCAAGGCTTCCTTACAATTTATATCTTCGTTGAGTATAAATACATTTTCAATATAACATATGGCACTGAATTTAGCCAATCAGGAGGCACTGTTTGTCCTCTCAGTGCTAAAGCAATTTCATAAATTATGCAATATATTTTGTCAGTAAATGTATAGATGGGAAAGTCATTAACATCACAAATCACACCTTATTGCTGTATATGTTAGCATATTTTTTATTATAACTCACAGGTGTGAAGCTCTAAATACACTTCACATGGTGATGAGGTTATGTGCATCCAGCTTACTTGATTTAGATTCCAGAAGACGTTTAATGGTACCGACCCACAGGGATGGGCTTGTTCCACCACTGGACTGGGAATTGCACTGCTGCTCCAGACCCGGCAGTAAGCTGGAGCACGCTCTGCTACCCACATCGCGCATTCGCATTGCTGACTGAGAGGGGCTCGGCAGTGCTTTGGGACGAGAGGTGTGTAACTATTACAGGCTTGGTCTCCACATTTTAATTTAGATGTGAACAGCAATAATGTAGTGTTAATTTAAACAAAGGATTTTTATATCCCTAACAGCAGGGATACAGCGTAGAAGATCGTTTATCAGTAACACATGGGCAATGTGCATACTGAACTTGAGCTGGTCTTCCCTCAGTAGAGACCGCACCAAGATAAAACCTCCATGAATTATCCTGATTGCTTGAGATCAGAAGAGGAGTTTTGGTACCTCAGTGAGTGCATCTCTGAGCCTTCACAGCTCTTTTTCTCTCCCCCTGACAAGCTCAGGATCCTGCTCGGAGAAGGCTGTCCATCAAGGACACACAGAGGCAAGCGGGTGCAAACAGCAACTGGCAAACACCTCCAGCCTCACTGATGTTTGCACCTGGAGTATTAGGAACAGTAGCCTTTTTAGGCTATTTTTCCGGCAGATCTGGCTGTGAGTTAGTGTATTACAGGACCACCTTGTATCAGCCAGCACTGCACCGCAGGCTCAGACGCAGCATGCATAGGAGCACAGGACCTGGCTCGCAGGCATCTCCTCCGAGCCCCGGGGCCACGGCCCCGGCAGAGTCCCCTGCCGGAACAGCGGTGCTGTACAGCGGGCAGCAAAAAGGTCAAGAGAAGCTGCAGGTCCTCCAAAGACTTCTAGTAATTAATGGAAGGAGGGTCCCAGCAGCCAGGCCAGCACACAAAAACCACCTTCTGCCCGCTGACCCTGGGCTGCACCTCTGGCCCGAGGAAAGCAGACAGCAGAGAGGGAAAGCTGCGTCACGCTGCGCTGCACGCGGTGGGTGGACTTTGTTTTCCCATTGTGGTGTTCATGCCATTCACTGCTGTTCTTCTTGGCTCCTTCCCAACTTATTTTCCCAGCAGCTATGCGGATGTTTTACAGAAAGAAGAGGTAGCATCCAAATTAAACTCTCTCTCTGCAAGGTACCACAAACCGCCCTCATCTTCTTTTTTATGCTAGACTGTGGTGCCACCATTTTTGCGTTAAGTTCTTTAAACGCAGTTCTTTTACCATAAGCACGTTCACATATATCTGTATTTGTTTTGATATGATTTTTTTGCTTATGGAAAAGGGCAACTGCCTATGAGTAGTTTAACTCATTTGTATTACTTGCAGCCTAGACAACTCTTCATAAATTTTTCAAAAACCAAATTGTTGTGGCTTCAAATATTTCTTTAACAGGAAAGTATTTTTTCACTATAGTGTTTCCACTCCACATCCCTCACCTCAAACTATTGTAATCCATAAGTGAGGTTTTATTTCTCATTTGGAAGGAGAACACCACCACCACTCTCCAAACAATGAGAAGGGTTCATCATTTGGCCTGAAAGGAAAGGCAGTGGGGGAAAATCCATTGCCAGTTTTGACAGGAAAAAGACATTGCAAGCACCCCATTTCATCTGGAATTACCAGACCTGGGACAAGATCACATTTCTGATTTCGTGTCCACGAAGCTTCTGCTAAGCACCAGCACCACCTTGCTCTTATATGTAAAACCCACTCTCATCAATATTTTTCCAACAGATATTCACTGTATTAAAGAGTTTTCAAGAGATATCAATCTTCAAAGCCCAGCTTTTATCAGTGAAATGCATTTATAGAAATAGCCTCCTCTCTGATTCCCTGCCTCATGGGCTAAGTAGCTTTGAGCCTTGAGTCAAGGGAGAGGAAGAGGGAGGTCAAAACTACCCAACTTGATAAAGACACTTTCCCTCCCTGTATGGCAGAGTGCTTGTAGCTGATGCCAGCCTACTCAGCTGGAAAAGCATCACTAATCTGAGCATCGTGCTCCCATTTGTAAGAATGTCTCAGAGTATCTAGCAGCAGCAAAGCAGCTGCCTCTTCAGTGCCGCCCCACTGCCCAAGGGCTTCGGTTCGCACCGTGGGGACCCAAACAGCAGGACCGCGCCGGTCTCTCAGCCTAAAGCAGCTGCCGTGGGTATGTGGTGCAAAACGCAGCACTGCCACGCAAGTGTCCTGGGGTTAATGACTTCACTAACAAAGCACCTTTCTGGAGAGCTTCTCCTGGTGCTGGCACTCACTGCCCACCGTCATCCGTGCCTCATCCTGCGCTGTGGAGCGAAGGGAAAAGATTCGCCTCTCGTGCACAGCCACGCAGGAAATTCTTCTGCCTCTCTGAAGGACGGCTCTGAATGATAAATGGTATAAGCCAGGAATTTTGGCAAATTAAAAAGTTTAATTTATGATGCTGCATAATTCTAGCTGCTTAGCAGGTGTGACATTACTTGCTTATTTGAAAGCCAAAAGAGGTAAATTAGATGAAAATGTGTTTTGTAGGAGGCTGTTAATCAGAAAGGACCACTGGCTCCTTCAAACCCCAGGTGCTTTCAGCCAGTGGACTGTGCCACGAGCAGAGACCTCCCAACCCACGGGCTCACGGATGCCCACGAGGGCTGTTCACCTTGTTGGTTTTGGCAGCAGCTGACAGGTCTTTAATAAGGCAGCTTTCCCTCAGAAGGGCTCCGCTCCTACCGCCTTTTCCCCCAGCACAAGAGCTGATCACTGATTCTCAGCAGGAACTGGCACGGCTCCTTGGCTTATTCAGTATCCTACAAATAGCTGCTGAGCAAAGCGATTCTGGAGAAAGAGAGAGAATAACAGTCTGGAGCCATTCCCGTTCGGTGTCATAGCAAAGTTCATCAGCCAGGAGACTTCTTTTGTATCCAGAAAGAATAACATTAATCTCTGTAAGAGAAGAAAATTAGTGTCTCTGTGTGGCAAGGTTTTGCTATCACTCACGGTTGCTACTATGCTTGCTCAAAAATCTAAAAACACCTGAAGACCTTCACAATAGAAATTGCTACAATGCATATAAAGGAATAAAAGGCACTTTCCAGGTCTACAATTCGGTTTAGTCAAAAACAATGTTAATATTATGGAGGAAGGAGGGAATTAAGTGTTAATAAGAGTTTAGAAAACCTAGTGTTGGCACTCAGTGTAAGGCATTGAGGGCTCAGGGGTCTGTCCACGCCACAGACCCACGCTGGTCCTCTAGCTTGGTTGTGTCACCTCTCATTTCTCCAGGTGTAGGACACAAAGAATAAGAAGATCCTATCTACCCCATTATTGAGTATTTCCTTGGAAGCTGGTAGTACAGATGTCATGTGCACAGCTGTGAGATATCTTTAATTTAGCAGCAGTGAATACAGGAGAGGGCAAAGCAAAGCAACCTTTTATGTGACGTGGCATAGAAACTGTTCCTCACACCCTTCCCCTGGCACTGAGCAGGGTAGGGCACTGCTACCCCGCCTGGCCTTTCGGAGGATGTGGGTTACCTGTCTGTTTATTTTCAAGAAGTAATCTTTTCAAAAGGTGCAGCTTACCTGAGAGGTGGAAAGAAGATGCTATTTATTATTGAAGAGACAAAGAAATGGGAGTGAAAATCAGTACAGCAAAGCTGTATGTGAAGCCTAGTTTCATCAGCACTCTGCAGACAGGACCTTCATGTGACATGATATGAAACATTCCCGCACGCTCCTTAAAATACCCTTTTTCTGTGCTATGTGAGTGGGATTGCTAATTTTTCTTTTCTTCAATTCCCATCTCTATAGGTCTCTGCCGGCTTCTCAGTCTTCCAAGCAGAGTATGGCTGTCAGATCAAGCAAGCTGTGAGAGAGAGCCAAAACCCACGGCTTGGGGGGTCCCCAGTTGGATGATAAGACGGGTTGAACCAGCAGCCAACCGGTCAAGAGGTCTCCTCTTGTTCTCTACACCAAGGTCCATGCTGACCTCACCATGTCACTCCCTCCAGGCACATGTTTCAGTCCTGCTGTCTTTCCTTCCCCTTCTCCCAGCGTATTAGATTTCGTTTGGGTTTTCACAGGGTGTCCAAGGTTGGGCGGGGGGAGATGGTGGGGGGACACACACGGGGGACTGTTGCTGAGTGAATCTGGGGCTGTGGGGAAATACATCTTGCTACTAATTCCTGCTCGTATTTCTAACTCAGTTGAATTTCCTAATTTACTGTCACCTCCGCCTCTCATAACAGCTCCTAACGGGGCATGAAATACCAGTGAAACGAACACCGGATTTTGGAGAGCCCCAAGCAAATACCTCTTTCTGGTTTGTCACTGTCATTTATTTTTTGAACTTTCTTTCCCTCCCCTTAAGTCCTTGATTCAATCCTCAGCTCTCATGACTGTTTCTTTGCAGCTCTGATGGCTATTCATTTTTCACACCAGATTTTGTGACACACTGTATCAAATACCTTACTAAAAGCTCAGAACTGCTTAATCGATTCCATTCCTATCATCCCTTAATTTAGTAATTCTATCAAAAAATAATCTGTCTTGGATGGTACAATTTGTTCTTTGTAAACAGATTTTTTTTCTGGGGGTTTTCTATCTCCCAGAGCTCTTTTCCCTAAGTATTCTGTTGCTGAATGACAGACTGGTGTTAGGCTCACCAGAAGGCACACTGACAGCCGTGGCAGGTACAAGAGGTTGCAGGATCCTTCCAGTCATTTTACAGCAGTATGATGGAAATCAGTAGACTAGATTTCAAGATAAGTGATGTCCTATAGCACACGGGGAATCTGGTGGTTTCAGCCCTATCACTGCAAGACTCCTGATTACTGCTTTCCCTCCCAAGAGTTTCATATCTAAATCCCCCTGGATGTTTTTGCTATCTCCTGAAACCCCAGGATCCTTTTAATCTTTTAATCCCGTAGAGTAACGCTCAGTGCTCCCAGACAGCACAGAGGTTTTGTATCTCGATCAAACTATCAGCAGACAGCAGCTTTTAAGAGAATCACGTTTAAGAGGAAGTATTTCTTGTTTCCTTCCACTGAGAACTGGAAAATACCAGGACAGAATGGACATGGCAAACGTGCAAAATATGTTTTTTCTCATCAAACTAATATGATATTCTTACACATGTTGGTCAAGCAATATCTTCAGCTTTATCTTCTAGGTGAGTAAAGCACTATAAAGCCTGATGGTGCTGCTAAACAATGAACTGCTCACAGGCTGTTGTTTTCGGTTCATCAGACGGGAACCTTTTCTGGTCCTGGGCCCTTCCTTTCTCAGCCAGGGCATTAAGCAGCTGGGGTGTTTCACATTCCAGGTTTAACTGGTGTTCACTCGTTGTGATTGGCACATATGTCACTCAGTGCTGACCACTGGGCAACTTACTCTGCAGTGGATGGTTGCTGAGCATGGACAATGATTTCTTTTATTCTGGGAGCCCACAGAGAAGCCACAGTGGGATTAATAATTTTCAAGCCCAGTTATTCAAGTGGCAGGTTTGAAATGCAATTGCTGAAGGATGAGGGTTGTGCTTTACACTGGCATTCAAGAACAGGAGTTGATCAAAACCTTTGCTTGTGTGGAAGAAAATTAAGCCTGGGGCTTGGATCTTGCTCTGAACTGTGCTGGGTAAGGGACTAGCAAATCAAGGGACCTCTGTGAGGTTTTCTTTAGTTTTATCAATAAGAAGATTAGAACAACTTGGTACCGGGTTAATCCATCAGCTAGAGAAGGAGGACATGACTGTTAAGGACTCTTTACTGAACTCAGTCTTAGGACAGGACAGACTTCAGGGGACAGTGATCATTACTCCTCTTGAAATGCAGGAAGAAAGGAGGTTCTACGCCTTCTTTGGCATCACTACCTTTGTATTATTTTTAGCAGACTGTTTAAGGTGTAAACAAGTAACTCACTCTTAGAGAGAGATTCCCACAGCTCTTCCTGATCTTGCACACGTCCAGAAGCAGGTGCCATGGCGCAGTGTGGACTCACCAGCTCAAATCAGTGTTGGCTTGGGGACTGCCATGCTCCAGTCTCGGGAGTTTTACTGGCCTTATTTCCCTTTCCTGACATATCTTTCACTGAATGTTCAGATAGTCTAATTGCCATATGGTTTGTATTAGCTACATTTTTGCTTTACATGAGCCATCTTAAGTCTCTGTTAATGTGGATAATCAAGAACCGATGGCATGATGCCATGAGGGACAGAAAAGGTTGAAAACAAATGGTCTGTAACACATACCTTATCCCCTCCTTTCCGTTTGCTGTTTTCTGGTCCCAGTTCAGAAGTTTTTTCCTAGATGTTGCTGGGAACCAGTCAGCTCCTCAGGCACAGCAGTGAGAGCCTGGCAGAGCCTGAGGAGCAGGGGGAAGGGGGAGCTGAAAGAGGGAGAGAGGGGGAGAAGCAAATACATGTATTTCTCAACTCTTATAATAACTGAAAGAAGCTGGGCAAAAGGGTAGAAACCTCACTTGAAAAGCTCTGTTAACATTTTTTTTTAAAGGAAATTTTCCTCTACATCTTATTAAGACAAGACCAGAGATGGTTCATATGTACTGCAGAGTCTGTGGTGGCAAATCACATTCGCACTGAACAACCATTTTGATTTCTATATGCTGTCTCCTTGTCATACAGAGACACTATCAACACCTGCATGCAGACCATGGACCTCAGCCCAGCAGGAATTCCAGTGATGTTAGCAAATCTCATTTAACCTCCCCAGTCTCTAGTAGGAAGCCGTGATTTTCAGTGTAAATAACAAAATGGCCTATACACACTATATGATGGCTATCTGAGGACAGCGAGACCACAGAACTGGCTGATGCCTGGCCTGATGTTTGCTACGACTTTCTGTAAAAGATCCCCATTGGGAAAGAGATTGAGAGCCCTCTTCCTGGGAGCGAGCCATTACAAACAACACACTCGCTTCTTCCCGCCAACCAGCTTCTCAAAACTTGCTTTCTGAAGCGCCTGAATAGCACCGCTCTGCTTAATTGCACAGCCCATCACACACTGTGACGGGAGGCACTATCTGTCGTTTATCCGTCTGCTTCCCCCGCACCTCCCTGGTGAGGTTAAAGCATGTCTGAAGGGCAACAGATGCATCCTCCCGAGCCTTCTGCAGGTCCCCACAGGGACAAAGAACATTTCCAGGCTAGGCTGAAGTATTTTATTATTCCCTCTGGCCCCTCTTTCCTAGGCCATGGCCTCCACTGGGCTTTGCGCCCAAAGACAGAGTTTTTCTCAGGAAGGTGCAGACAGCGATGCCTGGATTTTCTCTTTTTATGTCAGAATGGCTCAGGGCTTGAAATGATTAAAGGTGATTAGTCTGACCACTAAGGCATTTACCGCAAAGCTTGCCAACTGGATCCCATCTGATTTTTGTCAAGAAAAACAAAGCAAACCACCATTTCAATGACTTAGAATGAGGTGCTGATTTATATTTATTTCAGTAGGAAATTTAAGCCTTTACGAAGAGGATAAAGTTCCACTGAGACTGAGTGACAGATCCTAACATAAGAAGCTTTAGCATTTTATTCATTTATAAGAGTGTATTTGTATTCACTGTAATGCATGACAATTCCAAATAGCCATCTTTTTTTTAGTGTGCTTTTATTGAAATAGAAGAGATATGTTAACAGAAGCCTGTGTTCAGAAATCCAGTATTTGCAACATATTTTATGCAAATAACTATCCTTCAAGGTTACTGTCTGGCCTCCAAAGAGGGAAGAGAGCTCTTCAGTCTTGCTAGAGCAAAACACCAAACCTGCAACCAGCAGAAAAAGGGGTGTTAAGTTCTGATTTCACCTCGGTCTAGCTGATACAATGCATTGACCTCAGTGCTGACAGCCCAAGTCAGGTTTAACTAGGTCTGCTGGCATTAAAAAGTGTTTTCCTCGCAGCTGTACTAACATTACCCCTTTCGAAGCTTGCACCGTGCCTCCTGCTCCAGCTCTGCTCTGTATTTCCTCCGGCTTTTCTGGTAGCTGTGCTGTAGTTTATGACTGAGTAAATATAAGGGACAAGTATGAAAGGCAAAAATCTTTCATCCAGCTCTTCAGAGGTGAAGAGCTAATGCACTAACCAGCATCACCACAGAGCAGAGGCATCTTGAGAAAAATGAACAAAAAACAGGAGGAAACTAACATTTTGAAGAATGACCCATAACTTCAAAAGAGCGTTAATCTCCCTACAGATAAATATACTGAGGTTAGAGAACACTGGGGATGTTTAATGATTCAGTGGGAGAGCTTTTCAAAGGCAAAAATAGGAGTAATTGCCTCCCTGACTTTCATATTTATTGTTATTGTTGGTTTTTATTATTATTATCGAGTATTTGTATTGCAAAATTTCCTCTGCACTACCTAAAGGGTATGATGACAGAGACTACAGGAAAGCTTAAAACAGATATTTTAACTATAAGGATGTGAAAAAAAAAATAGAAGCCGATTGCAGAAAAACAGCTACATCACCTTTCTTTTTTTTTCAGACACCGAGTTAGATCTCCAAACTAAATGTCTCCAAAAGTTGACCAGAGGATAACATTTCTGTTTTGTGGCAGCTCTTCAGGTTGTGACATTTATTGTTGCTGCTGTGTTTTTTATTCCGTACCAGGATAAAAACAACCCGTTTCCGTTGTTTGCACGAAATAGAGCAGTGCCAAAGGTTTTCAGTTTTCAGATTGTGGGGCTGCCCTGGGACACAGGCTCTCTCCCTTGCTTTTCAAGCCTTCAGAAAAAGCCTCACTGAAATGGATACGTTCCCGTAAAACATCTGACCGCTGAAGCAGCCTATTTCCCGTATGATAAATGAACAGCACGTACTAACCAGCTCTAATGGGCAGGGTATGGGTGAGTGGCTCGAAATTGGTATAAGAATAGGAACAAATGGAATGGACTGAGGGATAGGAAAAATGCCCATTTACAGTGCATTTCTTGTCACAAGAATAGAGATGGATTTCTCTAAGCATGGTGATATCCCGTCTTGCCCCAACGGTAGCATTTTTAAAGAGGGTGCTGCCACTGCAGTCTCTGATTCAATGGGAACAGAATGAAAATGACACCAAGCGTATTTAAAATTCGCTTCCCAAATATTTTTTTTTCTTTGCATATTTACACTCTTGATTGGCATTAGCATGCAGTCTGGTACCAGATGAAAGCACAGGCTAAGTTCATCAAAGATAACAAGTAATTCTGAGTAATGACTAAATGGCATTCCCAGGTATCTACTTTTTAAAAAGGAAATGAATAGTTCTGGTTGTAATTACCAACTCGAGTTCCATATACAAAGCTAGCATTTATGAATATCAAACTAGGCTCTATTTGACTATGTTAAGTATGTGTCAGTTTATTTTCCTCATGCAAAAAAAAATTTAGTCATTATCACTAGAACTGTTTGTTAAAGTTGAAAGGAGATAAATCATTAATAGGGATGTCATTTATTCATTACGGTTAAAATATATATATCCACTTGTCACTTTGATGAATCTAGTTTCTTGTCTCAACTTATTGACATCACAGATGAAAAGCGCTTCCTTACTGCATTCCTGTTGGAGCTTAAAGCCTTTACAATGGTTTATTGATGAACTAGTATTTTGAAAATCAAGACTGCCGAGGCTTAAGATTGTAGTGACAATTACATGGTGTTTTGTTGCAAAGCTAACAATTTGTATGGGATTGATGATAGCTTGACATTAAGCAAATAAAGTATTATTATTGTAATTTAGTACAGAATTTTGTAGAAAACACTGCCTTGGACCAATGCACAGACGTCTACTACAGTGTTACGGTATCTCTTTCATGCAAAAATTTAACTGCTTAAATACCATTCAACTTGGCATTTGTAACTGCACGATGCAAATACAGAACTGCCGAGTCCTGTACGCGCTACGGCATGTGAGTAACTCCTTCCAGGGCATTAGTTCTGCTGCAGATTAGTTATCTGTATGAAGAAACACGTGCACCCCCACGCTTAGAGGACTGATCCTGGAAGACCTGCTATGAGTGTATGTGGTAGCATACAAGCCTGAAATATATTGTTACTAGATGCAGAGATTTTTCATGGTTTTTTAAACTATTTATTGCTGCCACTGCTAATAGCTACATCCTCACTAGAAAACAGCTCCAAGGTATTATTTGTACTGAATATATTAGATAGAGCACTGGTTTTTAAAGAACATCTGAAAATTCTGGCACAACAACAGAGAACCAGGCAAGACACTCTTCCAGACATACTCACTACCAGGTATCAGGAATGGCTTTAAGACATTCAAGGTAGGTCTAAAATACTGTATACACCTATCCTTGTATCTACTGATAGGAAAACAATTGTATTCAACGCACAAACTATTGTGTGGCAAAGCATAATAAAGCCTGGGAATCTTGAACCTCAGTTCTTACACCTGCATCAATGAGGAATTTATGGTGTATAGTGGAAAACATTTATTCTTTCTCGGGAAATGCACTTTGGGATTTGGTGCTACAGCTTCTTGGCTTTTGATGTATATTCTTCAAAGAGATACTGGCAGTCTCACTCAGGGCTAATCTTTTATTTCTCCTAGCTGGATGAGTGCATGAGAAAACCAGGAGGGGACTGCCCACTCCAGTGCTACTCACTCGAGAGCAGCCTGATGCTGATGTGCATTGTCTTGGAACGTGTGGTTTGATGGCTCAACGGTGTGTCAGCAGCCTGACCTTCAGTACTTCAACTCCTAACTGAAAATTAACAATCCTGATGTCTGATCAGATTTGATCATGTGAGGATATACAGGCGCCCTCAGTTCCCATACAGGTCCAGCTGCACAAGCACTGGGAAGTCAAATTGTCCATTCAGTGTATCCCTTCAGCAAACATCTTCATCGCTAGCTTTGAATTACACCTTTCAGTTAAAATTTGGCATGTGCTGGTGGCAATCCTCAGCTTTAATAATGAGACAAGAAAGGTCTCTTGTGCCCTGTCAGTTGTCTAGGAACATAAACTCCCCACATGGAGGGCGGAAAAAATGTTGCCTCTTCTAAAGATGATTAGTGGTGAGACATCTTCCCAGAGATTGCCAGATCTAAGAAAATATTGCACGCTTTGAAAACCCACATGCACCTACATAACCTAGTATTGCATTGGAGGCATGTATAGATTAAGGATACAGACCATAGAATCACAGAATCACAGAATCATAGAATCATAGAATGGTTTGGGTTGGAAGGGACCTTAAAGATCATCTAGTTCCAACCCCCCTGCTGCAGGCAGGGACACCCTCCACTAGACCAGGCTGCCCAAAGCCCCATCCAACCTGGCCTTGAACACTTCCAGGGAGGGGGCATCCACAGCCTCTCTGGGCAACCTGTTCCAGTACCTCACCACTCTAACAGTAAAGAATTTCTTTCTAACATCTAATCTAAATCGACCCTCTTTCAGCTTAAACCCATTACCCCTTGTCCTGTCACTACACTCCCTGATAAACAGTCCCTCACCAGCTTTCTTGTAGGCCCCTTCAGGTACTGGAAGGCTGCTATAAGGTCTCCCCGGAGCCTTCTCTTCTCCAGGCTGAACAACCCCAACTCTCTCAGCCTGTCCTCACAGGAGAGGTGCTCCAGCACTCTGATCAGCTTTGTGGCCCTCCTCTGGACTCGCTCCAACAGGTCCATGTCTTTCTTATGTTAAAGATGAAATACATTGGCTGATGCTTTAATACCCTGAGAATACTATTCACTGCTGATTAAGTCAACAGATTTTTTTTTAGGAAGTGAGTATTTTTCTCAGACAGATATCTGCCCCTCTCATCCTCACATTGTCTCTGAAAGCAATGAGGGCATCTCCATAATTTCCCTTCCTGTTCTCTATTGTGGCTTTACCTGTTGAGCCCATGTTGATGTAATTTCTGTGTTCTGAGCCACTGTTTTGTGCTTTATCACTTAAGACTTTCAAGTATCATTACTTGAGTCACAGACTGTAAATTTCACAATATAGCAGTGATACATTTGAACACCACAGATAAAATTTATTGTGTTTTATTTTCATTTATACTGAATTCATTGAAATTGTTAACTTTTGAGCATGCAAAGAATATACTGTTACATTTCTATTTACGAGGCATTGCTATTGTTTTCAATATTAATATTCTATGGTTTAATCATAAAACAATTTTAAAAAGACATTTTTCCTCCATTTAAATCTGCAAAGATTTGTGGATTTTAATCTAGAACAAGATCAAGAGATTTTTACTGTGTTGTATCTTTTTTCCAGTTGTCTCCATGATACACCAACTGTAATGATAATTTGTCCTGTGCATCCCAAAACATCACTTGCCAAAGAGCAATAGAGCAGATTGCATGCTCCAACTGGCCAAGCCACTTTTGTCATTTTAAGTTGCAATGACAAGTTTTTAAACAGAAATAAATGGAACAACATATGTAACATATTTATCATGTTCTTTATCCTTATCCTTCAGATATTAAAAAATCCATTCTTCTTGTAACTATATAGCAGGATATGAAAAAGTCCATGATAGGATTTACCAAAGATAAACACGGGAGAGGGCTGTAACATCTCAAAGGCACTGCCCAGTGCAGCAAGTCTGCTCCAGATCACAAGATGCTGCTGCAGCCACTGTGCTTCCTCCTGTTCCCACTGCAGCAACACCAGGGCCCGGACGCCCTTGTGCAACCTGTGCTGCACAGTGGGTAGAAGACCCAGCTGGTTGCAAAGTGCTCCACTGGGTTTTCTGCAGAAGTGAGTGTATGTTTCCTTTTGTCTTATCCCCACTAGAGACACCAATTTCTTGTTTCTAATCACACTCTGACAGCACTTTTCCTGGCGCTGCTGGGAGTGCTGGCATTGCTGGACTGGCAGTGTTTTCACCGCTGTGCCACCGAGTTCAGTTCTGAGCCAGGTGAGCAGGAATAGAGCCCAGTTCCCCAATGTTTCCCATGGATGCACCGGTGATGCTGCACGCTCTGGGGCAGAAGCTGCTGACAGCGGCTAGGTGTCACAACCATGCTAAGTCCATAGGTACAAATGAAAGGAGAAGCTAACAAACTCAGCACAGCCTATCTTGCAAAGGGCTGCTGGAGAGTGAAGAATCTTGTTGTTCTTCTCCATGTTTGTGAAGTATTTTCAGCAGGTACATGGCTATGACAGGTGAGTGAACAAAGGGTAGAAGCAGAGGCAGGCATCCCAGGAGGAGTATAGAGTCTGTCTGATCATGCAGAGATAGGGTTAGAAAAGCCAAGGTTGTCTTGGAGTTGGGTCTGGCAAGGGATGTGAAGGACAATAAGAAAGGATTCTCCAAGTGCATAAATAGCAAAAAGAAGCCCAAGGGCCTTCATGGCCCGCTGCTGAATGTGGCAAGGGAACTGGTGACAAATGATACAGAGAAGGCTGAGGTACTCGATGCCTTCTTTGCCTCAGTCTTTACCAGGAAAACCATCTTTCAGGAATCCCAGGCACCTGAGACCAGAGCAAAAGTCTAGGACAAGGAAGACTTACCCTGGTGGAGGAGGAAAAATTTAGGGAGCACTTAAACAAACTGGATATATGTAACTGCATGGGGTCTGACAGGCTGCACCCACGAGTGATGAGGGAGCTGGCTGACATTCCAAGGATTGATTATCTTTGAATGGTCATAGCAACCGGGAGAGGTTCCTGAAGACCAGAAGAGAGCAAATATCATTCCTGTCTTCAGGACGGCAAGAACCAAGATCCAGGGAACTACAGGCTAGTCAGCCTCACCTCAGTCTCTGGGAAGGTGATGGAAAAAATCTTCCTGGAAAGCACTTCCAAATATGTGAAGGACAAGAAGGTGATGGGGAGTAGTCAGCAAAGATTTACAAAGGGGACAACATGCTTGGCCAACCTGATAGCCTTCTACAATGATGTGACTGGCTTGGTGGACAAGGGAAGAGCAGTGGACACCGTTAACCTTGACTTTATTAAAGCCTTTGACATCAACTGCTGTAACAACATCATAGACAAGGTGATAAAATACAGGTTAGAAAAGTGGACAGTGAGGTGGATTGAAAGATAGCTGAATGACCAGGTCCAGAGGGTTGTGATCTGTGGCCCAAAGTCCAGTTAGAGGCAAGTCACTAGTGGCACAACTCACAGGGCTCAATACTGGAGCCAATACTCTTCAACATCTTCATTCATGACCTTGACAATGGGACAGAGTGCACCCTCAGCAAGTTCACAGATAATCAGATAATACAAAACAAGGAGGAGTGGCTGATACACCAGATGTTTGTGCCACTGTTGAGGGACTTCGACAAGAGAACTGGGCAGAGAGGGGAAACAGAATGCCACATACGGGGAGGAATAATCTCAGGCACCAGCACACACGGGGGGCAACTGGCTGGAAAGCAGCTTTGCCAAGAAAGACGTTGGGTTCCTGGTGGATAACAAGCTGACCATGAGCCAGCAATACACCACTGTGGCAAAAAAAGGCCAACAGTGTCCTGGGCTGCATTAGGAGGAGTGTTGCCAGAAGGTAAGGTTATCCCTTCTCTGTATTCAGCACTGGTGAGACCACAACTGGAGTGCTGAGTCCACTTCTGAGCTCCCCGGTACAAGACAGAAATAGACTTACTGGAGCAAGTCCAGCTAACAGCCATTAAGATGATGAAGGGACTGCAGCATCTCTCATATGAGGAAAGGTTGAGAGAGCTGGGACTGTTCACCCTAGAGAAGAGAAGGCTCAGGGGATCTTATCAATTTATATAAATAACTTATGGGAAGGAGTGAAGACAACAGAGACAGGTTCCTGTCAGTGGTGCCCAGTGACAGAACAAGAGGCAAAGGACACAAATTAAAACACATGACATTCCATCTGAACGCAAGAAAACACTTTTTTACTGTATGGGTGGTCAAATATTGGAGCAAGTTGCCCAGAGAAGTTGTGGAGTCTCCATCTGTGGAGTTCTTCAAAGCCTGTCAGGACATAGTCCTGGGCAACCTGCTCTAGTGAGCAGCGAGGTTGGACCAGATAGTCCCTTCTAACCTCAACTGTCCTGGGATTGTGTAGCAATGGATATAACCTGCCTGGTCCATCCCGCAGATCTACAGATCCTTTTTTGTTCCAGTACCACCTAAAATGGGCCATTTTCATCAGATTAAGTTTTGCAACAGATTGTAACTGGAGGTTACCCTTCCAGTGAAGAGAGTGGTCAGGGTGTTATGAGTAGTAGGGAAGGAATCAGCCATGACTACCAGTTTAATCCAGCCATTTCAGTGTCTAATACATCATCTCGCTTGGTGTTAATCAACAGACACAGTCTATCCCATGATTTCACATGGGCAATCAAACAGTGGTCACATTATAACAAATCAGAAGATCTCCACTAGCATTGTCTGTAACCTTATCTCACCCCTGTGAAAGATGATTCACCTGAAGGGCAGTAACAAAAGAGGCCAGCTCGGCAACAAGAGCCCTTTATGAGTATCCTGGACAGGGTTAGGGCTGAAGAACTTTAAGGCAGACCTTTTATCATAGTAATTTTGCTGGACTGCTCCACAGGGAGCTGTAGAGCAGACTAGGGAGTCTCAGAGAGTAGACACTTCAGGATCGGTAAGTTTATAAATACTTTCCCTGAACCAAAGTCCCCATTCAGAACACCGCTAAACTTTAGGAAAGTCTAGATCCCATTTTATGCGGCTTAGGACCATTTCTTATTAGAGCTGGGAAGACTAGATATAAATCTCTGTCCAAAACAGTAATCCTCTTATATTTCATTACTAGCAGCACAAGCCTCTGTGAAGTGGTCTCTTTCAAAACCATAATAACAATGGGTTGTGGCTAAGCTAAGCTCTCTATCCCAAGTTCAGTCACAGGCAAACCCACTAACACATTAAATCTGTGCCTGCCTTTGATTTATTAGTACTCCCTAAGCCTTTCTGCAGTCAGGTACTGGGTCTGAAACAGCAGCTAGCAGCTGAGAGGGAAGGAAAAAGAGATTCTAGCATCACATCTCTGCTATGCCTGACTATGGGAGCACTTCATTTCAGGACATGTTATCTTAACAAGCTGCTGAAGATAGTTGAAACTAATCCGTTTTTTTGCCTTGCTATGAATTGGATAGTGTGTAACTCATAGCTGAGAGCGGGTAACTGACTACAAGAGCTCTTCTACTCCATCTAGGGGAAAATTAAAACAGGTGAATTTAAACTAATCTGTTTGATTTTTGTCCTCACGTGGAACAGAAATGCTCACGCGAGCAATTACTGAAGTGCTGCTATCAGCCATGACTAATAGATGAGGAGCAGCTAAGGACAGTTTCTGACTTTCTTCTCTGGGTTCCGTGTGTCCTGGTCTGCTCAGCAAGAATGGAGGACTCAGTCTTAGATGCTGACCCTGCTTCTTCCACTGCATTCTTAAATTTGCACTTAAGTTTCAAGGGGAGTTCAACTAGACTAGAGTAGTCAAGTTAGACTAGTGTCTTTGTCTTTTGGGTGTCCAGGACATGAAGTGTCCTGTGCTGGGACTGTGTAGACCTACCCAATGTCTCCCCAAAAATGGCCACTGCCTTTAAAAGAACTGAAGTTTGGTTTAGCCTTTGCTACAGGCAGGGATGTTCTGGTTTTTGGCAATAACCTATGAGATGAAGGACAAAAATACAAAAGTTTGGTACTTCATCTTTAGCAAAGTCAGTGCATAGTTCTTGGGAGATGGCCCTTCCTAGTAGACACTTCTGACTGTACCTGTTTAGGCCTATTACTGCACACAAGTTTGTGGTTGATACTTTTATTTGGTATGTCTTTTTCACATGCATATGTCTCCCCACATTTTTGTACATATGCAAATCTTCATTTCCAACGAGCAAACCTGTATATTGGTCAAGTAACAGCTATGTACATAATTTTTGTAAATAAATGGAAGTTTGGAACATGCTTATCTTCTTTTCAAAAGAACAGTAGGGAACAAAATAGTACAAAATAAGAACAAATGCTTCATTTTTTTCACTCAAAAGTGGTATAAATTGTTTTGAAATTATTCTTCAGCTAAAAATGTGTATTGGGTTTGTGTGGCAAGGGTTTGCTAGCAGTGGGGCTACAGGGGTGGCTTCTGTGAGAAGCTGCTAGAAGCTTCTCCCATGTCCAACAGAGCCAATGCCAGCCGGCTCCAAGACGGACCTGCTGCTGGCCAAGGCCGAGCCCATCAGTGATGGTGGTAGCACCTCTGGGGTAATGTATTTAAGAAGGGGGAAAAAAGCCTGCACAACACCAAGAGCAATTGCAGCCAGAGAAAGAAATGAGAATATGTGAGTAACAACTCTGCAGACACCAAGGTCAGTGAAGAAGGAGGGGCAGGAGGTGCTCCAGGCACCGGAGCAGAGATCCCCCTGCAGCCCATGGTGAAGACCATAGTGAGGCAGGCTGTCCCCCTGCAGCCCATGGAGGATGATGGGGAGCTGGGATTCCACCTGCAGCCCGTGGAGGACCCCATACCAGAGCAGGTGGATGCCCGAAGGAGGCTGTGACCCCATGGGAAGCCCGCGCTGGAGCAGGGTCCTGGCAGGACCTGTGGACCCGTGGAGAGAGGAGCCCACACTGGAGCAGGTTTGCTGGCAGGACTTGTGACCCCATGGGGGACTCACACTGGAGCAGTCTGGTCCTGAAGGTCTGCACCCCATGGAAGGGACCCACGCTGGAGCAGTTTGTGAAGAACTGCAGCCCGTGGGAAGGACTCATGTTGGAAGAGTTCATGGAGGACTGTCTCCCGTGGGAGGGACCCCAAGCTGGAGCAGGGGCAGAGTGTGAGGAGTCCTCCCCCTGAGGAGAAAGGAGTGGCAGAGACAACATGTGGCGAACTGACCCCATCCCCATTCCCCGTCCCCCTGTGCCACAGCGGGGGAGGAGGTAGAGAAATTGGGAGTGAAGTTAAGCCTGCGAAGAAAGGAGGGGTGAGGGGAGGTGTTTTAAGATTTAGTTTTATTTCTCATTCCTCGAGTCTGATTTTATTGGTAATAAATTAATTTTCCTGAGTTGAGTCTATTTTGCCTGTGATGGTAATTGGTGAGTGATCTCTCCTTGTCCTTATCTCAACCCAGGAGCCTTTTGATGTATTTTCTCTCCCCTGTCCAACTGAGGAGGGCAGTGATAGAGCAGCTGTGGTGGGCACCTGGCCTCCAGCCAGGGTCAACCAACCACAAAATGCCATTGAGTTCTTGTGCCATCGCACTCAGCATCCACATAAAAAATACACTGTTAACTTGTCCCAGGTGGGCATGGCTATTTACTGTTGAACATTTAAGCGAGTGCTATTATATTCTAGTTGCTTCCTGTAAGCAAATAACGCCACGCAGGAAAAAAACACGAATGCATTTGGTATTGTCAGGGTGGTTAAACTGTTTCTCCTCAGCTCCAACAGCACTGCACACAGGTCTGTGCCAATGAACTTGCTCCCAGTCAGAGCTCAACAACTATCTTTAGTACCAGCTCTGGATTTTTTGATCATTTTTGTTGTTAGAGAGCCATCTTGTGGTGCATCTTATTAACAATTAAATAATAAAAGTCTACTACAGTTCAGAAATTGTGGTCCACAAAGACTCTGGTGGTTTTGCATCTTCCATGTATCCGCTCTTCTCAAAGCTCCTTTTGAAATGGAAATAACCTAATCTGAAATTGCACCTCTAAGTCATAGCAATATTTGTTAGGGACTGGGGAAGAGGATATATTTCTCTTTCCTTTTTAAAAGACTGAATTGAAAGGGTTTGGAGTACAAACAAATAGCTACAATTTACAGCACAGATTTATCCCTTCCCTAACAGCTGATGTATTGATCAAGGCAGGAGGCAGGTGGTCTAGCTTTATTAATGTGATATACATAGGTTTTTTGCAGCCATAAGACTTACTAAATAATCTGGAAAACATTTAAATTCAAGTAATACCTGTTGTTACTGGAGTTATATAAAAAATTGATCTTTAAAAATAGCAAAAGCACATATCAAAATGTCATATGGGATGCTTGCAGATTACGAGTTTTCAGTGGCAGGTACATTTTACATCACACTTAAAATTCCTGTTTTCAAATCTGTGGTTAACTGAAAAAAAGATAGACCCACCTGAACCAAAGTCAATAAAACAATTCAGAAACTGCTTTGAATTTTGGTAGATTTCCCCTTCCATAAGATGCAAATCCTCACACAGTGCTAAATAACAAAATAATGCAGCGTGCAAAATGTTACTGAGCCTCTGAAAAACCACTGTTCAGAGGAAAAACAAAACCCAAGTTTTTCCATAAAACAGAATGCCTCTATGCATTGAGTTTTCTCTCTGCGGCTTTGAATAAGACTCTAACATTTTTCCTGTATGTATATAACTGTTCTTTTGTCCATTAATAAGCTATAATTATCTATTGTCCCTTCATTGAAAGGAAAAAAGCACTGTGTAGCCAAAGATCATTACTGGTCCATGCTCTGCTATCAGTGAAGTCAGTGAAAATGAAAAGGTAATTACAGAGGGTCTTTAGAATAGTATACAATGATTAGCATCTTTTCTAAAAAATTCAGGTTCAAATTTTAAAAAGCACAGTATTATGCAATTGCCTGTGTGGGACTTAGTTAATCTCCTCTGCTCACCTTATCTGATATTTGTTCTAGGTGCACAACAGGCTTTCATATGAAGAAGGTCATGAGAAAAGGACCATTTAAGAATCAAATGGGGAAGGGAAAGCACAAGGAAAAGGACCAAGGATGGGTCAACCCTGAAGAGAAACTCTGCTTTCGGACACAAACTGGAGAACAGACAGATTCATTCTCAGAACAATGCTGAATACTTTTAGCTCAGACTTTTTCTAACCAAGTAATGAACAGTCCACAAGTGAAGTTATGAACATGGGCCACTGGTAGAAAGGCATTCTGCTTTCTTTCAAACTCCCTAAAAGTTAGAAGCCAATAATCCAAGCAGACATAGCCACGACATTGCTCTGTACCCTTCTGTATCCTTCAACCATATCTCCGCATTCTTTTCATAGCATAGGTATGAAAAATGAAGACAATATTCTAGTAATGCTGTTACTGTTGATATGTGTACTGGCTAAGTCACTTTGCCATTTCCCTTTGCTCCTTCTTCTTAAAACCTAGCCTTAATGCTTGATTTTGAGATGATCATCTACAGTGAACTTTCAACTCTTCGAGACACTCATCTACCAAGACAAAGAGTAAGCAAGTCTACACCACGCAGTCAGACATACCCGAGGCAGCTCCTAGAGTTAATTGGAATACGAAGGACAGCATAGCCAAAATCACGTGCCAAGACCAAGTAGCCCCGCTGAAGAGTACTCAGCGCCGGCTCAGATTTTGCTGTGCCCCGTAATGACTCGTAGTTATAGATGTGGCTCTTCTGAATCACAGTTCTTTGGACTGGGTAATTGCATTTAATTAGGTAACTAAGTCCTCTCTGTAAAGCAACTTGTATTCATTATCTACTTCCTGGTCGATCTTTATGTCATTTTTAAACCATCCAGGTGAAGATTCTGTATCATCATCTACACAATTGATTTTAAAAAGAGTGTTGAAGTACTTTAATGACCCCTTTGGAACCTGCTGGAGACACCCAGCTCTGTCAACCTGGTATCAGTTGCATTTCAAGGCCTTTCAGTAATCCAGTTTTAAATCTATATGCTGTGCACGCTGGTTGTCCTGCATAAATCACATCTTTTATTCAGAATGTGCAGGATTATATCAAACCCACTGGAGAAATCCAACACTACTGTATCGATATAACCACCTTGTTCCATCAGATCCACTGTTCACTATAAAATAAATGTAATGAGTTTGTTTGGAAAGAGACATCTACCTTCCATAAAATTATGTTGATTGACAGTTTAAATTTATAATTTTAACAAAATTAACTGGTTCGTTACTCTCTACGGGATTTAAGCAAGTAAGCAGATCCCTGAGTTTCCTTCACTTTCTCTAGAACAATGCTGGAAATCCTCACTGGATTGTCTTCAGATTTCCAAGATCCTTTGAAAATTAGTGTTATTTAATATCACTTCAAGAATAACAGCATATAAATTACTGATACAAATATATTTAACTTTAGAAGATGCTACCAGATATTCTCCTTTTTACCTTCCTGAAGTAAATATTCTGTTCTATCCAGAAAATGAGATGTTTGTTAATGGTGATCTTATCATCACTGTCATAAAGAAGCCAGCTTCACTACAAATAAAGGTCTACATCTTGTAACTTGGACAACTGTGTGATCAGACACAAGCTTGGCATTTACACACTAATCTCTGAACATTGACATTCACTAAGCGGGTTCTTTGGTCAAGCTTGCCACGTGTAACTGAAAATAACATCGTTAAATAGCTGATGGGTTTTCAGGAATTTGGAATTTAAAGCTTGGACACCACACAGCTGGTCACTGTTCATTGGGGAAGGCTCTGCCACCAGTATCTCTTCAGTACCCCAGACATGATTTAAAGCTGTTTTTCTGGCAGATCTCCTGAAAAAGGGAATGATGCAAACAATTAGAGTCTTCCCCACATCATGCTTATTTATACTGCTAGGAGACAAAATGTGCACTACAATAAAGTAGTGACATGGACCAGATGAGCCTGACTGTTCCCACCTCCAGTAGATACCATTTTTCTTTTGACCACATTTGTATAAATGTCACACAATGCTGCCAGTGTGAATAGCTGACACCAAGTCTCTTGCTCTGCAAAACTAGAGAACATCTGCAGCAGAGAACACTGTGACTGTATGGCCCCGAACCTGGCAGTGGCTGTGAAAAACAAGGGTTTCAGAAACACGGATGGGAATGTCGTGCCTGTTCC